>NW_020837948.1:80308563-80572046 GCF_003676395.1 Aethalodelphis obliquidens | reverse complement strand
TTTTTTTTTTTTTTTTTTTGCCGTACACGGGCCTCTCACTATTGCGGCCTCTCCCATTGTGGAGCACAGGCTCCGGACACGCAGGCTCAGCAGCCATGGCTCATGGGCCTAGCTGCTCCGTGGCATGTGGGATCTGGACTGGAGCACGAGCCTGTGTCCCCTGCATCAGCAGATGGACTCTCAACCACTGTGCCACCAGGGAAGCCCAACCAAAGCAATCTTGAGAAAGAAAAATGGAACTGGAGGAGTCAGGCTCCCAGACTTCAGGCTATACTACAAAGTGACAATATCAAGACAGTATGGTACTGGCACAAAAACAGAAATATAGATCAATGGAACAGGATAGAAAGCCCAGAGATAAACCCACGCACATATGGTCACCTTATTTTTGATAAAGGAGGCAAGAATATACAATGGAGAAAAGATAGCCTCTTCAATAAGTGGTGCTGGGTATACTGGGCAGCTACATGTAAAAGAATGAAATTAGAACACTCCTTAACACCATACACAAAAATAAACTCAAAATGGATTAAAGACCAAAATGTAAGGCCAGACACTACAAAACTCTTAGAGGAAAACATAGACAGAACACTCTATGACATAAATCACAGCAAGATCCTTTTTAACCCACCTCCTACAGAAATGGAAATAAAAACGAAAATAAACAAATGGGACCTAATGAATCTTAAAAGCTTTTGCACAGCAAAGGAAACCATAAACAAGACCAAAAGACAACCCTCAGAATGGGAGAAAATATTTGCAAATGAAGCAACTGACAAAGGATTAATCTCCAAAATTTACAAACAGCTCATGCAGCTCAACATCAAAAAAACAAACAACCCAATCCAAAAATGGGCATAAGACCTAAATAGACATTTCTCCAAAGAAGATATACAGATTGCCAACAAACACATGAAAGGGTGCTCAACATCACTAATCATTAGAGAATTGCAAATCAAAACTACAATGAGGTATCACCTCACACCAGTCAGAATGGCCATCATCAAAAAATCTACAAACAATAAATGCTGGAGAGAGTGTGGAGAAAAGGGAACCCTCTTGCACTGTTGGTGGGAATGTAAATTGATACAGCCACTATGCAGAGCAGTATGGATGTTCCTTAAAAAACTAAAAGTAGAACTACAATATGACCCAGCAATCCCACTACTGGGCATACAATATCTCAGAAAGAGACATGTACCACAATGTTTATTGCAGCTCTATTTACGGTAGCCAGGACATGAAAGCAACCTAAGTGTCCATCAACAGATGAATGGATAAAGAAGATGTGGCACATATATACAATGGAATATTACTCATCCATAAAAAGAAACGAAATTGAGTTATTTGTAGTGAGGTGGATGGACCTAGAGACTGTCATATAGAGTGAGGTAAGTCAGAAAGAGGAAAACAAATGTCATATACTAACACATATATATGGAATCTTAAAAAAAAAAAAGGTTCTGTAGAAGCTATGGGCAGGACACGAATAAAGACACAGAAGTAGAGAATGGACTTGAGAACACGGGGAGGGGAAGGGTAAGCTGGGACAAAGTGAGAGAGTGGCATGGACATATATACACTACCAAATGTAAAATAGATAGCTAGTGGGAAGCAGCCGCAGAGCACAGGGAGCTCAGCTCGATGCTTTGTGACCTCCTAGAGGGGTGGGATAGGGAGGGTGGGAGGGAGATGCAAGAGGGAGAAGATATGGGGATATATGAATATGTATAGCTGTTTCACTTTGTTATAAAGCAGAAACTAACACACCGTTGTAAAGCAATTATACTCCAATAAAGATGTTAAAAAAAAAAAACTCTATTTGATGGCAAGCATCACTTCCTGTTATCAAAACAAAACAATCCTGATTTCTTTCACTCAGTTTAGGTAAGCCCATTATATAAAATAAATCATTTTAACATTTTAAGGTACAGTTCAGTGAATTTAAGTGCATTCACTTTGTTGTGTAGTCATCATCACCATCCATCCCCAGAACTTATTTTATCTTCCCAACTGGAACACTGTACTGATTAAACACTAACTTTCCATGCAGCCCTCCCTCCAGCCCCTGGCAAGCACCATTCTTCTTTCTGTTTCTATGAATTTGACTTCTCTAGGTATCTGATATAAGTGGAATTGTACAGTTTTTGTCTTTTTGTGAATGGATATTTCACTTAGCACAGTATCTTTCTTTTTTTTTTTTAGCTGTGCTGTGAGGCACGTGGGATCTCAGTTCCCTGACCGGGGATCCCGCACTCCCTGCAGTGGACGCACAGAGTCTTAACCACTGGATCACCAGGGAATTCCCTAGCATAGTATCTTTAAGGTTCATCCATATTGTAGCATGTGTCAGAATTTCCTTCCTTTTTAAAGGATGAATAATATTCCATTGGAGGTCTATACCACATTTTGTTTTTCCATTCATTAGTTGATGGACACTTCTGTTGCTTGCATCTTTTGGCTAATGTCAATGATGCTGCTATGAAATGGGTGTACACATACCTGTTTACATTCTTGTTTTCAATTCTTTTACATATATACCCAAATGTGGAATTGCTGGATCTTATGATAATTCTATTCTTAAATTTTTTCAGGAATTACCATGCTGTTTCTGTAGCAGCTGCACCATTTTGCATTCCACTAGCAATCCACAAATATTTCAGTTTCTTCACAGCTTCATCAATATTTGTTAATTTTATTGTAGCCATCCTAATGGAAGTGGTATCTTCTTATGGTTTTGATTTATATTTTCCTAATTATTAGTGATGTTGAGTATCTTTTCATGTTGATTGGCCATTTGTATATCTTTTTATGAAGAAATGTATATTCAAGTCCTTTGTCCATTTTTAAATTGGTTTACTTGTTTCTTCTTGTTGTTGAGTTGTAGGAGTTTATATATTCTGGACATTAACCCCTCATCAGGTATATGATTTTCAAATATATTCTCCCATTCCATGGGTTGCCTTTTCACTCTGTCAGTAGTGTTCTTTAATACACAAAGATTTTTTATTAATTTTAATGAAGTCAAATTTATCAATTTTTTTCTTTTGTTGCCCATGCTTTTGGTGTCATATCCAAGAAATCATTGCCATATCCGAAGCCATTAAGTTTTCCCCTTGTTTTCTTCTAAGAGTTTGTATAGTTTTAGTTCTTGGTTTTAAGTCTTTGATACATTTTGAGTTAATTTTTGTATATGGTATAAGGTAAGTGTCCAACTATTTTCTTTCACCTATGGATATCCAGTTTTCCCAACATCATTTTTTGAAAAGATTGTCCTTTACCCATTGGTTTGTAGTTTGAAGTGCACAAATTACGCTTGAGGTATACAAAGTGTACCTACTTGGTTAAGTTTATTGCTAAGTATTAATACTTTATTCTTTTTGATGCTATTGTAAATTGAATTGTTTTCTTAATTTTTATGTTGTTCATTGTTAGTGTATAGAAATGCAGATGATTTTTGTGTGTGGATTTTGTATGCTGCAACTTTGCTGAATTCATTTTAGTTCTAATGGTTTTTTTGCATGTGGAATTTTGAGAGTTTTCTACATATCACTGGAACAGTGAAAATTGCTCTTCTTCCTTTTCAATTTGGATGCCTTTTACTTGTTTATCTTGACTAATTGCTAGGACTTCTAATACTATGTTGAATGGAAATGACAGAAGTGGGTATCCTTGCCTTGATCATGATCTTAGAGGAAAAGCTTTTAGTCTTTCACCACTGAATATAGTGTTAGCTGAAACCTTTAGTTATTTTTAAATATTATTATTTCATGGCTCAATTTCCTTCAAATATGAGGTCATGCTGTGGTATTTTCATTTCCATTAAGACATTCTTCTGTTCAAAAAGTGACTTGTTAGAATGTATTCTCTCTCTTGGTTAGTAGATATCTAACAAGATATGGTATGAGTGCATCCGACTGTGTGCACTTCATTGCTATTCCTCTTGTTGTTGTCTTGTTGTTGATATTCCCTATACTACCTTCCCAAGCTTAATTCATCCCCAGATACCCTTGGTTTACCAACATTCCCTCCACTTGGGCTCAAATGGGAGTCTCATTTTCCTCCTTTGGATTATTTCACTCTGTTATTTGGCCACACTTCAGACCTAAATACTCAGTTTATGTGGCATTAATTTGTTCCCATTGGTAGGCAGTAAAAGTAACTTAGCACCTAAGTTCTCTCTCTTCAGTTAGATTAAGTTTTGTTTGTGTGGTGAATCCAGTACTTTGCAAGCAGTAGGTTCCAATAAATGTTGACTGAAGACTGGCTGAGGCCTGCGAAGTAATTTCATTATCACAGCAATCACATCACAACAGTCACCAACAAATGCTGCTACTTAAGACAGTAGCATTTCACAGCTGCTAATAAGTCCTGTGAGAAAGTACAGCTGTTGACTATCATTGAGGATAACAAAAACATTCTGGTAAGAGCTGGAGGCAGGAAAAAGAACAAGTGCACGGAAAAGGAAATATAGATCTGCTTGTAATTTTAGAAGTGTTTTAAAGAAGATATAACTGTATAGCACTCTACTATTTTTTTTAAAAAGTAGCAATTGCAACCAAATTGAATTAAAATATAAAAAGTGAATTTTACTTATTTTAATGTCTGAAATTATCTCTCATATATTTATTTTTTAAATCTAAGTTATAAAAATGTCATAAAATGATTTAAGCTAGAACTGAAAAAAAAAGAATTTAAGTGGAACTGAAGTTATATGTTACCTAAGGCTCTAGGACAACCTCAACATATTTTCTAAAAGAAGTCAAAGTTTTTTCAAGTCACCACTGAAAATTAACTCACAGTGGTATATAAAAACTATAGTCTGGATTTCCTTTTGATAATATAGTAACTGATATAATGAATATTTAATTTCTTTAAAAAATAAACTAGCACCTACTTTCAGCCAATTCATTCTAATTTAAAGAAAATCAAGAATCAGTAGCTGTAAAACAATGGCAATTACTTTCTGATATTATTATTGATTTCAGTAAAAACTCCAAACCACATGTTTCTAAGGAAAATAAAAGAAAAAACAGTCTGGAACTAGTAGGCAGGGAGAAATCTAGGGGACCTGAACATTTTTTTCTTCTAGTTTTATTAAGATATAATCGACATACAGTACTGTATAAGTTTAAGGTGTACAGCATAATGATTTGACTTACATCATGAAATGATTATCACAATGTTTAGTGAACATCCATCATCTTATATAGATACAAAGTTAAAGAAATAGAAAACAATTTTTTCCTTGTGATGAGAACTCAAGATTTACTCTCTTAACAACTTTCACATAAAATATACAGAAGTGTTAATTATATTTATCATGTTGTACATCATATCCCTAGTACCTATTTATCTTAAACCTGGGAGTTCGTACCTTTTGGATGCCTTCATACAATTCACCCTCCCCCCATCCCTCGTCTCTGGTAAAGACAAATCTGATCACTTTTTCTACGGGTTTGTTTGTTTGTTTTTGAAGTATAATCACTCAGCGTAGTGATTTGGTATTTCTATATATTTCAAAATGATTACCACAGTAAGTCTAGTTACAATATGTCACCGTACAAAGATGTTACATAGTTATTGACTATATTCCCCATACTGTACTATGCATACTTACGACTCATTTATTTTGCACCTGGAAGCTTGTACCTCTTAATCCCCATTCACCTATTTCTCCCATTCCCTCACATCCCTCTGCTTTAGCAACTACTGGTTTGTTTTCTATATCTATGAGTCCGTTACTGTTTTGTTATGTTTATTTGTTCCTTTTGTTGTTTAGATTCCACATATAATTGGAATCATACAGTATTTGTCTTGTTATGTCTAATTTCACTTAGCATAATGTCCTCTAGGTCCATCCATGTTGTTGCAAATGGCAAGATTTCATTCTTTTTGATGGCTGAGTAGTATTCTATCATTTATACAACATCTTTATTCATTTGTTTGTTAATGGGCACTTAGGTTGCTTCCATATCTTGTCTATTGTAAATAATGCTTCAATGAACATACATATTTTTGAATTAGTGTTTTTATTCTCTTCAAATAAATACCCAGGAGTGGAGTTGCTGGATCATACAGTACTTATATATTTTTTGCGGCATGCAGGCCTCTCACTGTTGTGGCCTGTCCCATTGTGGAGCACAGGCTCTGGACGCACAGGCTAAGTGGCCATGGCTCACGGGCCTAGCTGCTCCGTGGCATATGGGATCTTCCCGGACCGGGTCACGAACCCGCGTCCCCTGCATCAGCAGGAGGACTCTCGACCACTGTGCCACCAGGGAAGCCCAGTAGCTATATTTTTAATTTTTTGAGGAATCTCTGTACTGTTTTCCTTAGTAGATGCACCACTTTACATTTTCAGCAATAATGCAGTTGGTTTCCTTTTCTCCACATTTTCGCCAGCACTTGTTTTTTGTTATCATTTTGATAATAGCCATTTTGACAGGTATGAATTTATATCTCATTGTGGTCTTGATTTTCATTTCCCTGATAAGTAGTGATGTTGAGGATGTTTTCATGTGCCTGTAGGCCATCTGTGTGTCTCTGCCCATTTTTTAATTGGGTTGTTTGCTTTTTGGATGTTGAGTTGTATGAGTTCTTTGTATATTTGGGATATTAACCCCTTGTCAGATATATTCTTTGAAAATATCTTCTCCCATTCTGTAGATGGCCATTTTGTTTTGTTGATTTCCTTCACTGTGCAGAACCTTTTTAGTTTGATGTAGTCCCATTTGTTTAGTTTTTCTTTTGTTTCCCTTGCCTGAGGAGACATATCCAAAAAAATAATTTCTAAGACCGATGTCAAAGAGCTTACTGAACATTTTAATTTACAGTGCATTGTTCTAAAGCAATGGTTTTTAATGTATTTATAGAAATATTTGAGAATGTGTTTGATAATATGTTAAGCTGTAGGACATTTTAAGAGCTTTTTATGTAGCTAAAAAGAGAAATTTGGAAATGTAAGCCCTTTTTATAGTAACATAGGTCATGGATTTCAACATTCTTAGTATTTTTTAAATGGAGCTACGTTATTAACTTTGCCTAGATTTAGAAAGGATATGCTCCATGTCAAACAGGTTGGGGAAAGAGGAATGGAATTTGATGCCTATTAATAGATGGCCATATAAGGGAATATTCCTTAGAGAAGGGGAAGTCGTTCATTCAGCCACATTTCACAGAAAATTCCAAAATGGCCCCAATATTTTTTTCATTATGTCCAGAAAGAAACCAAATAAACAAAGTTGAACTTCATGAGTTGTCACAAAGGTGGAATTCATCTCAACTCTTGTGGTGCCTGGAAAGAGGATATTTGTGAAATGTGATTAAATTATTCACAGCCTAAAATTGGTCACTTATATGATGATCCTCAGAGCATCCTGTACATAAGCAAATGCTTTATTAAGATTTAGCAATTTTAGTCAGTGAGCATTTCAGTCATTTAGAGGCAATTTTTCGGTTTCCTGTTCACTTTCTAAGAATAAATATGGCATGTAAAATGACCACAGGGAGTTTTATTTTTCTGTGTTAGTTTCTTGGGGCACTATCTTTTTGGTCTTTATTTTTAAAAAGGGTGAAAAACAAGGCATAATCTGATTATGAGAGGAACATTGGGCTTTGATTTGTACTCCACCACGTTCCTGTAGGGGTTTCCTTGGACAAGTCACTTAAACTTTCCTGCCTCAGATTTCCTACATAAAAAACAAAGATAAAACCATTTGCTCTGCTTTTTGAAAGCAAAAAATGAGATCACTCTGTAATACCATAAATTAGCATGTAATTACATAGCTTCTTTTTTAAATTTCAAAGATATTGTTTCGGGGTAGAATGGTATATGAACAACAATAATTGCAATTTACACATTTATTATGTATTAGATACCCTACTAAGCACACGATACTAACCACATGAATTGGGGCTATTATCTCTGTTTCTTAGAGGCAGAACTGGGACATAAAAGGCTGAGGAATGTGCTCATAAATGCCTCCTATTACACTATTATGACAATTCTTAATGCTAAATGTACTGTGTGGCCTCATTTTTGGATAAGATAGAAAATATCTGTAACTTGGCTGAACCAGACAGGGGCCGTAACATTTACTTGTCTTGGTTAAGTGAGGGTTTTACTGTGTCACATAAGTGGTAAATCAGAAATGTACAGCTTTTGTCTTCCATAGATATCGTCACAGCAGGCTGTGACAGCCTAATATTCCAGCTCTATTCTTGTCTGTTCATTAATTATCTGCTGTATCTAGGTTTTTTTCCTTCTCCCAAGAATACATGTATGAACAACTACGTAATGGCTTAATACCAGATCTGAATGTTTCATTCTGCTGCCAGTGTGCTTTTTCATAGTTCATTGTGGTTCTCCTCTTGCTGTTGAATCTTTTACAGGACAGCTCTGGATTGCCATTGGATGTTTTGAAAGTTCCATAGAACTTTCTAGATATTTGGGAAAAATATATAAATATCCCTACAGTGCACCTGAGGTATATCCTCTAGAGGAAAGAGAATGGGAACTGCTATCATGATCCTGGCTTTGCAGGCTGTTCAGCTGCTTATTACTCCAATTTGATTTTAAAGAGATACCTGAGTACATTCCCTCTAAATGTCCACTCATTTTTCTCTCACTAGGATGTCTGTCCTAAATTTCTAACTGCTTTTAGTGAGCTATTCTAAATGGCAATAGAAAGCAACATTTTCCTTCAAAACCTAGATTAAGACCAGCTAATCTTTTCACTAGTCCACACAGGTAGCCCATCTAAATTTAAAGTACTTAGAAAAACCCTGAGGGGTCTCATCTATCTACTCAGAGAAGGGATTAGAGGGGAGGATATGAGGGAAGCAAGCTGACTTTTACAAATTTTTTTTTCTGCAAATCTTCCCCTGATTAGTCATCTCCCAGCCTGACCCAGGTGTTCTCTTGAGGGGTCCTCCCCAATGACACCTGTCCTCCCCGTGGAGACTTGAGCAAATGGAGGCTTTTTTCAGGGTTTTGGGGTTGCAAATGCCATACTCTGCAAGATGGTAGCATGCATGCATGGGTATAAGTACATCTGAAAGCACTGAATGAGTTTGGTGGAGACCTTAGTGATTGAGGTCAAGTTTAAAGGAAGCGGCAGCAACTATTCAGTCCCAGTAGATTTGTGGTAAGGAAATGCAGGCTCAGTTATAGAAAATCTGCAGGATTTTTCAGGAGGAACCAGAGATGCAGATTTTTTTTTTTAATTATGAAATCCTCCACTTTTTAAAAACTGTTTCATGTGTTATGTAAAGAAAAAGATGTGGCTAAAGAAAATATGTCTAAGCCCTTAATTTGCCCAGTGGGCTCCAAACTTGTGGCCTCTGCAATAAGAAGTAACAATTATTATGTCTGATGACAGGTCAAGCACAGTGCTCAGTGGTTTACATAACTTATCTTAAAAAATGTCTTTTCTGTTTGTGTGTATGTGTGTATCCATGCGTCCATGCATCCATGCATGTAGGATGTTACTATATATTTCCCTGAAAACTCTTCCCTTGGCTTAGGCAATGATTCTTATTTTTCAATTTGAGCAATTTGCAATGACCTGGTTTAATTCTTACCTGCTCCACACAGACTTCTGTAACAGTGATCTCCTATTTCTGAATTGATTTACATATGTTTTCATGTAAATTTTCATATGTTTCATAGTGATACATTTATATCACTAAGCTGTAATTTAGCAAATACTATTTTATGGAATCTCTTATAACAACTACTTTATCATTCAGCTTTTCTTGAATCTTATGTCTTGTTTCCCAAGATACATTATAAGCTTTTTTAGGAAAAGGAATAGATAGACTTTTTTCTTTGTCTCTTCTAGTGACTAATAATTAATTGAAATATGTACAAGATAGACTTATTAAACATTTGGATGAGTATGTTCAAAGTCAATAACTCTATGCCAAAATATAACTAGATATTTAATTTCTTAATTAAAATGTAAAAACTATGTTGGGTGCTTGTTAGGCACTGTGTTAAGTGCTTAAAAATCTTATGAGTTGAGTATTATTGGCTCTATTTTATAGAAGCAAAAAAACAAAAAACAAAAACCCAAAACCTTGAGGTTTTACAAAGCAAATATTTTGTCCTAGTCACGTACATTATAAGTTGCAGAGCTGGTATGTACTTTAATATTAAAAGCACTCATAATAGGCATCAACGTGGGTGTGAAATATGTAACCAAAAAAATAAAAGTGCTCCAAACCAGGAGAGTAATCATCCACAACTCAGCAAATAGTAGCATGAAAAGAATTTAAATACATGTGTTGCAAGTTTCCATCTCAGAGAACTGTAGATACTAATAAATATTTCTTTTTCAGAGAACTGACACCAACACTATAGCTATTCTCAACTTTTTAAATAATAAAATGCTCTGTCTTCTCCAGCTATCTATCATGGAAAGTTTAATACATTCCATCAAAAGCTAACAGCTTGAGTCATAAAAAATAGAATGTTGGAATTAGAAGGGATTTTAGAAACTGTCTAACCTATTCATTAGCAAATGAGGAATATAGACCCAGGAAGGGATGTACGCACTTGTATCCTACCTAGAAAATAGTAAAACCAGTGCTGTTTTCTTCATAGAAAATAAATTTTTAAAATTTCAATAACCTATATAAGAGTGCTTGGATCTCATCTACTGATTGACAGAGAACAAATGCAAATGAATTGTCAACAGCTAATTCCTTATCCTGATTGATAGCAGTTGTCCTCGATATTGATCTGAGCCAGCTGGATGGAAGAAGTTACTGTAAATGAAGCTTGTAGCAGATAATCAAATAATGCAGAAACTGTCTAGCTCCTAGACTCTAATAAATATAACTTAGCTCTTCAAGACCAGGAATTCCATCTTGCCTGTTTTGACTTTCCAGGAAATAGCTGAATGCATAATACTTGTAGCTGAAAGGAATGGTAGATGCTTTCCTTCTGCTTCTGCTCCAATTAATGTTTAATGATTGCTTTCTGTGTGTTAGACATTGTGCCTTGAGCTTTCACCTATATTAATCTCACTTAATCCTCACCAAAAACAGAGAGAAGGGGAGAGGGGCAAGATAGGAGTAGGGGATTAAGAGATACAAACTACTATGTATAAAATAAATAAACAACAAGGATATATGTCCAGCACAGGGAAATATAGCCATTATTCTGTAATAACTGTAAATGGAATATAATGTATAAAAATATTGAATCATTATGCTGTATACATGAAACTAATATCGCAAAGCAACTATACTTCAATTAAAAAAAAAAAAAAGCTTGTGAGATAAGTATCATCTCCATTTTACAAATAAGGACACAAGTTTAGAAATGGTAATTCTCCCAAAACCTATAATTAGTAAAACTGATGCTAAAACACTTGATTCCAAGTCTAGAGCTCTTTAAGCCATACTTCTCTTTCTCTCACACTGTCTCTTAAAAACATTTGTATCTGAAGCTGTCTGAGCAAACATCATACCATTTATCAGACTATTGAGTATTCATTACAATGTAAGCAGTGTTCTGAACGTCTCAGCTGGAGGTGACTTGATGATGATAACAAGACTAAGAGCTGATTTTTGAACAGACACCCTAGACCTAAGCATCTAAACACGTATTGCCCCTCACTCGGAGGTGGTACTGTTCAGTCAGGGAAGAGCCATAGAGTTTTTAAGACAGCAACAAGATAAAACATTGTTTTTTCCTTATGAAAAGCCATAGATATTTATAAAGCCCCGTCCTAGGAGGACCAAGATACATAATATAACAAAAAACACTCAGGTCAATGTCTAAGGAATTATATAATGCTGAAAGGATAAAATGGCATTCTTGTCTTGACCCTGAACTCCTGGACAGCAGGGACTGAGTTTCCTTTATCACTATAAAACCAGATACATGACAGATGTTCAGCATGTTGGTGGCTGAATCTGAAACTAATTGTAAAAATGGTAAAGATAATAATATAAGTTTCTATGTCCTCTCTTCCTGTTCTACAGGCTAAGTGGGTAAAGGTATAACCAGGTAAAAGTATATCAGATGGACAAAGGTTAAAAAAAATTTAGTCTTGGCTTGTAATTATCAGATTTAATGATTATTATGAAAATATCCTTGGTAGAAACAAACAAACTTAATTACAGTTTTATTTAAGAGTATCAGAAAGGTGCATAGAAAAAAAAATGCCTTCTCATCTTCAGTAACCAGTATTTCTAAGACTTTGCAGAAAGCAGTTTGATATTCATTAAAGTATACGGTTAATCTAGCTGTTCTGTCATTTACATTCCTGTGTTTGCAGTGATTACATTCCTGTGTTTGCAGTTAGTGTCATCTTTAAATCACCTAGATATTTAAAATTTAAAAAGATGACTTCATTAGTTAGCTGTAGAGATCTACGTAGCGTACTGTGCAGGCCTGACTTTTGAGAGCAGATATAAAAAGCAGCACAAACTGGGTTAATTTAAACTCAAACAAAAGGTCAGCTGGCAAAAAGTAAAGACCTCTCTGACCTCTTGTTCAAATCCTGGAAGCTATAAATCCCACTAAACTACTTAGGGCTTTATTAAGCAAGGCCAACAAAAGATAATCAACATTGTAATTATTGTTCAATTATAGGCGGAATAATAAGCCTGGTTTTTATTTGTCAAAGCAACAGGCCTTATGTCATTTGTAAAACCATTTTAATGAATAGTAGAAAGCTGTAGGTTACATAGCAATTAAAGAAAAATCATAAAACCAACCACTTAAAATTGGTTCAAACCTTGACAGTATCCATTAAGCTTTTTGAAAGTCAAGGTTACAAGGGTAACTAAAATGCAAAATTTAAGGACAAAATCTATTCAGGTTTCACAATCTCCAGTGTCTCATTTTTATCAAAAAGTTCAGCCAAAGAGGGAAGGAAAATTGAAAAACCTGTAGGACTCCAAACCGCAATTAAGTGACCTTGGTTTTTCCTTGTCAAGTGTCTCAAAAACAAGAAGCAGGATGTTCTGTAAACCAAAAGTTGAAAATCTGGGTAACACTTTATGGTGTATTTTATAAGTACTTAAAACAAAAAAACAATTAATAAATGACTGGAAGAAAATTTTGTTCTTAATTATTTTAAGATGTATTTGTGTTTCATTGCTCATGCAACACATAATGCAATGTGTTTTATAGGGCCCTTAAAACTGATTACTAAATAATTTTAAAGCACTAATTTTCTTGAAAGCCTGCTAAGTTATTACGTCTAAATCATTGAGTGGAAATAATTTTGAAAATAAATTTTTATTGAATTCTTACATATAATATTTTGTAAGTATTGATAGTATGTGTTTCTTTTGTAAATAAAAATTATAGAGAAGTCTGTAGTTAACAATTTCCTTTTCTAAATATATTTCTGTTATTGATTAAGGAGTTAAAAATGGAAAAATAGAATGACACCTTTTGAAAACAATTGGATCTTTCTTGAAATATAAACTGCTTATTTTTCTGTCAGAATATATGTTTTAAATTTCAAAAATCTGTGTTTTTAGATTTGCATTATAATTGAACAGCTTTTAAGTGAGCAATCCCCAAGGTTATAGAAACCTTGTATAATCAACCTATTGGAGAAACTTCATAAACACAAAGCAAAACTTCAAACCCTTCAGTACATTCCTACAACCTAAATTGAAGAGAAAAAGCATGTCATGATAAAGTGAGAATAGTGTCCTCTGGTCTCTGGGATTTGGGTTGGTTTTGTGTTGGTTGAGAGAAAGAGGAAGCTTTCTGTGGCAAATATGGAAGCCACTGAAACCTCCTGGTTTTGGCATTTCAACCAGGACTCAAACCTCTGGCAAAACATAACATTCTGTTTCTAAGAAAAGAGGTTTACAAAGCTCAGAAAACCTTGGGAATCAAATGGTTCTTACAAAACAACATTTTGATGATTTAAGTGTAAATGAATCAGAAACATATGGATTAAATTTCTATTAAAATACACATGGGTTGAAAAATTAACAGTGAAAGTGCTTGGCAAGATGAGTTTTTAGTTTTACTGAATCCAAAAGTTTTGAAAATACCTGTAAGGTGATAACTTAGCAGGCTTTCAAGAAAATTAGTGCTTTAAAATTATTTAATAATCAGTTTTAAGGGCCTTGTAAAACACATTGCTTTATGTGTTGCATGAGCAATGAAGCACAAATACATCTTAAAATAATTAAGAACAAAATTTCAAGTTGACAAACCCAAGGCACAGATGGATTCTTCAGCGTTTCAGTGGTAGTACCAACCAACTCTGACCTCAGATACTGTGGATATCTACCCCATTCAAAAGGTGAGTCAGATACTGCCTCAGTCTCTTCTGGTTGCTATAACAAAATACCATAGACTGGGTGGCTTATAAACAGCAAACATTTATTTCTCACAGTTCCAAAGGCTAGAACATCCAAGATCCAAGTGTCAGAAGATTCGGTGTCTGGTGAAGGCCTGCTTCCTCGTTTATAGACAGCCATTTTCTTGCTGTGTCCTCACATGACAGAAGGCGCAAGGAAGCCCTCTGGGGTCTCTTTTACAAGGGCACTAATACCGTTCATGACAGCTCCACCCATGACTTAATCACCCCCAAAGGCCCCACAGCCAAATGCCATCTCATTGGGCGGTAGGATTTAACATATGAACGGAGGGTACACCAACGAGGTACACAAGCAAGAGGGTAAACCAACAACTCAGGTATAATAGTTTTAATTATAAATTAAGTTATAGAATGTTCTACTTATTTCTAAATCTTAAAATCATTGTATAATCATTCCAGAAAAATAGAAAGAGTTTCCAGGAATTCAAAACCATGTCTAATATCTTCCTACTTATGCAAAACTCAGAAATCCTGGTTATGACAAATGCAAATGTTTTCTAAACTGTGGAATATAGATCAGCTGTGTCAGAAATACCTAGGTTTTTATTTAAAATGTAGACTCCTGGTTCTTTTTTCAGATCCACCCTATCAAAGGCTTTGGAGGCAGGGCTGGGCATCTCCATATTATTACAAGCTCTGATTTATATGCCCTCCAAACGTTGAGAATCACATCAGTAATACATGAGGCAGGTACTCCTAGGTCTCATGAGGGAAGGGTACCATCATTTTCTGAGTGGCTAACTTGAGTGTCACATTGGTTTGATTTCTATACTGAAAGATCCCCATGGGCAGGAACTGTCGACTCACACTCACCATTGCACGCTCAACACAGTGCCAGTCATAAGGTAGAAAAAAACAAACGTGTCCTAATAAATTCAATGAACCAAAACGTATAATTTTTTCTTTAAAACTTTTGCATGCAAGAATATACTTTGAGGGCTTCCCTAGTGGCACAGTGGTTAAGAATTGCCTGCCAATACAGGGGACATTGGCTTGAGCTCTGGTCTGGGAAGATCCCACATGCTGTGGAGCAACTAAGCCCGTGAGCCACAACTACTGAACCCACGTGCCACAACTACTGAAGCCCACGTGCCTAGAGCCCATGAGCAATGAGAAGCTCGTGCACCACAAGGAAGAGTAGCCCCTGCTCACTGCAACTAGAGAAAACCCGTGTACAGCAACAAAGACCCAATGCAGCCAAAAATAAATAAATAAAATTAAAAAATTTAAAGAAAGAAAGAATATACTTTGAGATAATTCTGAAGGGTCATGATAGTTATTAAATACTCCTCTATTCAGCATTTTATTTTCTATTTTTACTATTGGATCTTAAAATGTAAATGCAAGAATGTGTAGGTAGCTTTGTTTATATACCAGAATTACAGAGAAATGGCTTAAAACATATTGTAGCTTTTCTCTGAGTAATATCAATCCACCTACATTGATCCTCCTCTGTTAAATCTCATGAATAATTCTGTCAAGGGAGTAAATGTTAAATCCAGGATACAGTATCTTTACAAAGTTACTTGCTTAATGACTCTCTGTCTGTATCTGGTATCGCAGGAACAAGCAGAAAGTTTATCCCTGTAAGGTGATACTATGAAAGAAAAATAAGTGATGAATCACAACCAGTTAAAATATTTATGCCAAAAGGTACAAAGAAATGTAATGACAGGCAAGAAAATATTTTAATACCTGTGATTATTAAAAGCATTATTTTTAGGTACAATAGTTGCAGATATGTTTTTCTCTGTTTATAAAATGAGTCACGTTTATTAATGTTTGGGGGGAAAAAAACCCAATGTATGAATAAGAAATCCTCTCACAACCCAGAATCAATACAAATGCTAACAGTCTGATAACTATCCCCCCATCACACTACCTTGATGTACAAATACATCAAATGTATTTGTATGTCTGTTCACACACACAGATACACACACACACACACACATTTTAATTTATTTTAATTTTATATTGGACTATAGTTTATTTACAATGTTGTGTTAGTTTCAGGTGTACAGCAAGGTGATTCAGTTATCCATATACATATGTCTATTCTTTTTCAAATTCATTTCCCATTTAGGTTATTACAGAATATTGAGCAGAGTTCCCTGTGCTATACAGTAGGTCCTTGTTGGTTGTCTACTTTAGTGTGTATATGTCCATCCCAAACTCCCAATTTATCCCTCCCCCTCACCTTTCCCCTTTGGTAACCATAGTTTGTTTTCTATGTTTGTGAGTCTGTTCCTGTTTTGTAAAGAAGTTCATTTGTATCATTTTTTTTTAGATTCCGTATATAAGAGATATCATATGATATTTGTCTTTCTCTGACTTACTTCACTTAGTATGATGATCTCCAGGTCCACCCATGTTGCTGCAAATGGCATTATTTCATTCTTTTTAATGGCTGAGTAATATTCCATCTTTCTTTATCCATTCCTCTCCTCTGTCAATGGACATTTAGGTTGCTTCCATGTCTTGGCCACAGATTTGTAAAATATCCTAAAATATGGACTTATAATTACAAATGTATTTTAAAATTAATCCAACAGTGATATTTTCCTGCATTCATAAGTATTCCTTATTTTAATGATTACACAATAGCTCATCTAAGTTATTTAACTGTTCCCGGTTTTTGATACATCTAAGTCTCTTGGCAGTTTTACTATTTTAAATATATTCTCTGTTCACTGTTAAAGTGCATTTTAAGGCATATCCTTGATGATCCTAAGATGAACTCAATTTAGAATTGGTAACAATAGTGACTTAAAGCATTTTGTATAGGTCTGACCCTGAGCTTGTAAACATCAGATCATTTATCTCTCACAAGATAGATGTGAGGTAGGTATTAACTTCCAATTTTACATTCTCAGGGTCAAAAAGCTAGTAAGAGGTAAAGTCAGAATAAGAACACAGAACTGGTTTTTTTCCCAAAGCCTGTGTTCTTCATCTTGATAAAATTAATGTGTTAAAGAATGTGCAAAATATTTTTAGGTCAGTACCAAATTGCTCTGCAGAAAGGTGCAACCAGTTTATATATTCTATATATGTATCAACAGTGATAATTTGACACAAAAAATAGAAACATAAATTTTTTTTAACTTCTGTTTTTTCTCATTAATGAAACTAAATCTTTTTCTTATGTTTATTTCCATTTACATTTCTGTGAAAACTGTTTGTTCTTTGCCCATTTTCTTACAGTTCTTCTGCAATGGATTTGTGAAAAAATCACTTATATTCTTTTTCCCATTTTAATTTTTATGTTATTTTTCATTTACAGAAGAATTGCATTTTTATGAAACAAAGGAATATTGATTTCCTCTGTGCTATTGGTGATATTATGTTTAGCAAGCAGTTCTCTTTTCATATGCACATAAAGTTGTATTTCTATTTTCTTTGCAGTTTTCACATTTAATTTTCTAATTCATCTTGAATTTGTTTTGATATCTAAATACCATTTGTTAAATATTAATTTATTCCTCATTATTTTGGATTAATCCATATATTTTATGAGTTTTCTATGTGAAAGAATATATAACCTGCAAATAAAGAGAGCTTTATTTCCTTCCTTCTAAGTTTTATGGTTTTAATTTCTTTTCCTTTTCAGATTGCACTTGCTAAGACCTCCTCCTATACGATGTACAATTGAAGAAATAGTAGTGAGTATTTTCATCTTATTCCTCAGTTTAATGCTTCTTATTGGGGAGTACTTCTAACAGCAGCAGTCTTCTAATTCTCAATTTATTTGTTTATTCTTTTAATAAATATTTATTGAACACCAATTATTTGCTAGCCCCTATTTTAGGTGCTTGGGATACAACTGTGAACAAAATTCCTAGTCTTGAGGAACTCATTGGACAATTATTATAGATTATCTTTTTTAGGTTAAGGACATTCCCTTGTATTGTCAGTTTACTAATTTCTTTTTCATGAATGTGTTGCATTTTGTCAAGTGTTTTTTTCTTTTTTCTGTTCTTATTTTATTGAGATGACTTTTTTCCCCCAATCAGTTAAGGCAGTGACCAACATTTATAGATTTTTCTAATATTAAGCCTTCCTTGCATTTCGAGGATAAACACAACTTGATTACAATATATTGCTTTATTACACCCATTTTTTTTTTTTTTTTTTTTTGCGGTATGTGGACCTCTCATTGTTGTGTCCTCTCCCATTGCGGAGGACAGGCTCCGGATGCGCAGGCTCAGTGGCCATGGCTCACGGGCCCAGCTGCTCCGTGACATGTGGGATCTTCCCGGACCAGGGCACGAACCCGTGTCCCCTGCATTGGCAGGCGGACTCTCAACCACTGTGCCACCAGGGAAGCCCTACACACAATTTTTTGGATAATAGTATATTGATGACATTTATTCATGAGTGAAATGGATCCATAATTTTCTTTTCATATTTTAGTTTAGATTCTAATTTTGTTATCAGAATTATATTGACTTTATATAATTGAATAGAGATTATTCCTTCTTATTTTCCATAGACAGTTATGTTAGATTAGAATAATCTGTTTTTGAAAGTTTGCTAGCACTCAATTGTAAAACCATCTGGAAATGATGTTTGCTCTGTAAGCAGACTTATAATTATGTTTGTGAGTCTGTTATAATTATACCTATATACTTTTATAGGTATAGGACTACTCAGGGTTTCTATATTTTTTTTAAATCAGTTTTACCCACTTCCTATGTTTTCAAATCTATTGTTATAGCCTATTAATTTTCAGGAGTTTAATTTATTTTCAAATATACGTATTTGAAGCCATATGATTTTCTTGAAGCACTTATCTTTAAGGCATCTCATAATTTTCATATGCAGGTTTTTATTACTATTTAGTTCTAATATTTTGAAATGTCTATATAATTTCTTCTTTGAACTGTAGGTATATAGAAGAGTGTTTATCAGCCTCATTGAATTGTGACTAGAAAAAAGTATCTGTAGGCTACCTCCATTAAATTTTTTTGAAACTTTCTTTAATGTCCATTGTGAAATAAATTTTTATAACTCTTCTATATATGCTTGAGATTAATTTATATTTTATAGTTGTTAGATGTAGAACTTTCTATATGACCAGCAGATCATTTTAAAATTTATTATTCAAATATTCTATATCTTTGTTGACTTTATCCATTTGACACATAAATGATTAAGAAAAGTTTTTTTAACCCAGCACTATGAAGATGAATGTATTTGTTTTTCATTATAATTCTATCAATTTTGTTTCATATTTGGATGATATATTATTATGTGGACACATTTAAAATTATTTTATCTTCCTGGTGATTGGTTCTTTACTTATATGGAAAGAACCTCCTCTCTACTCCTAATAATGCTTTTTAATACTTTACCTGATAATAATAGTGTATAGTAAAGAATTTGGCTGTGGTCAAGGAGAAGTCTGGCCTTTGTCACCAGCTCCTGTAAGGAAACCTCTAAAACCTTGGAATTTCCCTAATAGTAATAGTGTCTTTGTTGTTAATGAGGGCCCCTTGAGCAGTATTTCATAGTTTATGCTTATGAGGTGAGTTATGGTGGGTCCCTTGGGCCATGTGGTATTAGCTGGATCTGAGGAGTGGGGCAGGGGTGACAAGATTAATTCAGGCACTTGTGAATTCAATCAACTAATCATGCCTAGGTAATGAAGCCCCAGTAAAAACTCTGGACACTGAAGATGGGGTGAACTTGGGTTGGCAATACTCCACGTGTATTGTCACACAGGAATACTGCAGGCTAACATGCCCTGATGACAGTGAAAGCTTTACATTTGGAACTTGCCCAAATTCTGTCCTGTGACTGGTTATGATATATCCTTTCCCTGTAATAAACCATACATGTGAGCATGAAAGCTCTCAGTGAATCATATGAGTTCTTCTAGCAAATTATGGAAACTGAGTGTGGTTTTGGGAACCCTCAAACTTGCAGTGTTTAGAAATCTTGGGCAGACTTCATACTCCAGAGGACTGTATCCTCAAATCTTGTTGTTTGGCTAACTCTGGGTAAATAGCTATACCAACTTTATTTATTTTCAGTGCCCTAAAAGTACTCTGTACTTTGCCTATTCATCCCTTGTCCCCTACAATTCCTGGCAACCACTGGTATTTTTACTGTCTCTATAGTTTTGCCTTTTACAGAATATCATATACTTGAAATCATACCATATGTAGCCTTTTCAGATTAACATCTTTTGCTTAGTAATATGCATTTAAGTTTCCTCCATGTCTTTTCATAGCTTGATAGCCCATTTCATTTTAGTGCTGAATAATATTACATTGGCTGGGGGTACCACTGTTTATTTATCCATTCACCTTGGAAGGACAATTAGGTTGCTCTCAAGTTTTGGCAGTTATAAATAAAACTGCTAAAAACATCTGTGTGCAAGTTTTTCTGTGGACATAATTTTTCAGCTCCTTTGGGTAAGTACCAAAGAGTGTGACTGCTGGATCATATGGTAAGAGTAGGTTTAGTTTTGTAAGAAACCACCAAACTCTCATCCAGAGTGGCTGTACTGTTTTGCATTTTCACCAGCAGTGAATGAGAGTTCCTGTACTCCACATATTTGTCAGCACTTGGTGTTGTCAGTGTCCTGGATTTTGGCCATTTGCATAGGTGTGTAGTGGTATATCTTCTTTGGTGAGGTATCTGTTAAGGTTTGGGGCCTATTTTTTAATCAGGTTGTCTTTTTTCTTATTGTTGCATGTCAAGGGTTCTTTGCACATTTTGGATAATAATGTCTTTTGCAAATATTTTCTCAAAGTCTGTACTTGTCTTCTAATTCTTTGGACATTGTCTTTCACAAAGCAGAAATTTTTAAGTCTTAATTAAGTCCAACTTTCAGTTATTCTTTTATGGATTTTGCCTTGGTGTTGTGTTTAAAAGGGCATCATCCTACCCATGGTCATCTAGGTTTCCTCCTAAGCTATCCTCTAGGAGTTTTATAGTTTTGTGTTTCACATTTAGGTCTATGATTTATTTTGAGCTAATTTTTATGAAGGTTGTAAGGTCTAGATTTATTTTTTTTTGCATGTGAATATCCAGTTGTTCCAGCACCATTTGTTGAACAGACTGTCTTTAGTCCATTGTATTGCCTTTGCTCCCTTGTCAATGATCAGTTGACGATATTTATAGGGTGTATTTCTGGGCTCTCTTTTGTGCCATTTATCTATTTGTTTATTCTTCACAAATACTGTACTGTCTTGATTACTGCAGCTTTATAGGTTTTTTAGTGTCAGTCCTCCCACTTTGTTTTTCTCTTTCAATATTGTGTGGGCTCTTCTGGGTCTTTTGCCTCTCAATATAAACATTAGAATCAGTTTGTTGGTGTCCATAAAATAACTTGCTGGGATATTGACTGGGATTGTATTGAATTGAATCTATAGACCAGATTGAGAAGAACTGGCATCTTTACAATATTGAGTCTTCCTACCCATGAACATGGAATATTGTTCCATTTATTTAGTTCTTCTTTGATTTTGTTCATCAGTTTTGTAGTTTTCCTCATACCTATTACTTATTTTGTTAGATTTATAGCTAAGTATTTTATTTTTGTGATGCTAATATAAATGATACTGCGTTTTCAATTTCAAATTCTACTTGCTCATTGCTGGTATATAGAAAAGTGATTGACTTTTGTATATTAACCTTGTAACCTGCAAACTTGCTCTAATTGCTTATTAGTTCCAGGAGGTTTTCTGTTAATTCCTTCAAACTTTTTTCATAGATGATCATGTCATTTACCAAAAAAGACATTCTTATTTCTTCTTTCCTAATATGTATAATTTTTTTCCTTTTCTTGTATGATTGCAATAGCTAGGACTCTCCTACACTTTCAAAGGATAATCCAGGATACTGGATATAGAATTCTAGCTTTTTTCCCCCCAACAGTTTAACTATTTCACTCCATTCTCTTCTTGCTTGTTTGCATGGTTTCTGACCAGAAATCTGCCATGATTCTTATCTTTATTCCTCTATAGAAACGAATCTCCCGCTCCCTGGCTTCTTTCAAGATTTTCATTTTGTCTTAGTGTTTTTGCAGTTTGAATATGATTTACACCTATACCTAAGGGTGTAGATTTTTGTTATTTATCCTGCTTAGTATTATCTGAGCATCCCAAATCTGTGAATTGGTATTTGTCATAAATTTGGAAATTTCTAAGCCATTATTATTTTAAATATTTCTTTGCTCTATTTTCTATTTCTGGTATTCCAGTTATGTATGTAATACACCTTTTTAAATGATCCCACAGTTCTTAGATGTTTTGTCATTGTGGGATTTTTTTTTCTATTTTTTTCTCTTTTCATTTGTGTTAGTTTCCTAGGGCTACTGTAACAAATTATCACAAACTTGGTGGCTTAAATCAACAGAACTTTATTTGCTCAGAGCTATGGGGTCCAAAATTACGGTGTCACCAGGGCTGCATTCTTTCTAAAGTCTCTAGGGAAGAACCTTCACTTGCCTCTTTTAGCTTCTGGGGGCTGATTGCAATTTTTGCTGTATTTTAGCTTATAGGTACATTATTCTAATCTCTGCTTCCATTTTCACATCCCTTTCTCCCCCATCTATGTGTCTTAAATCTGTTGCCTTTTTCTTATAAGGAAAAGATTTAGGGCCCACTCTAAATCCAGGATGATCTCATCTTATGATCCTTGATTCCATCTGCAAAGACCTTTTTACCACATAAGGTCACATTTACAAGTTCTAGAAGTTAGGGCTTAAACCTCTCTTTTGGGGCAATGACCTTCAACTCACTACTGCATTTCATTTTGGGAGGTTTCTATTGGCCTGTCGCCAAGCTCACTGATTCTTTTTTTGGCTGTGTGTTTTTTTTTAATACAATTTTTAATTCCTGTGTTTTTATATGTTAACTTTTAATTGCTTCCTTAATTTTTAAAAATGTGTAATATATATTATATCCATATTCTGTAACTCTCACTTTCAACATCTGTGTAGCTTGGGTGTTGTATTAGTCTTTTGGGGCTGCCATTACAAAATACCATAGACTAGGTGATTTAAACAACAAAAAATTAGTTTTCTGACAATTCTAGAGTCAAGAAGTCTGAGATCAGGCTGCCAGCACAACTGAGTTCTGGTGAGAACTCTCTTCCTGGCTTGTAGAAGGCCACTTTCTCACTGTGCTCTCACATGGTACAGAAAGAGTACTGGTGTCTCTTTCTTTCCTTTAAGAGACTGGTGTCTCTTCCTTTTCTTATGGGCACTAATTCCATCATGAGGGCCCCACCCTCATGATCTCATCTGAATCTAATCACTTTCCAAAAGTCTCACCTTCAAATACCATTACACTGGGGGGTGGGTAGGGCTTCAAATATGAGTTTTGAGAGGACACAATTCAGTTCACAGCAGGTGTCTAAATAACTTGCATTTATTTCTGTCCTTTCTTACTCACAGTAGCTGCTTTGGGAGTATGCTGATAGGAACACTCCTTACCCAGAATCACTTCAGTGCTCCTCGAGGCAAGATCAGCTTTTCCACCTTCCTGTCATTCTTAAGTTCACTCTCCCCACAACAGGGGAGAATCTGAACGTAGGACACCTCCAACTCCTGGCTGCCTACTGCTCCAAGTAGGCTTCCTGCTGCTCTGGTTCCTTGGACTTCAACCCCTTGCTCACATCCAGGCTGCCAGCCTCTGAAGCCCTGGATTGAGCTCCTCCAGCCTATTTTGGTGTTATCATTCAAAAAAAATTATGGGGCTTCCCTGGTGGTGCAGTGGTTGAGAGTCCGCCTGCCGATGCAGGGGATACGGGTTTGTGCCCCGGTCCGGGAAGATCCCACATGCCGTGGAGCGGCTGGGCCCGTGAGCCATGGCTGCTGAGCCTGCGCGTCCGTAGCCTGTGCTCCGCAACGGGAGAGGCCACAACAGTGAGAGGCCCGCGTACAGCAAAAAAAAAAAAAAAA
Source organism: Aethalodelphis obliquidens (assembly GCF_003676395.1). Taxonomy (NCBI): domain Eukaryota; kingdom Metazoa; phylum Chordata; class Mammalia; order Artiodactyla; family Delphinidae; genus Aethalodelphis; species Aethalodelphis obliquidens. The sequence goes on along the minus strand of NW_020837948.1, from coordinate 80,547,761 downwards.
AAAAAATTATGGAGTTACTTAAAATATATATGCTAAATTATCACTTGTGTGTACATTATATTTATAAAAGTAATCTGGATGATCCAGACTCTGGATCATTACATTAATTCTACATCACTCATTTCTTATATGATGGTAAATTGAAATAGAAGAATTCAAAATAGTAAATTATTCTTTCATAACCTTTATTTTACAAAGCTTCTGTTGCAGGGGGCTATGAATAAACTATCAGGTAATTCTGACCATATAATAGAGGAAATTAGGTTTCAGTAGGAAAGGTAGTTTTACGCTGCCTTTCAGGCCTACAGTGCAGCCAGGGAATTACATGGCTCTGCCTTTTTTTTTAACTAAACAACATTTTCCCTCTCTGAAATATAAGCATATCATGTTTAGTCTGAAATGAGCTTAGAAATTTGTTCATGATTTGGCACACATGGCTCAAGGGAGAGAATCCAAAGTTCTATAGGAACTACAGACATGATACAATGGTTAATTTACAGCTTACTTTCAGTGCCTTTTCTCTTTAATGACCTGAAGTTAAACAGGAACTTTTGGTGTTTTTGTATCATTTTATTTACTTATATGGATGTTTATTTTTTTACCTGTACCTTATTATTTTCCCTTACATTGGATTTTATTTATTGATGTATAGTTGATTTAAAATATTGTGATAGTTTCAGGTGTACAGGAAAGTGATTCAGTTATATATATTCTTTTTTCAGATTTGTTTCCATTATAGGTTATTACAAGATACTGAGTATAGTTTCCTGTGCTATATAGTAGGTCCTTACCTGTACATTCTTTATGCTTATAATAGGATTTTTAAAACAGGTGGGAAATACTTATAGCATAATAGTAATTGAATAAAAAGGAGTATAAAATTATAAAACTAGTAAGTTCTAACACATTTTTCATTTAATTTTCCCCAATATGTTATTTTGAAAAAACATTGGAGATATATAAGAATTGAAAGAGTAATACAATAAACACTAGTATGCATTTCACCTAAATTCAATAATTGTTAACATTCTGTCACATTTAATTCATCTATCTCTCCTCTGCCCCCCCCCACACATTTATTAATGTGGAATCACTTGAAAGAAGTAGCAGACATCATGACATTTCACTCCTAAAGAGTTTAATATGCATCTTCTAAAAGTAAGGACGTTCTCCTAAGAAAAGAAATAATTTCCTAATAAAGTATTCAGTTTATATTTGGTATTTAAATAATCAGAGACAATGAGGAGGGGGGAAGGGGGAGGGGGGAAAGGGGGAGGAGGACAGGAGGGAAAAGAAATAAGTCAATGGCCTATTAGAAAAGATTCTTGGGGGAATTCCCTGGTGGTGCAGTGGTTGAGAGTCCACCTGCCGATGCAGGGGACACGGGTTCGTGCCCCGGTCTGGGAAGATCCCACATGACGCGGAGCGCCTGGGCCCGTGAGCCATGGCCGCTGAGCCTGCTCGTCCGGAGCCTGTGCTCCCCAACGGGAGAAGCCACAACCATGGGAGGCCCACATACCGCAAAAAAAAAAAAAAAAAAAAGAAAAAAAGAAAAAAGAAAGGATTCTTGGACTGTAGCAATTTATCCTTTGCAGTGTTTGTATACCTCCTGTTGTTTTTGGCCATAACAAGGCTACTTCTCCACTGGTAAATTCAGTTTCTAGAGGCAGAAAGGTATGCTATGCTTATGTGGAAAGCAGCTGATTGGGTGAGGAGGATTAGTGAAAAGGAGAATTCGAGAGTGACTCTCAGACTTCTGCCTTTGTAAACTGGAACTAACTCATATTGAAATGATTAGTTCTTTTAATAGGAGTCATGACTATGAAAAATGAGATTTTTTATTTTAATAAATTCAATGGAAATGATTTATATAAATGAGTTTTGATTTCTCTACTGTTTCAAATCTCTTCAATGTGGAAAGATTTTCCTTTTCTGGAGATAAACTTGAGTTTTGAAAACAGTTGGAACTTGTGAACTAACCCTGGTGACTAAGAACTCTGAAATAAACAAAGTTAATACCAATTTGGCAACGTCAAAAGTATTTTCACTGAAAATACACAAAATATCGGAATGGATAAGGAGCCAATTATTGTGCCATAGTTCACACCTATTTATGAGTATCATATGCTGACGATACATAAATTTTATTGATTTACTGTTAGTTTAATAACCACATAAACACCTTCTATTTCATTATAATTATTGAAAATCTATAATAGCTTTTCTTAGTCATTTTGTAATTGAGAGCTAAATAGATTACTTTTCTTTCCTCGATCTCTCTCTCTGTTACCCTTTCTCTTTCTGCCAGCTTTATCTCTTTCATTGTGCCATTCTTGGTTACAAACTTTTTATGCTTGATACAGCCATTGGTTTAAGATCAAGAGCCAGCACTCAGGGCCCTGTGGAATCCAGTCCTGTTGTATCAACCTAACATATTTTTATATTCTCCCTTCCATCAGTCTAGCCAGTGTCCCTCACTTTTCCATTCTGAACATCATAGTTATTAATTTACTGATCACACATTTATGAAATACCTATTATACATTCGGCACTGCACTAAAATCTGGAAATACAAAGATGAATAAGACATCTTTCTTCACCTCAAGGAGCTCACATCATAGTGAAGTTGCCAGGTAATAAATAATTTAACACACTGTGAGAAGTACAAGTGCATTCTGGCGATCAGACAAGTTTATGACAGATCGTGCTTCCATCTATTATTGTTTGCTATGTTAGTTTTCCTTCCAGTCTAAAACAAAAGAAAAGAGTAAAAGTTCAATGGCACTTTACAGCATATAAAACCCAATCCCCTCATTTTTCAAATGAACAAAACTAAGTCTCAGAACAGACACACGCTTAGTGAACAGGATTAGAATTCAACTTCTCAACGCATAGCCCTGTGCCTGTTCAAGATATTAAACTAGATTAATCGGCGACTGATGAGAGGCTAACACAAGGAATATTAGACAGACACCTGAAATATCATAGCTTGGTTTTCCCTCAAAATGAGATCCTGTGACAAGGACTTGAATGCAGGTAGCTTTCTGAGGAGGTACTCAGAGGAGGTGTAAGAATGTATAAGCAGATGAGCCCCAAAAGGGTGTGATTATGAGTGAGTTACCACCGTGAGTACCTGAGACTCGATCTACTGAGGATCCTCCAAATCACTGTGTAGAATATGCCTGAGAATTACACTAACGAAGGACAGGGAAGTTGGGGTATTTACCAGTGACTCACGTCCCTCATTATTTTGGAGGTTGCTCTTGGGACCGTTGAATCCCCAGTACTCCTCAGCTGTGGGCAGTGTGCACAACTTCTTAGGGAGCAAGAGAAAAGTCTCAGGCAGTGAAGCAGAGAGATTCCCCATCAGCAGTTATAGAAAATGCCCACCTTAGCTTCAAGTGAGTGCAGAGGTAAACCAGGCCTGTGGAGCAGGGCATCAGTGACATTTGCTACTTAGATGGATAAAGATTTTTTGAGGACTGAAATAGAGGTTAATGTCACTTTCTTAATAATTCTGCCAGTGCCAGATCAACCATGGTCACCCATATCATTTCTCAGGTCAACACTGGCTGTTATTCTTGCTCTGGATAATTACTGCAGTGTAAGGGTTTTGCTCTATCCATCAAAGAGGGATATTCAGTGCACACTCCAGAACAAAATGGGAAAGAGTTATAATAATTCTCCTTAACCAACATTTTTTCACATAGAGAGTCTTTCTTTATATTTCTCTATATTTTCCATAATTTGTTTTAAAAAGTGTGTACCTTGGACTCTGACTAATATAGAAACAGTAATATTTTTCAAATTAAATTCTCATTTTCATTTTGCTCTAGTATCTTTGAAAGGACAAACTGAGGATGTTGCTTACAGGGTTAAATAATCTATAAGAATTCAGTTACTAACTGTTCAGGTAACTGTTAAGCATTCAGAAATAAATCTAAATTTCTTTTGTCTGGAAGTTGTCCTCAAAGAGTTTATTTATTTGTGGATACAATTTGAGTTAGAAGTCCTGGGAGAACTGTTTGTTTTTTGTTTGCCTAGCTTTGTTGTTGTTGTTATGTGTTTGTTTTTTTTTGTTTGTTTGTTATTAGAGTATATTTTTATACTTCTAACGTGTGGTTTGGGTGGATTCCATGACATTAGAAGGCATGTGCACTTTTTTTTCCTTTTTGGTAAAAAGTTAACCAGAGTATTTGAAACATTGGGAACATGATTTGTGTTTAAGATTTCTTTAGAAATTTGGATTGATTCTTGTACTGTGTTAATATGTAATGGTCTCTGATCTACCCTGCATTTCATTTTCTTTGCTATGTGTTAAAAGAATACGAAGGGTTTTGGTGATGACTTTCCAAACCTATCTGATTCATTGAGGTTTGAAAAGAACTCAAGTAAAGCAAAAAAAAAATAAAAAAAAGAAAAAAAATTGTAGCCAATTCTTCATCTGGCTCTTGCTGTCCTGTGCATGACTGTGTATAAACAACAAGGAGTGAAACTTCTGAGGCTTCAGTTTCTGCATCTATTAAACATAAAAATTTAGCAATAGATGATCTCATAGATCGTTTTATTCTTCACAATTCTGTGACTTTTTATAGGTGTTGGAGACTTTTGCCATTTCATATGTTTCTAGCAATGCTTATCAGCTAGTTTCCTCAAAGTGATCAGGGCAGATCCAGTTCAATATAATGAGCAAGATATCTTTAGACACTCTTTATTTTTTATTATTTTATTTTTTTACATCTTTATTGGAGTGTAATTGTTTTACAATGGTGTGTTAGTTTCTGCTTTATAACAAAGTGAATCAGTTATACATACTCTGGTCATTTCCATTGTAGAGAGTCAACCTTAGCTATCTAAATTTTACGACCAATTAATCTCATGATAACACAAAGGGATTAGGGATTGGTTCCTGTCTCTAGCTAACACCCCACAACCTGTGGTCTTCTACGGGATGGGAAAGGAGAGAAAAAACAGTGAAGGGAAGACAGGGTAGGAATTACAAGAAACCATGTTCCCGGTATTCTCCTGGCCCAGGAAACTGAGTCAAGGAAACAGAGGCCATTATCATACTGGAGTCACTGACCATGACCTAGAAGTCTCAGCCACCACAAGAATCAGAATCTTCCCGGTGGGTATATAAATCCAATCAGACACTGGCCACCAGGTGGCACCAAACTGCAGCTATGATACAGGTGAATTTGAATCATTTAGTTTTTAGGAGGAAGCAGTCCTCCTGGGTCATTTCACAAAACTTGCAATAATTGGACATTGGAATGCTAATGAGCTTACTTTTTTTTAACATTTCTATAATCCCATTATTGATAACTCCTCCTCACTGCCTATAGGTAAAGTTGAAAACCTTTATCTTTGTCTAAAACAAAGTCTGCCTTATTTTTCATTATCACCTCTCCTTCTTTCCCCTGAACTCTTACACAGTACAGTTTAGTCACATGGGAACAGCAACCGTTTACTAAATTTCCATTTCCTCATGCCTTTGAAAATACCATTCTTCTTTGTGAGTTGCCTTTCCCACCACACTTCTTGTGCTCTAGATCTAATTAACAGCTTTTGCTCTAGAAAAGGTCAAGCTTCTAAGATGTCCTCTTCTGTGAAGTCTCTTAGATTACGTCCATCCTTACAAAAGGCAGGGTTATTAGTCCCTACTTCTCTGGTCTTCCAAAGAGCTTTGTTCATATTTGTTACTATCATTTCTCACATTAAAATATCATTATTGGTATTTGTCAGTTTGCCACTTAGAATGTGAACAATTCAAGTATAGAAACAAACCAAACTTTTCATCTTTGTGTCAACAGCATCTAGCACTACATTTATCACATACTATACCTTTAATAGTTGCATCTTGAATAACTAAAGCAGTATTTGAATAAAATATATGTATATCTAAATTTGTAAGTTGGATTAAGTTTAAACACGTATGAGCAGCTAAGTATATAAAAGAAGCAAGTGGAGCTCTTCCTGTAAAGCAAACAATCCTTTTCTAATGCAGATGAGCACTGGATCCTTGTTTTTTTAGTCCTTTTGCTGCTGTCTTAGAGCAAATATTCATGAGTATTATATCATGTTATGCTATTAATGGCCTGAAAATATTTATATGTATTGCACTTCCCAGAGTTAGTTGGTTTATAGGACAGAGTAAATTTACTTGATGGGCAAAATTCCTTTCACTGTGGTCTTCTCAGAAGAGAGACTGACATACCATGTATTCCCTAATTCTGACTTTCTTACTGCAACTCTTAGCTACAGTGATGATCATTGAATGGTCATTGGCATATGTCTTTTTACTGATGCCTAAAATACTCCTGCTGAGTTCAAAATCAGAAGGTAGTTTATTTCAAGAATTGGAGAGGATCTTAGTCCGTATGTCTTATTCTCACAGCTGAGGGAACTATGACATAGGAAAGTTAGATGGATTCCCACACAGCTTATTAAAGAGAGAATTGCAGCAGGAAACCCATGTACTTCCACCCTGTTGCTTTTCTTTGACCCACAGAGTTAATAGGTCATCATGATTTACTTAGTTTATGACTTGGATAAACAAACAAGTCTGCAATGCACAGTGATAGAAGAAAAGCCTACGAACGGCAACTTAGTTACAAACCGTAGGCTAAACTCCTTCTTATAACATCCTTTCTCCAGAATCAAATCTCAATACTCCAGGCTACTGCAATGTTTTGGTTTTTAATCACCTCTCTGGTTCTGAGAAGCACTTTTAGATACTCTAGAATTCTTTATACTTTTGATCTAGTCAGGGGTCTTATTTTGGCAGTTAAAGGACTTGGAGTGTCCCACAAAGGACTGTTTGCTTTCTTATCTAATCTTTAGTGCATCTAGCAGCAAAACAGACCATTTCATGGTATCATTCTGTCAGCAGAAGGTTGTTTAAGGATACACAACTCCTGTCACTTTTATTGTGTGGTCAAGTAAATAATCTGAGGCATTTCCAGCTCCTGACTACGTCATGTATTTGTAATTTTCTTTTTGCAGCCCCAGTTTGCTTCTCTTCTTTGGGGCCAGGTTCCAACTCAGAAGATCCGGCAAATGTTTTCTGAATAGGTGCAGTGTTCCAGTGTTTAGGCAACACAGATTAAGAAGCCTCGAAAAAGCAATTTGATGTTGTTTTCTGAATTCTCTTCTACCTCCCGAGTTGGGAAATATTTGCAACAGCAGTTCACTTGGCCCAAACTTTTCACCTGTTTCCTCTGTTTTCATCTCCTCCGTGAATTGTAAAACCAGTTTTAAAGAACAGGATCCTATTGCCATGTTGGATCCTCTTTCAATCACACGTGAGGTGTTTGGATGAAGCTTAATACCCTATGGGCCTGTCTGCCCTGTATGAATGCTGAAGTACCCATGAGGCTCTGTAATATGTATCAGGGCTGATATCAATTTTGGAACCTAGATAAACCCTGGGGGTAATCCAAGACTGTGAGTTGTTTCTTGGCAGGTCAGGCCACCTGCTAACAAACCAGAAATATGCAGGGAGTTTGCAATCCCTAGTCAGAAAGAAAATAAAGTTGTTGATGCCAGAAGCTTCATAAATTACAGCACAATCTCAGGAAAGGGGGAATTAAAGGGGTAGAAAGTAGACAACTGCAGGAACACCTGAATGTAATAACAAACTGGAGTGTTTTCAATTGGCAGAAAACTTGGATGTGGAAAAAGAACAATTCTGTTTGTCTCTGGCCCATGAATAAATGATACTCTCTGGTGCCACTAATCGGTCTGATCCTGACCTCGCCTAAGTGCAAGTTATGCCCTTTGATGACTGCAGTTGTGTCTCTCGAGCCTTCTTTTCCTACTTCCAGAGTGATTCCTGGATACAGATCCTTGGCAGATGACAGTTTAGTGTTAGGGCTTTTTCAGTCAGTGGTAAAGTGAGAAATCCAGTTAGGTTTTCATAACATTAAATTCATTCAATTTAGACTGTCCATTCTTTTGAGAAATTGATTTTTCTACTTTCACTTACTATTAGAATGTCCACTCCTTTATGAAATGATGGAGAAAGTAGAGAGTAGATAGTACATTTTTAATTTAAATGTCTCTGTTGGCAAAATTACAAGTTGGCAAACCTGAGTCATTCTTCACAGTTTAATGGTTCTTTAAAAAAAAAAAAAAAGAGCCAAGGAATTGTTAAAGTTCATTTTAGCAGATTCAGTTCAATTAGCAGATTTCTTCATTGACCAAAGAGTTTGGATACTTTGGTCTCTTCTGCAGCAGATTTGGTTTGATCTAATGGCCTCCAAGAAAGGGAAGTTGGGTGTCAGAAGGAAGGCAACACTGGGTTATATCTCATCTAGATGACTAACAAGATCATCGCCATTCCTGTAGGACTATTTCTCTCTCCTTGGATGTCTGCACAGCTAAAATTAACTGTATTACAAACTACACTCACAGATCCCCCAGGTCCGGACTTCATGCGTACTTTCCTATCACATTTATGAGTACCGGGGCCAGCGCTGGCCTGACCTTCCCCTGCTAGGCGACACAGATGAAGAAGGCTACGGTAGGCTGAGGATCGCTCCTCTTTTTCCACCTTCAGCTTCTCCCTACTTCTTCTTTTCTCCTCTGATGCTCTTCCCGCTGCCCCCCACCCCCGCCCCCCAGCCATTTTCTCTCTTTATGTTCAGAGCTCCAGTCTTGTATCGGCTGATCAAAATCCTCTCTTGTGAAAGTGACAAACAGATCTGTCTTGGGCGCCCCACCATGGACAAGTCCACTCCTGAATCCATGCCTCATTAGACTCTCTGTCATGTGCTTTATCCTTGAAAGCCTGAAACCAAGTTTCCCTGTGATAGATAATAAAATGAAACTAATTTGTGGCTGATTATGACCTAATATGAAAAACTGTTGGGAGTCTTCACTTCCAAACAGATAACAGTGCTTTAACCTGAAGGACTGATGGTAAGAGTACAATATTGCTGTGATGGGATTAAATGTACCCTGACTGCATGCCTGCTTTATATAGATGTAAGTATATATGCTATTCTTATGGTGTCTGAGGTTAGTAATATTGGACATTAAAAAACAGACAAAAAACTCTTCTTTCCTTTTTTTTCTCCTCCATCAATAATCCCTGCTAATTATCTTCTATTGACATCTTTCTCCATACTGCTCATGTTAATTCTCAGCTGAACCCCTCTGATGGGTTTCTGACTGTCTCCTTGTTTCGGGCTTAGCATCTACCCCTTCCTTATGCTTCACTCTCCTGGTCCACAATTAACTATCCCTCAATACAGCTATCAGAGCAATTTTTCTAAAATAGAATCCTTCAGTTACCCAGCTTGAAAGCCTCCAGTAATTCTCTTCGGCCTATCCTCTTATTCCCACTGGTCTCATGGTCAGTGAGAACCCCCAAAGGACTCAGGCCATTTAATAATATCCTGCTCTCCCAAATGGGATTCCCTCTTCCTGGAACAATCTTATCTCCAACATCTACTCATCTTGGAAGACAGTTCAAGGGTCACCCTCTACAGTTTTATATGTACACCTTTTACATTCTACTGAATACAGCACTCTGCATTATAATTATTGATTCATCTGCCTCCCTAACTAGATAGTGGTTGCCTTGAGCCTTGGATCTCTGGTTATTTCCCTTGATATTCCCAATGCCTAACTCAATCCCTAGTGTTCGAGAAGTTGCTGGAAAAGTATGTGTCCGAAGTATGCAAGATTGTTCCCCTAGGAATAGAAGTTTCCCAACATGGTTTTCCTTTAAGTAAAGGCTCTTTTGGTTCTATTAGGGCTCTGTATTATGTGCTATCTGTAATAAAATCAAGAGATACTAGATACTAGGTGCTGGAGAGAATCTTAGAGGGAATGCACCCTTCCTTTCTTATTTATATGTGAGGCCCAGAGCACTGACATGCCTCTCTTCTTACCTCCTGCTTCATCTTCCAGGCTTGTGTTTCCAACATACTCTGGTCCCTCACCTTCAAGTTCCCCAAGTTAGGAGGTGGTGGAGATGGAAATTAACAACCAATGCTGGACAAAGTATGTTCCTTTTCCCTTTCCCCCCATATAGAATACAGGAAGGAAGAGAATAGATGCTATAGGGTTATAAAAGCAGTAAAATCTACATTAGAACTTATAAAACACTGGAGGTTGAGACCTGGTTTCCAATTCCAACTATGTCACTATTTATAGCAAGCATAAATGGAAATGCTACAAAGATGAATCCAATGGCGAGGAGCGTTAGAAGACATTTAAAGAAGAGGAAGGGACCTTAAGATCAAGTACTAAGCTACTGACATACTAACATTAAAGATGGGGAATTCTGAATACTTTCCAAAGATTATCGGGCAAAAATCTAAATGTCCTTGTTCCAAGTCCAATGACCTTTAATATTCTATTATGCAATGGTTGATAAACCAATAACATATAAGCAAGATATAAGATGCAGTTCTCAAGACATAAAAAACTGTTTAAAAGCACTAAGTGGGAGAAGGCGGGAAAAGCACTGTCCTTTATCAAATGACAAGAAAAGCACTTAAAAAATGACAGTGACAGGAAGGTGCTTTTTATTTCATTCTTCTCTCACAAATGTCAACCATGATCTAATTATGTGAGCAAGAAAAGATATGATGGGAGGCAGAGAGCCTCACTAAAGTGGGAACAGATAAAAATGACTGACTCAGATTGGATGAGTTAAATCCATAGATCTTGATAGCTTCCACCCTAAAGAACTTAAGAAATTGGCCACAGTCATTGCTGAGTCACAAGCAATTATCTTCAAGAACTCACAGAGAGCTTAAAGTGGCCCCAAACTGGAATATATCATATCAGTTCTTTCAGAAGAGGATTATGGACCACCCTGGACATTGCTGATTTACCAGAGAGGGGAAAGAGATTAACTCGAAATGTTGGTTTTTCAATGCCTAGAAGATAATAGGGTTGGAATCAATTGAACTTGTGGGAATGGAATCATAAAATTGGGGGCTAGGCATGATTTTCGGGATCATGTAATATGCTGTCTGTACTTATAGAGGAGTAAACTGAGCTTTAGAGAAGTTAAATCAGAAATCCTTAAGAGTTCATTTCCTAATTTAAGGACAGTGTGGCAAGTCTGGGAAGCTGAGGTGATGGATAAATGCAATATTTATTGGCTTTTTATCTCCTCTAAATGATTTTCTTCTTTTGAGATCATGGGTTCTTTTATACAACAGGAAAGGAGGCCATACATGGAAATTCTGGCTCCACACAAATACGAGAAAGAAGCTTTCAGTTACAATTTGTAAAATAAGCAAGATCTTGATACCTAGAGGTTATGCTGCAAGTTACACTTCAGAGAGAGAAAAATACTTCCTTAGTTCAGTAAGTTACTGCTACCTTTTCAGTTTCCCTTTGTAACTCAAACTTCTTAAAACTTGAACTCTAAGTGAGCTGGGTCACTGAGCAAGAGGACTAGTCCTACAAAATCAGAGAACTTACTTGAAGTGAACATTGAGTATAAAAATATGGCTTTACCAAATATTCTTTCCAGATTCTGAACAGGTCTTGTCAAAGTAGAGGAACTTTAAGTAAGTAAAAGAATGGCACTGGATTCCTTTCGTTTATCTTTTAGGTCATTTATTTGAACTCCTATCAGGCTTTGGAGCCCCTTCCCCCAAGTTTTTCTGAAGTATTTGTTGAAAATCATTGGTAGGGTCATGCTTGAGAGGGAGGGAAATAAACTGCAGATAAAGTCTGTCATCACAGGTACCTGCTGCCACTCTGAAGATACAGTCATCCCTCAGTATTCGGGGAGGGGGAGAGGAGGAGTGGTTCCATGATACCAAAATCCACGGATGCTCAAGTCATTTAGATAAAATGGTAGAGTACGGTTCACGCTCCACATCTGCAGATTCTGCATCCGGGTATTTAACTAATCTATATATTAGAATGATTAACCAAGTCTTTCCTCTATGGGCAGCACTTCTTTGTGCTTTTTGTCTCTCCAAACTGCCTTCCCTGATCATAATTTTATTGTCCTGTATTTTACTTCCTTAGGGCCTTTTGAGTGACAGGTCTTTTGTATAATAGATGAATTCTGGCTAATAAGTTAATTTATATTTATATTCAATTATGTTTAATATGTTGTTGGTAAGTTCTCTCTTTAAACACATTTATTTGGAGAATACTTTAAAGATATCCTCCATTTCTGGTAGAACTCACCTTCTGTTGCCAGCTGAGGGAGGCGAGTGCTATAAATTACTATGGGAGAAAGAGAAGAAATCGGGCAACCCAAGAGGTCATGAAATGTGAATACAGAGGTAGTTTAAGTCATGAGAGAGACTGCTTGAAGAAAAAAAAAAAAAAGAATACCTACTAACACCCTTGCTAGCATCTGCAATAGTCAGATTTGTAGGAAACAGCATTTGAGTCTAACTTCTCTCATCTGACTCTGCACTTCCATTTTTGCTTAGATATTTTCAGGGACCTGAAGGTTCAAAGATAGTCATTCTGTTTTCTGAGAGCACTAAAGCTTAATAGTCCATAGAACAAAATTGTATTATGCCCCAAATAGTTCTACCTATATTTTTTTAACCTATGGCCCCTACTTCTATCTTCCAGGTCAGTGTAGAACAATTCCCACACCTTTTGCATGTAACATCTATTCAAATAGATTTGTGTATAACTTCCATATCCCTCAGATATGCTTGCTAGAGGTTTCAAATATATTTGATAATTTTTAGCCCGGAAAGTTTTCCTGTATTCTGAAACGCCTACTTACTAATGCTCTGTTAGCAGCTATAGTCTGATAAAAGTAAATATTGTACAGTATTGCAAAGACTTTAAATTTTCTGTTAATATCATATGAGTGTAAGAAGCTAACTTCAGAAGCTTTCTGGTTAGAGATATTGGTTCTCTGACTCAATATGTGGAAGTCTTCACTTACATACACCTGCTTGGATAGATTGTGGGAAGACCACAGACAAGTGATTAAACTCGAGATGTTTCAGGCAAAGCACGCTATTTCTTCTTACTGTAAAAAATAAAGAACATTTCTGAGTCATTGCAGTCTCGGAATGTAATGCCAAACAAATGAGAACCAGACCACAAACAGTGAGGCCAAGTACATCATTACCGAGTGACTAATGTGAACAACTTACATAAACTGTGGCTGAAGCTGAGTTTTTAGCAGATGACCATAACCTTTTGATTGCATCAAGAACAGTTAAAAGCTCTTTAATCTGCATGTCGTCCTTCAGGAAAGAAAAACTCATCAATCGTATTCATAATCTCTGAGACCTGTAATTTTTCATTAAGATTTAATTCTACCTTTCTCTGATTCTTCTCCTAGAGAGCATCAGAGGCTACTGAAGAGAATTAGCTGGGGTCCAAATATGTTGCTTATACTGATAACAGGGGAAGGATGCTACAGGTTAATACAATCTTCTTCCTTCCTTAAAAGTACTGTGGAATGGCCTCTTTCAAAAATTTAGCTAATGGAATAGTTCATGTATTTCTTTTGAATACCTGTGTCATATACTGAGTTCCCAATCCTTTAGAAAGTGGATTTTCTTTTGTATCAGGATCATTTCTTCTTAATCATTATGAACCACTGTCTGCCCACAATCCCATTTCGCTGAGGTTTATTTTCTTTAAACACACAAATGAAAGGCAACACAAATTTTCACCAGGGACTCTCTTTAAAATGGAAGCAAAGAACAATGTAACTCCTTCTGGGAGGGAAAATTTTCTCCTTCTTGTTTTACTCCCTAAATAAAAGCACTAATTTTTAGACATATGTTCAAAACACCTAGTTCAGGTATCACTAATAACTATCTCATAGCTGAATCAATGTTAATATTTTGGATACTTTCTCTCTGTTCACAGTTGAATGATAGTCTAATTTGTTCCTGTGTACTTGGGAAGAATATAAGAAAAAAAAGGAAGCAAACAAGATGTTGAGTTTTCCTGGAGGGTATTGATATTCTCTAAACTTAAATGTTAATCCAAAATCTCTATCTCTCTCTCTCTTTTATTCCACTTTCTGTACTGTTGTTGCAGAATCTCAGCCCTTACCACAGACCAACTAAATCAAAAGCTTCATTTTAGTAAAAGTCCTAGGTTATCCATATGGACATAAAATGTATCAAAAATTACTCACTGAATGTCTAAAATTATGAGTAACATCAAATATTCTCACCTGAAAACTCCTATTGCCCTATTCCATCTACATCTTCCTCTTGTTTTTCCCTCAAACATCCTCAGTATTAACTTTCTTCTATGCTCAACTCTTGGGAAAAACTCTATGTAATTTCAGTATCCATGCATAGAATCCTTTTAATATCCTGGCTCTTCAACATCTTAACCTTGTCTCTTCCAAACTTCTTCTCCTCCTGTCTTAGCATTTGGTCCCATTGTCTTAAAACCTGAAACCCTACCACTAATGAAAATTGCTAATTCACCATAACTTTAGTTTTGATTATCCTACTCATAGGTTACCATCCATTCCCTTTCAATTTCACTCCCTCTGGTGCTCAACCTTTAATGTATTTCTGATCCCACTGGGATCTACAGTGTATTTGACTTTCCCACTTTATCTTTGTCATTACTCTCACCATATCCTGGTGTCCCTTCTTTCCTGTCCTAAATCCCATGGCCCATCTATAATCACTCCTTTGAATCTATCTTCTATATCCTTGCACTTTGTCTAGCTATCTTACACTCATCTTCCAAAAGCTCATCACTGGCTAAATTAAACTCTTCATTTAATCCTTTTAAGGCTTAGCCCAGCTCAACTGGCTGAAGAAAAACAAAAAATCATGCTAATGGTCTTACCTTAATTAAGGACCATTAATTTCAAGTAGGATCTTAGGGCTGCCTGACAATTCTGTGTTATTCTCTCCTTTCAGACAATTACTCTTCTCTCTTTCTCTACTCAAATCTCCAATGTCTCCAGCACATCCTCTCTTCAACGATCATGTCTTCCCTCCTTCTCACTCTCAGTTGATGACCTTACTGTCTATTTCACAGATAAAGTATAGAGGTAATAAGAAAAGATCTCTCCTCCATACACATAAATCCATATACCTACATCTGCCTGCCTTTTTGCCTATCAGGAAGTACAAACTGTACTTATTCCTAGTAAGTCCAACCTCTTTATTTGGGCCCTAGATGGCATTTTTCTGATAAAGACTTAGTTCTGGAAATTCTCCTCTCTCACACATGATCAGATTTTCTCTCTGTATTGGATTCATCAATATACAATATAGTGTAATTTCTCCTGTTGAGAAATTTCTTCCATTTCACTCTTGAGGCTCATACCTTGAAATCTATTGTCCTATTTTTCTCTTTCCTTTTATAGGAAAACGCCTTGAAGGAGTTTTCTCTATATTTGTCTCTAATTTCTTTCCTCCTCTTTATTAAGTCCACTCCAATAAGGCTTTTGCCTCTATCTCTCCACTAAAACTTTTTTCCTCAAAGCCACCAATTATCTTGGTGTTTCTAACTGCAATGGTCAATGGTTAGTGCCTATTTTGCTTGATCTACCGGTAGGATTTGACCCAACTGACAATTTGATCTCTTTTTTGAAACAATTTCTTTACTTGGTTTTCTGGATATTACACGCTCTTGGTTTTCTTATAATTGGCAGTTCGTTTTCAGTCTGCTCTATTGGTGTCTCATCGTTTCCCTGAATTCTAAATATTGGTGTATCCCAGGGCTCAGTCCTTGATCCATTCTTTATCTGTGCTGTCTTGGTGATTTCATTCATTCCTGATTTTCTATCTCCAGCCTTGGACCCTTTCCTGATCTCTCTTTCGCCTACTTGGTATCTTCCACTGGATGCTGAATAGGCACTTCGTACATAACACGCCCAAAACTGAATTCTCAATCTTCATCCCCAAACCTACTTCCACCTACAGTCTTCCACATCTCATTAAATGACAATTGCGTTTGTCCAGTTGCTCAAGCCAAAGACTAAGTCATTCTTGGCTTCTCCTCTAGCAAATCCTGTCAGCGCTACCATCAGTATTTATCTTAAATCTGACCACTTTTTCACGATTACCTCCTACATCCAAGCCTCCACCATTTCTCACTTGTAATATTGCAAAAGCCTCCTGATGGGGTTGCTTATCTGCCCTTGTCAACCCACCCTCCAGTCTCTAATATGGCAGCCACAGTGATTCCTTTTTTTTTTTCTTTTTTAAAGAAGGTATTAGGTCTTTTTTTTTTTTAATTTTATTTATTTATTTTTGGCTGCATTGGGTCTTCGTTGCTGAGTGTGGGCTTTCTCTAGTTGCAGCTAGCAGGGGCTGCTCTTTGTTGCGGTGCGAGGGCTTCTCATTGTGGTGGCTTTTCTTATTGCAGAGCATGGACTCTAGGCACCCAGGCTTCAGTAGTTGTGGCACGTGAGCTCAGTAGTTGTGGCTTGCAGTCTCTAGAGCACAGGCTCTGTAGTTGTGGCACACGGGCTTAGTTGCTCCACAGCATGTGGGATCTTCCTGGACCAGGACTCGAACCTGTGTCCCCTGCATTGGCAAGCAGATTCTTAACCACTGTGCCACCAGGGAAGCCCCACAGTGATTCTTTAAAATCATGTCAGAGACTATCTCGCCTCTCTTCAAAACCCTCCAACATGTCTGTTACACTCAGAAAAAAGCCAAACTCATGTCAATGGCCCTAGTGATCTACATCTTGACATTTTCCACCTCATTTCTCTGGCTCCTTCTCTTTTTTATTCTAATCTAGTCACAGATGCTCCTGCCTCAGGGCCTTTGCTCCTGCTATTTCTTCCACCTGAGATATTTTTCTCTCAAGTTCCTCCAACTTTTTGGAAGCCCCTATTTACTCTGCCTAATTTCTCACATTGTATTTATCACACTGACATATATGTCTGTATCCATATCTCTGTCTATGTCCGTATCAGTATCTATTCTTATTTCATTTGTTTAAGATCTCTCTCCATTGACAGAATTCAACCTCCACAAGGGTAATGATTTGAGGCAATTTTGTTCACTTCTGTATCCTCAATGCCTTGTTCAGTGCCAGACACATATTTGTGCTCAATATATATTTTCCAACTGACTGAGTGAATACATGAATTTTCTATTAGCCCACTTATAAGGTGCTAGAATTGCTTGTGGCCCAGACTTTCTGAGTTATCCTAAGTTTTCCACCTAATCATAGACATATATAATTTGAAACTTTGTAAATTATCTAATTCAATACCCTCTCCACTGATGGAATTTAGAGGTCGATTTTGTTTGACTGGACTCTGAGCACACATGTTTAATGGGTGCTCACTGACGACTGTCCTCCTCTGTATACACCCCACCTCGATGAGCCACAGGGAGCCCTGCTTTCATCCAAACTCCAGGGCCAATTACATATTATTGTGGTGGAAAAAGTCTCTGTTATTAATATCTTTATGGATTTTTACAAGAACTTAATAAAGTGCTGTACACCCTATGGTTACTTAATAAATAGTTGGGAAGTGACTGACTACAGTAATTGAATCCATCTGAACTTAATTATTTTATCTTGATCATTGTTTCTCCAGCTTGACAACAAGGCAAGGCTGTTGCAATTTGTTTTTGGTTGTTATATACATGCACAGTGCCCCCTGGAGATCCCAAATATATGTTAATTGATGACAAAGTGAATAGTGCTCTTGCTGGCATCTGTTATGGATTTTCAAAGAAATCTCCCTGGTATATTATCACAGAATTTATTAAACTTAGAAACATTTCCAAAGCATATGTTTATAGTTTCATATTTTGAACTGTTCCAAGAATGAATTCCCCTCACTTGTGTTCTAGCCTCCTGCCTGTCTCCCCTCCAGTCCATCCTTATATCCTTGTTGAGTTTCTTTCCTGAGTCACAGCTCCAATCAAGCCATTTTCCTGCTGGAACAGTGTTGATGGCTCCCTACTGAATGCCAAATAATGTCCAAATTCATCAACATATATGCAAAGTGATGAGCCTGGTAGCTATTCCATTGCTAAGTCCAATATCGCCCAAACTTTGATTTGTGAAACACTTGAGTCACATGGGATTTTAACAGTTATTCTGTGAAAAAATGGTTAGAAGCCAAATAAGTTTGGAGAATTCTGGGTTAACATGACTTCAGGACTTCTCATAGCTTTTAAAATTCTCAACATGAATCTCTGAAAGAGAGATTCTTTTGACTGTACAACTATAATTTTTTCAAGAGAAACTGCTATATTCTGCAAGATTCTAGTCTTTTCCTGTAACAGTTTGGGAGATGCTAAACATAACTTAACTCTCAGCTTATTATCATGCAATTCAAGATTCTGTTCACCACCTAACTGGCTGGCCCCAATTCCTGGTACTCCCCACGACTTTTTAGTATTTCTAAAAGTCTCACCATAGACTGGTACTTTACCCCTCTGTCTGAAATGCCTTACTGACAATCATCTGGCTTACTTCTACTCACCCTTTAAGCATTTGGCCAGGGGTGAGCTTATCATGGAAGCCTTTCCTGAAACCAAAGTGTACCATCTTATCAGAGATCTTACCACATTATATTGACATTATCTCTTTAGATGTTTATTTCCTCCACTGCCTGCAGTCCACTTGGAACAGGAATTGTGTTTTATTCATCTCCACACACTTATTGCCTACTACAGAATCTGGAAAGTGGCAGGCGCTTGATAATTATTTGTTGAACTAAACTAAAGTGAGCAGTTTAGTTTATGATTTATGAACTAAATCATGAACTAAATATATGATTTACATATTTGGAAGAGAGGACTATGGCAACTCTTTGTAATTATATTTTACATACACAAGATATTCTGCAGTTTAGATGGTAATAAATGTCTTTGTGAAAATGGAGGGAGTCAGGATAAATGAAATCATTGCTGACAAATGTCATCCTGTGTAAGGTAGGCACACTGTATTTCAATAATCTACTATACTCCTTGCCTGTTCTGATATGCATTGTGGGCATTGATAAAAGAGTATTAAAAGTTACTGGAAAATGTTTTGAAATGTTTTAGAAACCATGTCTGTGGACTAAGGCTGCTAATAAGTTTAGAAGGCAGTGATTTCATTAGTTCTTTTGCAGCGTGTCCTGAGATGATTTGGCAAAAGGCAGTAGGAAAAGAGATAGTGTTAGCTACAGAGGCTACTCTTTTATTGTTTCTTGGATCTTGGTTGAAGCTGTTAATGCAGAGCATGGATATAGAAGACCCCCAAGTGGCAATCTTTTCTCCCTATTAGCCCATGGTGGATTGATTCCCAGTATGTATACCCAAAACAAGGGTACCAGCTGTGTGCTAAGAATGTTCCTCCTACCCTAAGAAGGGATCATGATCTCATATCAGAAAACCAAAAAGTAATTGCTTAACTTTATGACAGTTGATTTTGACTGTTATATTCCTGAAACATATTAGTTTCCATAATGTTTTCTAAATAATCCTGTGTTTAGTGATGTGGGAGATTCAAAGATGGGTTAAATAATATCTGACCTCAGGCTTCCCTGGTGGCGCAGTGGTTGAGAGTCCGCCTGCCGATGCAGGGGACACGGGTTCGTGCCCCGGTCCGGGAAGATCCCACATGCCGCGGAGCGGCTGGGCCCATTAGCCACGGCCGCTGAGCCTGCGCGTCCGGAGCCTGTGCCCCGCAACGGGAGAGGCCACAGCAGTGAGAGGCCCGTGTACCGCAAAACAAACAAACAAACAAAATAATATCTGCCCTCAAAGAACTTACAATGTAACGGGGGAAATAGGATAAAACCTCAAATAACTGCAAAGCAATGCAGCATAAGATACCTGCATTTTGAATGATACAAAATGCTTAAGAATTCAGTGCCTGGGAATTGCTTCCATATGGGCTTCTCAGGGAGATCTTTGTGGAAGAAGGGACTTTGTACCAGACTGTGGTTCAAGTTGGTTACAGAAATTTGAAGACTGAGAAGGGAATTCAAGGCTGAAGTAGAGAATAGACACAGGCATAGAGATGGTAAATGATGAAACATGTCTAGGAAGCGTCCTGTAGTCTAGTTCAGTTGAAATATATTTTCAGTAGGCATAGTGGAAAATCAGACTGGAAAATGCATTGAATTAACATTGATTAAATGTTAGACTAAGTTCGTGATTTTTTTTTTAAAGGAACTGTGAAGCCATTAAATGTGTAAGGGAAGAAAATTTTATTATCTGAACAGCAGTTAACAAAGTTTATTTTAAGCAAGAACTGTCATTGGAAAAAATATCATGGCTTCTGAAAAAGAATGACAGAATAAACATATGCTAAAATTCTACCACCCGCAGCAAGCATAAGAATGCTGAACGCGGGTGCTGTGAGAAATGGGAGAGCAGCTAGCATATGTTAAGTAGTAAAACAGTGCAAAATTCTCCACACTTATGTAAGGAAAAAAAAAATAGGAACACTGATTCTTTTTAAAGAAATATATTCAGATAATCTTTTATATAAGAGTGACAATTAGTATTTTTAGAAATAGACTGGTAAAGTATGGTAAATTCCATAAATGTTAGGAAAAGTAAAATAAGTGTTTATTAGTACCTTTAAAAATAACAGTAAAACATTAGTGTGAAGAGTTGCATTAATATGCATTTTTGCAAATCTTTACTGTCTTGGTTAATAGAGGACAGCTGAATTCTCACATCTGTGTCTACATTCAATTTGTTGCCATATCACTTGCCATGTAATTTCTGGAACTCTCCACTGTTACCTGTGAGACGTTGAGGATGAAATACAAAGAACATCTTAGTATTATTAAGAAAATAGTTTTGCTCTGCAGAACCTCTGAAAGAGTCTCAGTGATTCTCAGAGATCCCAGGATCACACTTTGATGTGAGAGAGCTGGAGGGCAATATTATTAGGCAAAATCAAATTTAATGAGAAAAACATTAAAAAGGACAAAGCAGGAGAACTTTTGTGCATAAATGAAGTAATCCACCAAGAAGATGTAATCATTACAGATCTTCATGGACCTAACATCAGAACCTGGAAATATATCAAGCATAATTTAACAGAATCACAGAGAATTAATTAGAACTTCAAAATCACTCCAGGACATTACACTCTTACAGAATCAGCAGACAAGAAACAATTAATGACATAAATGGTTTAGTGATATAATTGGTAATTCTGAGCTAATAGATACACATAGATATTGCAGGACTGAAACAGAGCAGACATTGTTTAAAAACAGACATGAAAAATATTTTATGCTTATACATTTGAAAACCTAGGTGAAATTGACAATTTTCTAGAAACATGTACTTTACTAAATTGATCAACATGCTTAAAAAAATACAAAACTTGATGGTATAGTAGGCAATAAAGGGAATCTCAACAAATTCAAAATACTAACATTTTGTAGATTACATTTTCTGAACATGATGCTTTAAAATTAAACACTAACAACCATGAAATAGTGACAAAATTTCCCATGTATTTGAAACTCTGGAAACAGACTTCTCAGTAATGCATGGTTTAAATGGAAAATCATTAGAACAATTATGTGATTTTCATACACTTCAGAATAAAATTATAACTTTAAGTTTATTTCTTAGAAGACAAGAAACACTGATGGTAATAAGTAAGATAAACAATCAGCTAAGAAGTTGGTGGGACTGAAAGAAAAATGATTAAATAGAAAGAAGAAAATAAGGAGGATAAATATTAGAATTTAATGAACTTGAAAAAAAACTAACAAATAAAAAAGCAAATGTTAAAACCAAAATTCCCTGTTTCCCCTTTTTTCCCCTTAAACAATGAGAGAGAAAACTCTGGCAAGATTGAAGAGAGAGGAGAGAGGGGAGAGAGAGAGAGAGAGAGAGGAAGGGAGAAAACAAATAACATTAAGAATAAAATGAATTGCATAGGCAAGATAATGCAGAAATTAACAAAAAAGAATGTTATGAACAAATCTATGTTTATACATGTGAAAAACAAGATGAAATCAACAATTTTTTGAAACATGTAAATTATCAAAATTGATAAACATACTTAAAAAAATATCCTGAATGGACAAAGCACCAGATAAGAATTGAATCAGTAGCTAAAAATCTTTCGATATTTTTGGCTTGCCAAGACCAAACGGTGTTACATCTAAGTTTTGGTAAAATTTCAGGAATGGAACTTCTCTACTATATGCAACTTGTTTTCTACATATGAAAAGAAAAGAGAGCTACAAAAGTTAACTAAGTGGGACAATGTAACCTTGATATCCAAATCAGACAACAAAATTATTGGCCAGTTTCATTTAACATAAATCCTAACTAAAATGTGAAATTAAATCCAACCACATGTTAACACACACATAGACTCATACACACACATGCACACATACAGCATTACCTAGCAGACTATCTCCTAGGAGTTCATGGATGATTCAGTATTATAAAAAAATCTACCAGTATAATTCACTACGTTCAAAGTTGGTTGGAGAAAACCAGATGATCATAATAGACCAAGACTTTGGAAATTCAATAATTACTTATTGTAAAAACGCTTAACAAGAGCTATAAGGGAACTACTTTAGTATTATAAAAGGTAGCAACAAATAACCTGCAGTAAAAGCCACACTTTCTGGTAAAATTCTAGAAGCATTTCTATTAAAGTCGGGAACAAGATAAAATTACACCTTTGTTGGAACCACATCAATAATAATATAAAGTAGAGAAAAAAAGGTGAAGACTATGAAAGAAATAGGTAAAACTGATACCATTTTAGATAACTTTATCTACATAGAGACTGTAAGATACTGAATGATTGAAATCAGAAATTATAAGAGAATTTCGAAAAGTGACCAGCTACAAAATCACCATAAAAATAAAAATAATAGCACATCTATGTAGACATAACTAGTGCTCACTGCTTTTCTTTTCCTTCCCAGTTAACACAGAGAACTATATTTCCCCAGCTTTTTAAAACAGAGGCATGTGACTAGATCTTTCAGGTGTTATTTCCCCAGAAATGCTTCTCAGAAGCAGAACTTGTTTTAGTTTTGAAAGACAAGTGCCACACTGTACTCAATATCCCTACTCTGCCTTGGAAATAAAGGCCATCTTACATACCTGGCTCATCCCTTTAGGAACAATTCTCTCTGGGAAGGCTCTTCAGCTCAAAACAAAAGAAATTTTGTAGGACTTTTGTAAGTCCTACCAGGCAATGTCTAGACATATTTAATCCCAGCAGTGGATATGGTTTAAATTCCATCTGGTAAACATAGTACTGACCCATTTCAACATTTCCACCTAAATAGAGTTAAAGATTCTAAATTCAAGGAAGAAATCAATAGTTAAACTGGGTGTTCCCACTAAGAACCTTTCCAATAAAAGTACTTATAAATTTGAATTTAAGAATCTATTGTGAGGTCCGGCATTCTGCATATACCCTTAAATGACAAACACATGTTTCCCTTTGGTGGCTATAAAGGGCCACAGCACAGTGTAAACCACAACCAAAAGTTTAAAATCTCCGCATTATTAAAGTTCAGAATATTTATAATATTTGGTGTGTCATATGTTTTGTTTCTCTCCTAATTCTACTTCTAATTTTAGTTTGCTTTCTTTCTATATCCTCTAGCTTTTCAAGATGTTTGGTTGTACAAGTTAGTTGCTATTCCTTATAGGAGCAAAGGCAAAGTTAAAGTTTATTTTCTTAATCACTGTGGAAAGGAAGACTACTGGTTTTAAAAAATGTTTACTATGGCTATATTTGAGCCATTTGCGATGAGACCATTAGTCAGTGTATGGGCAGAATGCTATAGATGTCCCTCCAAGATTCCTGTCCCCTGGTGATTCAGTCAAAATCTATGTTCTGCTGTGAAAGAGACTTTGTGGATGTGATTAAGTTTACCAATGAATTGACTTTAAAATAGAGAGATTATCTCTAATTATCTGGGTGGGCCCAGTGTCTCATAGGAGCCCTTAAAAGCAGAAGAGGAAGGCAGTCAATGAAATGGGCAAAAGTGGAATTCAAAGAGATTCCAGGGCTTCCCTGGTGGCACAGTGGTTGAGAGTCCGCCTGCCGATGCAGGGGACACGGGTTCGTGCCCCGGTCCCGGAAGATCCCACATGCCGCGGAGCGGCTGGGCCCGTGAGCCATGGCCGCTGAGCCTGCGTGTCCGGAGCCTGTGCTCCGCAACGGGAGAGGCCACAACAGTGAGAGGCCCGCGTACCGCAAAAACAAAAACAAAAACAAAAACAACAAAAAAAAGAGATTCCAAGCATGAGAAGGACTTGATGAACTGTTGCTGTCTCTGAGATGGAAGGACCCAGGTGCAAGAACTGAAGAGAAGCTTCTAGGAGTTGAGGGTGGCCCCCAGCTAACAGCCAGCAAAGAAATGGGACCTCAGTCCTACAACTGCAAGGAACTCGATTCTTCCAATGACCTGAATGAGGCTGAAAGCAGATTCTTCTCAGAGCCTCTCACTAAGAGGCTAATGAGCTGACAACTTGGTGATGTCCTCGTGGGATCCAGAGCAGAGAAATTAGTGACGCCATTCCAGACTTCTGACCTACTGAACCATGAGATAATTGATGCGTGTTGTATAAGCCCCTACTTTTGTGGTAATTTGTTACAGCAGCAATAAGAAACTAAAACAACCATCATGGTATCACATTGAGGCAGAGTGTGGGAAAAGTTCATAGGTCAATGTGATGTCATTTCAGGAGAGGTTATAATAAACTTTTACTGAATAAAACTATAAGTGAGCATGTAGTTAATTTAATAAATATCATTTGACTAAGTACATAAGTATAGCTTAATTTTGAGTATCAATTTGATAAATGAAACCCCACATACAAAAAAGAAAATTTGGAGTATCTTTTTGTAGGTTTATTTATGTAAAATATCTATTCACTTTAAGAGTCACCTTGGAGTCCCTATACCACTGGATACCCTTAAAACTAATATGACTCCTTTTTCAAAATTTAAATTTGCTCGCAGCTTTTTTGAAACATATCTATTGAATATAATTTGCCAGGTTATAAAGTAGCTAGTTCCAATATTTCATTAGTTTTCAAAGTACTTGACTTTTGAGTATTAGTTACTTATTAGGACCAGTTCCAGAAATTAAATTATAAAGGAGGAAGAAAGCAAATATACTAATTTTACTGATTGCTGAATGCTGTAAGAATATATCTTGAATTATTGGTTGAAATAAAATTCAAATATCTATGCTTTTATTTTATCTAAAGGAGAAAGTTTTTGCTTTACCTACATTTCTGAAAAGTATAAACTATTTATGAATTGATTGTGTAAACAGATTAAAGACCCTACATGAATCTATTCTGATAAAAGTACAAATAAGGGGAGGTTGTTTGCCCATATAGCTTAGTGACTATTTCAGTTAGGTAAAGTCGACGTGACCGAAGCAAATGCTTGTGTCACTAATAATTATATGGTGGACTCTTTCAATTGTGCTGGACTACCCTGGGGAGTAATTGGCATAGTTGTTTGTTGGCCTGTGGGGTAACCTGCACTTTCTGACTTTTCTCCATTTCCTGTAACTCTAAAGGAAATATGACCTGACGTGCTTGGAAACTGTCTACTGACTATGACCTTGTAAAATGCGAGTTTGCTGGGCCTGCTTTGAAGAAGTGGCCTGACTCTGAGCAGATCCCCCTGATTTAAAAAAGAAAGCTAATTAAGCACTAAGAAAAGTCCCATTCTTTTGAGACTGAAAGCATTCCATTTGTTCACATTCAAATGGTCTGAAAGACCTTATACTTAAAAAAAAAAAGTCTCCTTGAAAACTAATAAAGGATTTGCATTTATTTGGGTTATTATTAGAAGAAATAAATTTAAATTCTATTTTCTTAGTACAGCCTCAAATTGTAGGGTAATCTACTCTATCAAGATAGCTATCTTGACATCAATTACTTTCTTAGTAAATGCATCAGGTTTTCTCATTTGAAATAAAATGTGAATGAATCATTGATTAAATTAAGATGTGTAGCTTTGTTTTGCTTTGCATATTAAAACATTACTTTGAAAATAGGTAAAACTCTCTGCCTGAAGTCATGGAGGTAAAGGAGATTTTAAGAAATTGTTATAAAGCAGATCAACAACAAATAGTTTTTGAATGTTAATAAGGTCTTCTATTTCCTTCTGTTTTTCTTCAAAGGAACTTAACATATCACCGGAAGTATCTTATTAAAATGTCCCTATGAGAATTGTAAAGGAAAAAGACATTTACCTCATTTTAAAGCTAGAGAGACTGAAATATTGAGAAGTTTCTGTTATATAAAATATATATTAGGTATTGTTTTGGCCCACTCTCAGGACAGAAACTCTTTGTCCAATTGTAAATTTTAGGCTGTTTCTCCATGAGATGACCTAATGAAATCTGATCAAAGATTCCCATTTGACCAGTCAGCCTGCCCTTCCTTTACAGCTCTCTGTTTACTTCCAATTAAAACTGGTGTCAAGCTCTCCCTGGCTGATGACACAGATATTTCGGCACTTAATCTTCTTGCCTGAAATGGATGAGGATGAAGTTTCTATTCTGTCCTTCTTGGCCATTTTCCTTGATCAGCAATGGACCCTGGTTCTAATTACCTGGAGGACCTCCATCTTTATCCACATCAGAGATTCGGTGCCTGGAGAGACAAATAGAAGAAGGTTTCTTTCTTTTTTATTTGATTCATTTTTTTGCCTTTCTATAAAAGTTTTACTGCTATCACTTCCCGCCCCCCCCCAGTTTTATTGCAAAATAATTGACATATATCACTGTGTAAGTTGAAGGCATACAGCATGATAGTTTGATTTACATATATTGTGAAATGACTACCATAGTAAGTTCAGCTAACATCCATCTTCTCTTATAGATACAATAAAAAGAAAAGAAAGTAGAAAAAAGAAAAAAATTCTTCTTGTGATGAGAACTCTTAGGATTTACTCTCAACAATTTTCCTGTATATCATACAGCAGCGTTAGCTATAGTCATCAGGTTGTACATTACATCCCTAGTACTTATTTATCTTATGGATTTAGCTATGGACTGAGGCTGAAATAAGAGTCACTTGGAAAAGTGACTTCTTGAAGTTTTGGGGACAGAAACTGAACTGCTTGTAGTTATGAAGAGGCACACCCAGAGTACAGACTGGTGATGGATTAGATCAAGGTAGCAAGTATCATAGACTATGGAAATTTGCTGTAGAACATTAAGGCACTGTGTAAGTTATCATCAAAGAAGGTAGGGGCTACTACAGCCAATTACAAAAGAGCCATACTGTTAGCTGGTCAAGCACACACATGGAATCCTGAAGAAGGGTTAGCCCTTCCTTCTCTTCACATTCAAGTGACATAGTCCAACTGATACAGAGACTCCCACTTAGTACAAGTTAATTAGAAACTTATTCATACTGTACATCTTGCTCCAGAACCACATCAGGGCATGAGGGTTAGCCTTACTTTCTCCATAGGCAGCCCATTGCCACCCTTGTAGGGCTAAAAGCATTGCTTCTTCGGGAACTTCTCCCCTTCAACCTCCCCACAGTTGCTATGGTTCAGCCTTTTTTCATTCAGCCTCCAGTGCATGCATTCTCTGCTCTGTATAAAGGCAAATGCTGAAGTGAGGAAGTGGGAGATGGGAGAAGGTGAGTCTAAAGGGAAGGATTCAGATTCTGAACAGTGAAGAGGGGAAGAAGAAGCCTTTGGGATAGTCTAACCTCAGACAGAGTACCGAAACACAATCTGATCTTCAACCCTGAGAAAATTAACATCGGGCTCAACCTGATTGCAAAACAAAAACCAAGTCTGTGGAGCACCTTTCCTTGATTTACATTAAATAACAAAAGGCATTGGGATTGTATATGGAGGAATAGTCATATAGGCAGTAGGAGAGAAAAGGACAATAGTGCCACCATATTTGCAGGTGGTTTGTATAATTTATATTGCTTATATTACATATTAATATAAATATTTTGAAGTAGGTCATATATTCATAGCGTACTCTTTACTCTCTGAATCACTAAGAGCTAAGTGATATACCTGTTCGATGAAAAAAACAAAGTAAAAAGAAGAACTGGGACTTCTGTATTAGTCTGCTAGGGTTGTCACAACAAAATACTACAGACTGGGTGGTTTAAACAACGGATTTTTATTTTATCACACTTCTGGGAACTGGAAGTGCAAGATCAAGGTGTCTGAAGGTTTGGTTTCTCCTGAGCGCTCTCTCCTTGGCTTGCAGATGTCCTCTTCCTTGCTGTGTCCTCAGGTGGCTTTTCCTCTGTGTGCCTGCATCACTTGGGTCTCTCTCTCTCCTTATAGGGATACCAGTCATACTGGATTAGGTCCCACTCATATGACCTCATTTAACCTTAATTACCTCCTAAAAACCTTATACCTAAATATGGTCACATTGAGTGTTAAGGCTTCAACATATGAATTTTGGGGGACACAATTCAGTCCAAAGGAACCCCTCACTCCCTACACTGCCAGATTACCTGTAACTGTGAAGCTCAGACTGATTTATACCTGTACCTCATTTCCTAAGTCTTGCCATCTAATACCTGTAAAAGGAATCCTCTGATTCCTACTGTTGACAATAGCAACCACAATTGGAGACAAATTCTACATGATCACTGGTTAACCTGAAAGAGGATTCTGCAGCCTTTGATAGGAGCTGACATGGGCCACACTGTGGATGCAATATTTCCATTCATGAAATTTGTAAGCCTCTAAAAGAAACAATTAGTACCTAAATTCATATAAGGCACGTTTGGACAGTCAAAATGTCAAAAGGAATCTTTTTATTGGAATTTTTCTCTCATTCTGTGGGAAGGTATCCTAGAGGAGAAGCTCTTTTGGGCAGATGTGACTATTAACAAGAAAAAACTATTATAGTATCATCATGTCTCACTACAAAGGACATCACTTTCAGAGATTAAGGAAAAAATCTATCTGGATGTAATCAGAATAGGTTAAGATGGAAATCAATAGAAAGCCATATTTTATCATTCAGAAGTTGCTGAAAACTGGGATTTGTGCCAGGCTACCATATTGAAGAGTAAGCTGATTGGTTAAATCGTAACTTTGCTTTATTAGTATTGCTTCACATAGATAAAGCCTTGAAGTACATGTGGTTAAAAAGTACTGAATGACATTACCCGTTTGTAAATGGTAAAGTGAATATGGTTCTGTAAAGAGAGGTAAGATCCAGAGGAATGTTAAAGTTGTGTCTTATGATGGAGTGTTTACGTTGAGATAGATACTGAATTGAAGGAACAGCAGAAATAGAATTCAGAACAATTCTCCTGCTTAAACTATGCTCTAGGAATAGGGAAAGAAATATTTTTAACAAACTACAGAAAATGTTTTCTAGGGGCTGTTGTGAGAGTTACCATCATGGTGCTTATTGCTTAACTTTTTTAAGGCTTGGTTGTGATTAATCCCAGGAGACACTTGACTGCTTAATATATCATTCAAGTTATATTAACCTATTATTAAGTCTTTATTAACTTTTAACTGTTATAGTTTTATTAGCAATATTAATAACCTTTCTGTGATCTCTGCCAGCTTTATCACCCTCATTTTGGAAGAGGAAGGAAGAGGGGAAGGTATTTATTAATGACAATTCAAGTTCTGCAGTGCCTGTGTCTTTTTTGGAAATCTCCCATATCTTTCCTGAGATTCTGACCTAGATTTTAAAAACAAATAAAATAAAAGCCAGTCAAAACATTTATCTGTCAGGAGGGCACAGGCAATGCTCCGTCAGATGGGGCACTGAACAGCAAGACTGGATGCCAGCTCTAAGCAACCAGTGTGGCCAAGCTAAAGCTTGCCGGCTGAATGCCAGCTGGGCAACTGACACTTCATTTTGTTTCACTGTTTTACACTCTTCCAAGCAAATGAAATAGAAATGAATGTCAGATTCTGCCCTTATATGCCTTTTGATAGAAATCGGGGTTAGGGGAAAGCTTTCATAAATTTCAGTAAAAATCGCCTCTGTCTTCACATAACAGAGGGTGGAATTTGGCATCAAGAGGCCTGACTCCTTATTTATGCGTTATCAGCAGCTGTCTGCTACCAATCTTGATGAATATTTGACATAGCAATACTCGTAAACAAGACATCCTTCCAACATGCAAAATGCTTTTGCTTCACAAATTTCAAAAGCAAGTTGAATAAGAAAATGTAAAAGAAATTATAGTAATGGATAGCAAAGCAGTTTATATTTGAAGCAGAGAATATTATAAAATTCTTATAATATTAAGAGCTGTGCCAGCTCTTAATAATAGAAACACACACACAAGCTAAAGGATGTCTTCTTTTTTAAGTTCTGGTCATCAAATATAGTCTCATGTTTAATTGAGAAGGATACTAATATCCTTCCAAATATTCAAAAAATAAATGAAAGAAAATCTTTTAAAAAAACTTCTGTATTGCAAAATATATTGCTATTAAATATATCCACATTCATATCCACATCCACCTCTACATCTACAAGTACAGCTACATTTATACCTCCATCAGCTACATCTATCTATCTATCTATCTATCTATCTATCTATCTATCTATCTATCTATATGTTGTGGCCTCTCCCGTTGCGGAGCGCAGGCTCCGGATGCACAGGCTCGGCGGCCATGGCTCACGGGCCTAGCTGCTCCGCGGCATGTGGGATCTTCCCGGACCGGGGCACGAACCCGCGTCCCCTGCATCGGCAGGCGGACTCGCAACCACTGCGCCACCAGGGAAGCCCATATCTATATATTTTTAAAAATACATTTATTTATTTTTGGCTGCGCTGGGTCTTCGTTGCTGTGCGCGGGCTTTCTCTAGTTGTGGCGAGCGGGGGCTACTCTTCGTTGTGCTACGCGGGCTTCTCATTGCGTTGACTTCTCTTGTTGCGGAGCACGGGCTCTAGGCACGGGGGCTTCAGTAGCTGTGGCACGTGGGCTCAGCAGTTGTGGCTTGCAGGCTCTAGAGTGCAGGCACAGTAGTTGTGGCGCATGGGCTTAGTTGTTCTGCGGCATATGGGATCTTCCCGGACCAGAGCTCGAACCCATGTGCCCCGCATTGACAGGCGGATTCTTAACCACTGCTCCACCAGGGAAGTCACTACATCTATCTATATATTAAAAGATAAGGTTTATTGAATCAACTCAATGAATGGAAATGGGTTTGTGAAATCTTATCCCTGCTTTACCCTAAACCCACTAAAAGACTCATTTTTCTTTCATCTTCAACCAAGAGAAAGAAACACCTAGAGACAGATAAAATTGTGATAAGTACTGCTTTTATTTGCACGGTACATCTTAGAAAGTAAGTCAGGTCGTGTCACTTCCCTGATCGCCTCCTCTAAGGGCTTCTCACCTCACTCAGAGTAAAAGACATATCCTATAGCCACATCCTTAAGGCCCTGTGTGATCTGTCCCTCCACCCTGTTGAGTCTCACCTCAACTACTCCTCTTCCCGCTGGACCACTTGCCTGATCCAGCCATGCTGTCCTCCTTGCTGTTCCTGGAACAAGGTCTGTATGCTCCCACCTTATGACTTGGCCTCTGCTCTTCCTTTGGCCTGAAGAACTTCTGCTCTGTGTGGCTGTTCCCTCTGGTCTCTCAAGTCTTTACTCCAGTGCCAACTCTCAGAGGAGCCTCTCTGGGCTACCTTTTCAAAATTTATATCATTCCTGTTATTCCTCTTTCCTGCTTCGTTTTTCTCCTTAGAGCTTATCACTAATATCCAATGCATTTTACTTATTAAATTATTTTCTGATTCCCCCAGCATAATGTAAAAGATTTTTGAGGGCTTCATGAGAACAATACTGCAGGGTTTTCTTCACTGATGTTTTCTTTGTGTCTAGAATAGTACCTATGTCATGTAAGTGATAATAGGGAATCAAAGATTCTGTGTTTCCTATAACGTATCCCCTGCTGTGCTACTAGGGTAAGAAAATATCCATGATGTTTTTATTTCAAATTTTGATAACTTATTCATCAATTGTTTTTTACATTCATTTTGATTTAAAACAGTATTGTATCAAAGTATTATTTATATTGATCACTGAGTTTTTTGGTCTCCCTTCAGTTTTGTGTCTGAAGGAAGAGCCTTATTTGTCTCTTTCCTATCACCATAGTCCTGACCCTTGAAGAAAAAAGACTCCTTGGTCTAGTACTGGGTTTGACAGAGAACGAGTCTTCTTTACTGAGGGTCACCTAAGCTCCTTCAAAATACTAATCTGTGCTCTGACCGGTGCAGAAGGGGAGAGCGTAACATTTCCCGAGCTTGCTTTAATTTGGAAGCCTCCACCACGGAGCAGTTTGTGAACATGGGACACCTTGGTCTTTCAAAGCTACTGTCTCTAGTTTTTCTCAAACTCTAGGTCTTTGATAGCCTTTGTAAGAAAATTAAAAACTAGTTTTGAAAAAAGAGTTGAAGAAAAAAGCTAAAGAATAATAAATACAGTAAAATGTACAAGTGACACAAGTTTATTAATGAGAGTTGTGAAACATAATTTGTATTATTTCTTTAATATGTGTACACAGGAATAGCTGACGTGAGCCTCTACAAGCCTGGAGAGGCTTCACCTCAATTCTTTACACATCAGGACCACAGCTCCAAATTCTTTCAATCCCCTTTCAACCTGCTCTGATCCGGAAATTACTTTGATAGCCACAGGAGAAGGAGTCCTTTGTATTCAAATGTAAACAAACAATATACATTTGAAAATCAATTCAAGTTTACAAGAGAATGATAATAAACAGAGATAAAATGTACATTTGCAGGGGATTAGATATACATTGGAAACCAAGAGGTGTCAAAGTAAACAAGGTAATGTATACTTCCATAAGGATGTTCAGTTACAGATCTGAAACAAAAGAGAGTTAGAGCATGTGTTCAGAAGAAAAAAGGGAACTTTGCACTGAGGGAGTAAATTATTGGTTGAGGTTTTAACTTTTGGAATACTTAACCTAAATTTCCCTTGGTTAGGGAGGGACTGATTTTGATTTTCCCCATCATTGGTCCCTTAGTGGAGAGACAAATCATTAGGTTATCATCACACTGTAAGAGACACTGAGGGAGGGGTCAAGGTAATAGAACCTTCCTCCTAGGCAGCAGGAAGCTACAGCTGTAAGCAAGGTGAAGACTTGAGTCCTAGTCAGTATTACTCCCGATTTCCTGGACCATACCAGTGGTCTTGAGGTTATTTGCTCTGCATCTTCCCAGTTCTTGCAGGCTTCTTTTTGGTCTTCACTCATTCCTGGATGCTACAGATTAGCCTCCTCTTATTCTCCTTCTAGTCAGTGACAGCACTTGCCTTCTTGCAGGGAAAGCCTCCAGACATGGAGAGAATATCCACAGTGCAACTAAGCATGGGAATAGCCATTGCCTATGATTAGTCAATAAAGTCAGTTTGCAGCATGTTGAGGGACCCCAACCTCTCAATTGTATTTGAACTTGTTTCTCTGTGTTACAAGAAGTAGAAGTAGGTAGGGCACATCATGAGAAGCAGCTCTATTGGAAAACCCAGGAACAAATCCAATATTTTTAAGTTCTATGTAACCATTTTTTTCTGAATACAGTGTTTGGATTAGGATGGGGAGAATAAAATTGAAGCCATGGGATGCTAGTCTGGGTATACCCAAAGTTCATTAAAATTTAGGCTGGTGACAGCAGGACAGATATTTACAAATCTGTCATTGAAGAGTCTAGTGATTGGCTTGATGAGGAATTAGACAGAGGCACCTTAATAAGAGATGGAAAATCTTTTGTTAATGGTATGTACAGTTAAATAGAAAATGTTTAGGGTTATTTAGCTTATTAACACTTCTAGCACTTGTATTAGTTTCCTATTTCTGCCATAATAAATCACCATAAATTAGTGGCTTAAAACAGCACCCATTTGTTATTTTATTGTGCTATAGGTTAGATGGTTTCTCTGCTTCAGGTCTCACATGGCAAAAGTCAAAGCTGTGTACCATTCTGGTGGCTCTAGGTCCCTGTTTCCTTGCGGACTGTCAGCTGAGGGCCATTCCCAGCTTTGAGAGTCCACCCATCTTCCTTGGCTTGTGGCCTCCTTCATCTTCAAAGGCAGCAATGGCAGGGCAAGTCCTCCTGTCTCATTCCTCCTGCCTCTCCTGTTACATTACTTTGACTTCAGATGGGGAAGGCCCCTTGACTTGGCTTTCAGAAAGTAAAAGAAAACAACCTCATAAAAATTAATTGATTAAACTTGTTTAGAAAATCTGAGCATTTGTATACTAATCATTAGACATGCATCCTAGGGAGTTATATATCGTTAAATCCTAACTAATGAGAAGACTAGAATTCTGGAAGTGATTTTAAATATTCTAGAAAAACCTGTAAAGTTTTAGAGTATTGGCAATAGAAACAAAGTATAGCTCCTCAAATTAGAAAAACCTACATTCTAAATAGCCTCTGTCTTTAAAGTCTCCCCTAGGATTATAGCCATGAACTATAAACTTTCTAACTCTAGTCTCTGTTTCAAATAACGTCTTATGCCACCACCAAACTAATTTTTTCAAATCAAATTCAATCCTCTCTCTTCCCTGCTTATAATTCTTCAATGGATATCTTTTGGATACAAAACAAACTCCTAAGCAACATGTATAGATTTTTCAGGATCTGTATATGTAGACTCATATCCCAAGGCTCTCTAATACACAACCTAAACCCTAATTGCACCAAGCTTCTGGTCATTCGTGAAATATGTCATGCTTACTCATAACTCGTGCCTTTGCAGATGTCACTTCTTGTTTGAATAGACATGAATAAGGAAGTCTACCATTTCTTCTATTGTTTCAATATTCAACAAAACTACTGTGCGTCTACTTGGTGCCAGACACTGAGAATACAGATCAAAAACACACTTGTCCTTAAAAAAAGCATAAAGACAAGTCAACAGACAATAGAGTGTGAATAGGGTCTGTGGTAGGAAGATTAACAGTCCCGCTAAAGATGTCCACATGTTTCCTTGACTGGAAAAAGGGACTTTGCAGATATAATTAAATTAAGAGTCTTGAGATGGGAAGATTATCCTTAGTTATGCAGGTAGATTTAAGCTACTCACTTGGGTCCTTAAAAGTGGAGAACCTCTCCTGGCTGTGGTCAGAGAAAGAAATGTGCTGACGGAAGCAGGATCAGAGAGATGCTATGTTGCTAACTTTGAAGATGGTGGAAAGGGACAAAAACAAAGCCAAGGCATGTGGGTGGCCTCTACAAGCTGGAAAAGGCAAGGAAATGGATTCTCCTTCAGAGCTTATAGAATAGAATGCATCCTACGGACACCTTGATTTTATCCCCAGTGAGGCCATTTTTGAACTTCTGATTTACACAACTGTAAGGTAATAAATTTGTGTTGTTTTAAACCACTAAGTTTGTGATAGTTTGTTATAACAGCAATGGAAAACTAATACAAGGTTTGTAATAAAGTTTATATTTGTTGTATTTCATTGATTCCAAGATGGACTTTGCCCCCCTTCCCCAAGCTGAAGAGCTGTGAAATTGAGTAATGTCTTATAATTGCTGTAATCCAGGAAACATTCATGACATGGTTGAAATGATCATTGCCTACTTATCAAAATTGCAGAATGGGTGATAGTGGCTTGGAAGAGAGTCCTGAAAACAACATTGGACTATATTTTCAAAAACTGCTTTATTACCAATGCTCTTGATGGAACAGAGGACACTACTGTGTGAAAAAATACAGTTGTTGATGACTCCGAGTAGAAAAGTGATTCTGAAAATTGAACTTGAATGTGAAAGATGTATGACAAAAAACTTAGCCAGTTTATTTTACTTATATTTCTATGTATATGCACTAGAGTTATATATTACAAAACATATACCTAAATAGGTCTGGATGAGCCCTTTCACCAGTATTAAATTAAAATTCTAAGTGATAAATCATTGTATAGTAGTTTAATTCTCAATGTTATTTCCCATATTTGATAATTGGTGATATCTATAAAACTAATTATTTTGTTATGGGTTGATTGTACCCCCCCCCCCCCCCCCCCCCTTATATGTTGAAGTCCTAACCCCTAGTATCACAAAGTGACCTTATTTGGAAATAGGTTCACTGCAGATGTAATTAGTTAAGATGAGATCAGACTGGAGTGGGTAGGCACTTAATCCAATATGAGTAGTGTCCTTTTAAAAAGAGGAAATTTGGACCCAGAGATAGACACACAAACAGGGAGAATGCCCTCCCAACCCCTCTGTCCCTTCCAGAGGAGGGAGTGATTTACTTGACTGATGAGCTTAGGAGAAGGAACTGACAGAGCATCTTAGGCCCTTTCTCTCGTCATATCTGCCTAGTTGCAGAGAACAGTGTCCTCATTTACTCCTGGCCAAGTAGTGGGCTTCTCAGATAGGCTCTGTCCCTGTGTCAGCTCAGTGCCCCCTGTGTTGTGTGAATACATCTAATTAAGAAGTAAAATATTAAAAAGCCCACCTGACCCACAGGTCTGAATCATATTGTCTTATACCTTTTATTAACTAAAAGGGTGATTTTGTTGTTGTTGTTGTGGTACACGGGCCTCTCACTGTTGTGGCCTCTCCCCTTGCGGAGCACGGGCTCCGCATGCGCAGGCTCAGCGGCCATGGCTCACGGGCCTAGCCACTCCACGGCATGTGGCATTTTCCCGGACCGGGGCACGAACCCGTGTCCCCTGCATTGGCAGGCGGACTCTCAACCACTGCACCACCACGGAAACCCTAAAAGGGTGATATTTTGACCTCTGTCTGCTTGACTTCTGGGTTTGCCAGTTGGTTTCAACAGGCAAGGAAAAGGGAGTGCCATTTATGACCTTACTGATCATCAATATAGGCTCTCAAGCACCGTGTACGGAAGAGAGATATAAATCCACGGATAGAATATATGAAAAGACAAATAAAAAGGCAAGGCATAAATAAGGGCAGAGGTAACTCATCTAGGAAAAGTAAGGAAAGGTTTTTCAGAGGATGTGAAATTTGACACTAGAATGATGACTAGGAATTCTTCAGACAGAGAAAAGGGTAAGGGCAATCAATCTAGGATGAAGGAATAAAACATGAAAAGTCAGAGCACACAGGACACACATACAGAGCCAGGTATCTTTAGAGAACATAGGAAAATGTATTGTGACTGAACTGAAGCTCAGATAAGATAGGATTGGTTTGGGGCAGGATGAAACAGGAAAGGGCACAAGGAACTATGAAGCATTTTAAAATAAGAAACAACGAATTATGTTTATATTGTAGATAGAAAATTCTGGCAGTAATGGGGCTATAGTACAGGAGACAAGGACGGGAAGCTGGTCTGGGAGATGTTGTAGGGCACTTGCTGACGACGATTTGCTTTAAAGTAGTGACAGTGGGTGATAACAGGAGATGACATATCAGGTGCTTGGGATTATTTGTTCGGCATTACTCCTTTTGAACAAATGAACAGAGAAAACAGAGTGAGGTAAACTTTTAATGGAATGATCTTTTAAAACTTTTACTTGTAAAAAAATTTACCTATAAATGTCTATGGGTTCAAGATTACTAGAGTTTGACTAGAGGTAGGATATATATGGCCAGGTAGCAGAACAGACATAGTACTCTTGTTCTGGTAGCTACAATGAAACAAAAATTAAAAAAAAAATTATCTGGGATGAAACTGAGCTGCATAGTTGGAGAGAACTTTCCTTACACACAAAAAATTGTGTCTTCTTAAATGTGCCACTTGAAGATGGTAGATAGTGGTGGGAGGTCAGAGGGTTAGATGGAAGGAGAGCTCTTTAGATGACTAAGAAAGTTATCCTGATTTGAGATGTGCTTGGGGATAGCAATCCCTACACATCAACAAAAAGAAAAGAAGAAGAAAAACTTCTCAAGTAACATGAAGCGTACAGAGCATCATGACGGAAGTTAAAACCAAAGACTGAACAGAGTCGGCTATAACCAGGTAATTCAGAACAAACGGGAGAAAAGTTAATTGTTTAAATCTCTGCTGGAAGAGAGCAGGCATTAGGGAAGTGGGAGGTTGGGACTATTGTTGGCAATCCAAGGGAAAAGGAAATTAAAATGGAGAAAGGAGAGTACAGGGAGAGGAAATTCAAATTCACACCACAGCTTGTTCATGTTTTATTGGGTAAAACTTTAAAGCTGGAAAAGTGGATGTCACATTGCCAAGTCTAAAAATCATTTATGTGCCTTTTAGAATCTACTGACTCCAGGCCAAAATAAAAGTGAATCTTTTTTTACCTTCTTTCTGGGACTATCAGCCACTTGGACATGTTGGCTCTTTAATCACCTTGTAACTGATATTAGTATTTTAAGAGAGGCAGTGCTATTTGCTGGATGGCAATATTAATATTATTTTTAGGATAATGATGTGGCATTCATCCAATGGTCCTGACAGGTTGGTGTTTTTGTTGATCATCCTTCTTTGCCTTTTCAATTAATTTTTTTTCTTTCTTTTACATGCAATTTCTACAGGGTTGTAATTTAATAAATTTGAATCTTTCCCATTCACAGGAATTACTTAATCATGTAAAGGCTATTCCCCAAAGTTAACGTTTTAGTTATTTTTCAATGCCTGTGACTGTCTTAGCATTAAACATTTCATCCATGAGTCAGTAAATTTTTCAGAAAAAAATCTCTTTTACTTACATATGATTTCAATTGTTTCAATTAATATACCTGGGGAAAATAGGATTTTATACTCATTTTATAATTTATAATGGAAATTACTTTAGTGTGCTGTAACTACTTCCAAATACTCATTATATGAATATCACAATATTATCCCGTATCTTGGTAATTTAGAGGAATGATAGCTGCCCTTGGATGAGATGTTATTATAATCATTAGAAGATTCTCTAAAAGATGCAGAGTTAATTTTAGCAAATCCTTTTTTAATGACAATAAAACAAATTCTAGCATATAACATGTACATTAAATTTCTTCTCTATTTTTTTGTGAAAGAGTCTGTCCCTTCCCTACAATATACTAAATTAGAAACCAGTCTATACTTACAGAGACTTCAGAATTAGAAAAAAAAAAATGACTTTTAGATTATGGCCCTGCTTTTCTCAAGATGAGATTCTGTAACACTTTATTCCTGAGAAATGCTCCTTTAAAAACATTTCATGGTTAAATAAGTTCGGGAATCACTGAATATGACCATACTTGGAGACCTGCAAAGTTCATTTGTATATTAAAGCCTATAAAGCTCTTATAGGTTCTTTTATAAAGTTGCATTTAACTTCTTTTAATCCAGTGTTTCTCAAACCTCCTGGACCACTGACAAAATTTCTCAAGGCTCCAGCACAAACATCTTGTACTACACAAATTGGGAAAAACCAATCCAGTCCCATAATAATATAATTAAGGAAACCTAATATGAGCCTCAGGACGGTCAAGCAACTAGCTCAACGTGGTGCCACTAGTTAATGCCAGGATCTAGAATAATTTATATATTTCCTAATTAACAATGACTTGTGGCCCAGGGGCCTGGATGCCTGAAGAGATGAAGAATGTAGGCAATTTTATGATAGCCTATATCGTATGACTAACTTTACTCCATATGACAGACTTTAGGTCCATCCACATCTCTACAAATGACCCAATTTTGTTCCTTTCTATGACTGAGTAATATTCCACTGTATATATGTACCACATCTTTACGATGTGGTACACTTCATTATATTGTTATGAGGTTCAATCCAGACACGTGTAAAGCATTTTATAAAATCTACAACATTATGCAATTAAAACAGCATTCATTCTAGTGTCTGGTCTTACATTTAGGTCTTTAATCCATTTTGAGTTTATTTTTGTGTTATGGTGTGAGGAAGTGCTCCAATTTCATTCTTTTATGTGTAGCTTTCCAGTTTTCCCAGCACCACTTATTGAAGAGACTGTCTTCTCTCCATTGTATATTCTTGCCTCCTTTGTCATAGATTAGGTGTCCATAGGTGCATGGGTTTATCTCTGGGCTTTCTATCCTGTTCCATTCATCTATATTTCTGTTTTTGTGCCAGTGCCATATTGTCTTTTTTTTATATAGATTTAAAAATAATTAATTAATTATTTTTTGGCTGTGTTGGGTCTTCATTGCTGCATGCAGGCTTTCTCTAGTTGCAGTGAGCGGGGGCTACTCTTCATTGCGATGCGTGGGCTTCTCACTGCAGTGGCTTGTCTTTGTTGTGGAGCATGGGCTCTAGGCATGCAGGCTTCAGTAGTTGTGGCATGTGGGCTCAGTAGTTGTGGCTTGCGGGCTCTAGAGCACAGACTCAGTAGTTGTGGTGCATGGGCTTCGTTGCTCCACGGCATGTGGGATCTTCCCCGGACCAGGGCTCGAATCCGGGTCCCCTGCATTGGCAGGTGGATTCTTAACCACTGCGTCACCTGGGAAGCCCCATACTGTCTTGATTACTGTAGCTTTGTAGTACAGTCTGAAGTCAAGGAGCCTGATTCCTCCAGCTCCGTTTATCTTTCTCAAGATTGCTTTGGCTATTCGGGGTCTTTTGTGTTTTAACACAAATTGTAAAATTTTTTGTTCTAATTCTGTGAAAAGTGCCATTGGTAATTTGATAGGGATTGCATTGAATCTGTAGATTGCTTTGGGCAGTAGAGTCATTTTCACAATATTGTTTCTTCCAATCCAAGATCATGGTATATCTCTCCATCTGTTTTTGTCATCTTTGATTTCTTTCATCAGTGTCTTATAGTTTTCTGAGTACAAGTCTTTTACCTCCTTAGGTAGGTTTATTCCTAGGTATTTTATACTTTTTGTTGCAATGGTAAATGAGATTATTTCCTTAATTTCTCTTTCTGATCTTTCATTGTTAGTGTATGGGAATGCAAGAGATTTCTGTGCCTTAATTTTGTATCCTGCAACTTAACTCTTAGAGGAAAACATAGGAAGAACACACTTTGACATAAATCACAGCAACATCTTTCTTGACCGACCTCCTAGAGTAATGAAAATAAAAACAAAAATAAACAAATGGGAACTAATGAAGCTTAAAAGCTTTTGCACAGCAAAGAAAACCATAAATGAGATGAAAAGACAACCCTCCAAATGGGAGAAAATATTTACAAATGAAGCAACTGACAAGGGATTAATCTCCAAAATATACAAACAGCTCTTGCAGCTCAATAACAAAAAAACAAACAACCCAATCAAAAAGTAGGCTGAAGACCTAAATAGACATTTCTCCAAAGAAGATATACAGATGGCCAACAAACATTTGAAAAGATGCTCAACAGCACTAATGATTAGAGAAATGCAGATCAAAACTACAATGAGTTATCATCTCACACTGGTCAGAATGACCATCATCAAAAAATCTACAAACCAATGCTGGAGAGGGTGTGGAGAAAAGGGAACCCTCTTGCCCTGTTGGTGGGAATGCAAATTGATACAACCACTATGGAAAACAGTATGGAGTTTCCTTAAAAAACTAAAAATAGAACTACCATATGACCCAGCATTCCCACTACTGGGCATATACCTTGAGAAAACCATAATCCAAAAAGACACATGCAACCCAATGTTCATTGCAGCACTATTTACAATTGCCAGGACATGGAAGCAACTGAAATGTCCATTGACAGATGAACGGATAAAGACGATGTGGTACATATATACAATGGAATATTACTCAGCCATAAAAAGGAACAAAATTGGATTATTTGTAGTGAGGTGGATGGACCTAGAGTCTGTCATACAGAGTGAAGTAAGTCAGAAAGAGAAAAACAAATATCATATATTAACACATATATGTGCAATCTAGAAAAATGGCACAGATAAACCTATTTGCAGGGCAGGGATAGAGACGCAGATGTAGAGAGCAGATGTGTGGATATGGCAGGGGGAGGGGTGGGATGATGTGCACTGTCATCTGTAAAACAGATAGCTAGTGGGAACCTGCTGTATAGCACAAGGAGCTCAGCTTGGTGCTCTGTGGTGACCTAGATGGATGGGATGGGGGAGGTGGGAGGGAGATCTAAGAAGGAGGGTGTATATGTATACATATAGCTGATTCACTTAATTGTATAGCAGAAACTAACACAACATTGTAAAGCAACTATAGCTCAATTAAAAAAAAAAACCCACCAGCATTCATTCTAAAAAAATAAAGAATTACCAATGACTAACAATGAATGTTACTATTGGTACAGAGACATTATGATTCTTCCTTTTTCTAAAAAGTGCTTTATAATTTTCTTTTCAAACTTCGGAACTTCACTGGTGGCACGGTGGTTAAGAGTCCGCTTGCCAATTCAGGGGACACAGGTTCGAGCCCTGGTCTGGGAAGATCCCACATGTCGCAGAGCAGCTAAGCCCATGCACCACAACTACTGAACCTGCACTCTAGAGCCCACGAGCCACAACTGCTGAGCCTGCGTGCCACAACTACAGAAGCCGTGTGCCTAGATCCCGTGCTCCACAACAAGAGAAGCCACCACAATGAGAAGCCTGAGCACCGCAACGAAGAGTAACCCCCGCTCATTGCAACTAGAGAAAGCCCACGTGTAGCAACAAAGATAGAACATAGCCAAAAATAAATAAATTTTAAGAATAAATAAAAATATAAAAAAAAACTTCTGATACCTAATAAGGTGATATATCACACATTCCTCCTGTCTCTTTTCCCATATCATAAATGATATAACAACATATCTAAGTGACAAACAAAGGAAGAATTGACATCTAAGCCCTCATTCTGACCAAATTGAAAATGTTCCCTTCTCTCATCCACATACCACACTTGCTTCAGTTCAAACAATACAGACTCCCATAACTCCCATTCTCTCCCCTTCATCCATCTCCCCTCACACATCTTTCAGGAACAATTCTTCGGCTTTGGCTCCAGGGTTTCTTGACGGGCTACAGGGCACCCATAGACACACAGTGATGCTCTAGCTAATTGTTCTGGATGTCACTGTATGATTATATTCTTTTTCAACTACTTTCCCTGAGAAGATTGTTCCTTGGTCTTTTTCTTCCTCATGCTGTGTGACTTTGGGCTCTGGTCAACATAACCATTGATCCTTTGCAATGAATTCATCATATGAAAGGAATAATTGATACAGAGCCTGGATACCAGAGTTTCATCATGGAGTGGACGTTGATTGTTTACGTATCAGCCTCTATTCCATTGATCTCTGGCAGCCATGCTCATCTGGATGGGGCTTCATCCCCAGGTCCAGTGGATAACATATAATCGAATTCCTTCATGTTACAAGTCACCAAGTCTCAATTCCTGGACTTTTATTTTGAGGAAATGGAAGGGAGTGCTCTCTTTTCTGCAAGCCATAAATCTGAAAGCATATTGAGCTGAAAGAGCTACAGTTATTTTTTTTAACAATGAGGGAAGAATCTGAGAAAATAAGAAGCCAACATAGCATAACGTGGATCCAAGAGATGGTGGGAGAGAAACAGGGTCCTCTGATATAGTCTGATCAAGTGGTACTAGGAACTAGTTACCTTCAAATTTTCAATTACAGGAGCCAATAATTTTTTTTCCCTTTAGAATGTTTGGGTGAGTTTTGTACAATTTGTAATTGAAAGTTTTCTTTGAAACATACCACTTACTCTACTGTCACATATCTTTATGTCTGTATGGTCTTCAGCTGCTCTTAGGTTGCATCATCTTCAAAATAAAGGGGATAGCCTATTGCCTGGATGATTTCTAGTTACCTTACAGCTGTAATTTTCCATTACCCTTCAGTGGCTAGAAGCAGAATTAATGGCTTTTGACTTTCAAATCTGGTCTCAGACATTGTAACCAATGATCCCAAGTTGGGTCCCAACAAGAGTCCTCCTGCCCGTGTCATTAGAGCTGAAATGCTTTATTCTTTGATCAAGGATGGGAGCTCATGCTTTAGACCAAGCCAGTACTGGTCCATGGCCTGTTAGGAACCAGGCTGCACGGCAGGAGACAAGCGACAGGCTAGCGAGCGAAGCTTCATCTGTATTTATAGCCACTCCCTATCACTCGCGTTACTGCCTGAGCTCCGCCTCCTGTCAGATCAGCGGTGGCCTTAGATTCTCATAGGAGCGCGCTATGAGAGTAGCTCTCATAGGAGAGTAGCTCTCATAGGAGAGTAGCTCTCATAGGAGCTACTATGAACTGCGCATGTGTGAGATCTAGGCTGTGCGCCCCTTATGAGAATCTAATGCCTGATGATCTGAGGTGGAGCTGAGGCAGCAGCTGCAAATACAGATTATCATTAGCAGAGAGGTTTGACTGCACACAGACCATAATAAATTAATTGCTTGTAGA
The DNA here is from genome assembly GCF_003676395.1 of Aethalodelphis obliquidens. NCBI lineage: Eukaryota > Metazoa > Chordata > Mammalia > Artiodactyla > Delphinidae > Aethalodelphis > Aethalodelphis obliquidens. Next base: position 80,503,583 of record NW_020837948.1, on the reverse strand, counting down.
CATATCAAAACCCTATCGGTGAGTGGCAAGTGACAGTTAAGCTGCATCTGGTGGCAGGCTTTATAGTGGCAAGTGAGTTGATGTACTTCAGTTGCACAGCTGCATCTGGTGGCAGGCTTTAAGTCAGAATCCGACGCTTGTTTTAGTCCGCGTGTGGCCCGTCCATTATTTTATTTACCACTTCCATCCACGCCGCTTTCCCGCACTGCACACTTGTCTCAGTCACAGTTTTGTTAAGCCCACAAGCTAACCCTAGCCAAAATGAGTAAAAAACACACGTTGCTGAAGAGCTTCTTTGAAAAGGGGGAAAGACCCAATGATGAGACAGCAGAAGACTCTAAGACTGCCAACAAAAAGAAAGCTGCATTTAAAAGAAAATACCAAGAGTCCTACTTAAATTACAGGTTCATTGCCACAGGTGACTGACATTCTCCAAGCCCGCTTTGTATAATATATGGTAACCGGCTATCCGGCGAAGCCATGAAACCTTCAACACTGCTTCGCCACATGGAGACCAAGCACCCTGCATTAAAAGACAAGACTTTGGAGTTTTTCAAAAGAAGAAAACATGAACATGAAGAACAGAAGCAGTTACTGAAGGCCACCACTTCATCAAATATGTCTGCACTGAGAGCCACATTCTTAGTGGCTAACCACATTGCTAAAGCTAAGAAGCCCTTTACTGTTGATGAAGAGTTGATCTTGCCTGCTGCTAAGGACATTTGTCATGAACTGTCAGGAGAGGTTGCAGTCCAAAAGGTGGCATGTGTTCTTCTTTCAGCTAGCACCATAACTAGACGAATTGATTGTTAGGATTAATGAGTCACCGTGGTACATGATCCGGGCTGACCAGTCTACCGATGTTGACAACAAGGCAACAATGCTTGTATTTGTGTAATCTATTTTTCAGGAGGATGTACGTGAGGATATGTTATGTGTACTTTTGTTGCCAACCAACACCACAGCTGCAGAACTATTCAAGTCTTTGAATGATTACATATCAGGAAAACTGAATTGATCATTTTGTGTAGGTATATGCACGGGCGGAGTGGCTGCCATGACGGGACAACTTTCTGGTTCCACTACTCGGGTCAAAGAGGTCGCTTCTGAGTGTGAGTCTACACACGGTGTCATCCATAGAGAAATGCTGGCTAGCCGAAAAGTGTCACCTGAACTTAACAACATTTTGCAGGATGTGATTAAAATTATCAACCACAGGGCTTCCCTGGTGGTGCGGTGGTTGAGAATCCGCCTGCCGAGGCAGGGGACACGGGTTCATGCCCTGGTCCGGGAAGCTCCCACATGCCGCAGAGCGGCTGGGCCCGTGAGCCATGGACGCTGAGCCTGCGCGTCCGGAGCCTGTGCTCCGCAACGGGAGAGGCTGCAACAGTGAGAGGCCCGCGTACCGCAAAAAAAAAAAAAAAAAAAAAGTTATTAACCACATAAAAGTATATGCCCTTAACTCACGTCTGTTCGTGCAGCTCTGTGAGGAGAAGGACGCAGAGCACACACGTCTTCTCTTACACACAGAAGTGAGATGGCTTTCTAGAGGTAGATCACTGGCCAGAGTTTCTGAGTTACGAGAGCGGCTCCAGAGATTTCTTTTAGAAAAACAGTCACCACTGGCAGCACATTTCAGTGACACAGAATGGGTCGCAAAACTTGCTTACTTGTGTGGCACATTCAACCTGCTCAACAAACTCAATCTGTCACTTCAGGGGAGAACGACAACTGTGTTCAAGTCGGCAGATAAAGTGGCAGCATTCAAAGCCAAACTGGAATTATGGGGGTGACGAGTGAACATTGAGATTTTTGACATGTTTCAAACATTAGCAGAGATTTTGAGAGACTGAGCCAGGGCCTTCTTTCTCCCAGCTGGTGCACGATCATCTATCCCAGCTTTCAAAAGAGTTTGTGCATTACTTCCCAACCACAAAAGACCCCCTAACTGGGAAGGAATGGATCCGCGACCCATTTGTGAATAAGCCAGGTGAATCGACTTTGTCCGTGCTAGAAGAGGATCAACTGCTTGAGATCGCAAATGACAGTGGCCTTAAAAGTATGTTTGAGACAACTTCAAATCTCCATACGCTCTGGATTAAAGTCAAGGTGGAATATCCTGAGATTGCCACAGAAGCACTGAAAAGCCTGCTTGCATTTCCAGCATCCTATCTTTGTGAAGCAGGGTTTTCTGCAGTGACAGCAACCAAAGCGAGATCATGGAGTAGACTGGACATAAGCAACACACTTTGGGTGTCACTGTCTCCCATCACCCCAGGTGGGACCACCTAGTTGCAGGAGAACAAGCTCAGGGCTCCCACTGATTCTGCACTATGGTGAGTTGTATAAGTATTTCATTATATATTACAGTGTAATAATAATAGAATTAAAGTGCACAATAGATGTAATGTGCTTGAAGCATCCCGAAGCCACCACCCTCCCCTGCCCCGGTCCATGGAAGAATTGTCTTCCACGAAACCGGCCCCTGGTGCCAAAAAGGTTGGGAACTGCTGCTGTACAGCACACACTCTCTCCCCGACAGACTGGGGGTGGGGCTGCTTTGTAGGGCTCTGAACAGCAGAAGGGGGCGAGGTTCTCCCCTGGCTGGCACAGCTGTGCCTCTTTCGTTCCAGGTTGCAGTAGGGGTGCAGCCTCTCTAAACATGGCCCGCCGCTGCCATCTTGAATTGCGCAGTCGTGCGTGGCGCTTCTGCACATGGTCACCGTCCCTGAGCTGAAGGGTCCAGTGCGGCCATTTCACGCTAGGAACTCCACTCTGGTCTGAGGTGCCGGGCAGTACCCTGTGAACAAGAGAACCCAAAGTAAGCACAAAAGTTAAAAAAAAAAAAAAGAAAAAAAAAAGGTTAGAGGGGCTTCCCTGGTGGTGCAGTGGTTGAGAGTCCGCCTGCCGACGCAGGTGACACGGGTTCGTGCCCCGGTCCGGGAAGATCCCACATGCCGCGGAGCGGCTGGGCCCGTGAGCCATGGCCGCTGGGCCTGCGCGTCCGGAGCCTGTGCTCCGCAAACGGGAGAGGCCACAACAGTGAGAGGTCCGCGTAAAGCAAAAAAAAAAAAAAAAAAAAAAAAAAAGGTTAGACTTTATTCTATTTTTATTTCCTGGGAATTGTTCATGGGCTTGACCGGTAACTAAATGTATTCCGTAAAAATCCTTTTTGTTGTCCTAAGAGGTATGGAGGACTTTTACTTGACAGTGTTTCCACAGTTCTATTCATTGACACTCAGGTCAAAGAACTAGGATTAATAAACTTTAATTTTTGTATCAGAAAACAATTTAGTTTTTTATGAACACACGATTTCAGGGTTGCTTAGCCAGATCTCAGTCCTGTACAAAACTTGAGAAAATAAGAAGCCAAGAAAATTAGTTCTTTTTAATAATGTTTGGTATATATTCTGATTTTCAGACACCATTTGATTCACTTAAAGTAAACATATCCATGTTTTAACATCCACCCTGACAGCAGAAACAAAACACAATAAAGCAAAACAATAAATTCTTGGCAAGTAAGATGATTCCCTCCCTCTCTCCCTCCATTCTTTCCTTCCTTCCATTTCGTTTAGGGTTGTAAGCACTTTGCAAGTTATCAAAGAAACAACAGTGCAAAACAATTAAAGATACTTCAACGGAAACTTGCAGTCTAGTGAGGGAAACAGACATAAATAACCTAATGAATGATTATTATGCATAATATGTTCTTTGAAGGAAATGTGCAGGGTGCTATGTAAGTGTGAAACAGGGGCAAGGCATATGGTGGAGAAAAAAGACTGCCCTAAAGGAGTGCTGTTTGAGCTAAGATCCAGAGCAAAATTTGCAAGTAAATGGTGAAGGGGATACAGGTGCTAATGTAGTAGGCAGAGACAGGTAGGAGCATAGGACGCTTAAAGGATTAACACAGAACAGTCCAATGTGGTTGGAGTATAGACAGGAAGAGAAAGAGGACAAAGCTGACGCTAGAGAGAATCAGGGACCATGGGTCATGCAGGACTGTGCAGGCTACATTCGAGCTTTAGGTCTTTATCCTAAGGGCAATGAGAAGACATTAAAGTTGGAGACCAGCAGGGCCACTATCAAACTGGCATTATAAATGACCACTTTGTGGTGTAAGAATGACTTCAGAGAATGTACTGAGAGTGGAATGTATTGAGATCAATGAGAACCTTCCAGCAGTAGTTCAGGATGGAGGTAATGGGGGTTTGTACCTGGGGACTGTAGGGTGGGTGGGAAGGGAATTAATTAAGCTATGCTGAGGAGGTAAATGAAGAGATTTTCTTGAGGTCTTATACCTGATTTACCTTTGAACCCTAAAAATCTAATCTAATGCCTAATTTCAAACAATGACAATAAATAATTATTGAATTAAATTTAGCAATGACGCATGCACTATTTAAGGGCAGCTGACTCAAGAGATAATTATTTAAATGAATATCGACATATTCAAACCAATCATTCTCCTTCCTTTAGGAAATTTTAGTATAGGCCCAGTAAAACATAGACCTGAGTCATTATCATTTGAAAACAGCCAATGTGGCTCATTTAGACCCAAATCCCTACAGTCAGACTATGTGGACAGTCACTGGCTGTGGTTTTCAGTTTAAGTACTCAGAGTTCCTTGCTTAGATGATGACTCTTCTGGAAGCTATTCTAAATTCATTTACTTTAAACATAAGGAAACATTTCCAGGAAATAACAGTCTTTTTGGCAGGAATTTTTATCACCAGAAACTCTGACATTTTACAGAATGCAACAAATAAGTAGTGTAAATATTGCACACTCAAACGGAATTTCAATTTTAATTAAAGCCCACCCTCCATTTTAAAACAAATCTTGTTAAAAAATATCTCCTCCCCTTAAGATGGTTGTAATTTTAGGGTAATGTCCTCTAACAAAAGGCAGTTTTCTGTGATCCAGTGTAAATGTAACATCTTAAATGCAAAAGTACAGCAAGATTCAATGAGCTGAAAATTATCTGAAACATTTTAGAGAATAGATTTATTATATTTTTTTCTCTGTTATTTATTGAAAAGGAGTCTCTTTTCTGATATTCATGGGGTTTCTTTTTAACAATGGACAATATTTAACAGAAAGTTATATTAAGGTGTTAAATTTACTCTAAAGGTGAAATACCAAGCCATACATGCATATATCAGGAAAACTAAGAATTTCAGGTCACCATTAGTTTATAAACCCTTTCCTCTCACTACAATCATCGGGTGCATCCTTTCTTTTCCAGGATGTTATGTAAAACTTAGTCATAAAATATACTGATTTTCATTGATTCCCAAATACATACTGAATGTGCCCTTATTCGGTTAAAAAGCTTCCCCAAGGCTATGTATTTGCACACTGGATATCCAAGAAAACCCCCCTGATCCATCCTCAAAGACCTATTGTTTCTGCTCTTGTAGGCTCTGTTTTCTAGATGGAAGGCATGTCACCTCTTCCCATTTCACTTCCCAAGGATCTACATTTCACAATGCACGCTGGGATTGTTAGTTTTTGAGTCAACTTGGCTGCTGTAAGAGATGCCCAGATAGCTGGTAAAACAAATCTGAGTATGTCTGTGAGGGCGTTTCTGGAAGAGATTAGCATGTGACTGAGTTGACCGAGTAAGGAGACTAGAATCATCCAATCCATTGAGGGACCTAAAGAAGCCAAAAGGGGGAGGAAGGGGGAATTCTCTCTCTTTCCTTGAGCTGGGCTGTCCATTTTCTCCTGCCCTCAGACATAGGAGCTCCTGCTTTCTCAGGCCTTTGGACTCCAGGGCTTACAGCAGCAGCCCTGCTTTCTCAGGCCTTCAGTCTCACACTGGGCTTGCATGGTTTTGGGGCCTTTGGGCGCAGATGAAATTATACCATCAACTTTCCTGGGTCTCCAGTTTGCAGGGGCAGCTGTGGGACTTCTCAGCCTCCATAATCATGTGAGCCAATTCTCATAATAAATCTTCTCATGTATCTATATACATCCTATTGGTTCGATTTCTCTGGAGAACCTGACTAATACCCCTTAGCCTCAACTGTGAGTGGCTGAAGGTAATGTCATCAAGGCAGCCCATTTGGATGTCATTTCATGCAGCTTAAGATCTAATGCCAGTTCCTGCCAAGCCCCACCTTGTTTCCTCTTATCCTCTCTTTTTTTTTTTCCTCTTATCCTCTTTGATGCCTCATAGTTCTCCAACTTTGCCAGCTGGCAAGGTTGTTTGCATTCTCTTCTCTCAACATTTTCCCCCAATGTATCTATAGGATTTATAAATGTCAGTAACTCCCAAAATGCATGGCACTTTTTTCTTTTGATATAGTTTATTCCTAAAACTTGATACATATTCTAATTGAATCTCCTTATTTCTTTTATTTTAACAAGGAAATTTAGACACAAAAATGTAGATGACTCACTCAAGGTCACAAAATAAATTAGTCGCAGGACCAGGACTGCAACACATATTTCTATGTTCTGTAAAAGTTTACTCTCTGCGTAGATAAATGAGGAAAGATTTTAAAGGCATAGTGTTAAGGAAAAAAGTAAAGAAACAGATTGATACACATAATATAACACTTACATAAAGTAAAAGTTCAGGCATTAATGTGGCAATACACATTAAATGTTAGGATATTTTCCTTCAGGGTGAAGGAAAGGGAATGGGAATAGAACATGGGGAAAAAGTATAATAAATAACTAAAAACATGAGAGATTTTGCATGGATCAAATATGATAATGAGCCATGAAGTGAGTATAATTTTTTATTGATTCCTTCCTTGGGTTGGTTTTTTATTGCCAAGAATAGAGCTGTCTTTCTGTCACTTGTAACCCATGCAGTCTGACAAAACATAACTTGTTTCTAAAACTTTTACACAAGTTAGAAAATCAGTTGGCCATCTGAACCAAATGAAGCATGCAGACCTCAACTTGGCAGCATGGGAAAAGGAAAGAAGGGTGCCAAGGAGTATGGAGAGAAGGGGAAATACTACCATCATTTATAGCAGAAAATCATAATATTTTTGCCAGTTGGTGTAGTCATGACAAATGAACACAAAATCTAATTGTGGCTTAGAATTGTATCTCCCTTGAAATATCATACCACGGACCAATGTAGTCAAAAATAAGTTGTGTGTGTTTTGCCAAAAGAAAAAAATATTATTAATTTAATCAAAGGCAAAAAGATTAATTATATTTGAAGATATACTTCTGAAGAGCCTTTAAACTGTTTTATATTTTGTTCAGCATATGACAAATTTCTTTACTTCTTCTTATTTGGAAAACAAAGAAATAAATATGAGAAATATATGTTTAAACAACTGACAAAAATAAATAGATAAATAGATTAAAAGACTTTAAGTAGCATTGATTTTTTTTTTTTACCAAAAGGACTTACATTCATTTCCCACACTCAGTGTTTAAAAGTATGCATTTAAAAGATACTTTATTAATAATGTACCTCAATAATACTATTTCTACTATACAGTTGATGAAATCAACAGAGAAGACGATTGACATATCTGAGGTTACACAGAGAATATAGCTGCAAGTCTCAAAAGTAGTTCCAAAATATCACCTAGATGTCTATGATATGATAGGAAATTAGTTCCCTATTGAAAAGAAAAGAAGTTTCTAGCTCCTCTCAGATATTTCATGGCCAGTTAATCCTTTCCGTGTGCTTTAAGATAATTTATAAATCATATGATTGAAATTATAGATGCCATATCAAAAGACTCACTATTACAGAGTTTTCAAAATAGTTTCTCTCTCTCTCTCTCTCTCTCTCTGTCTCTCTCTCGCCTTTCAAACACATTTCCACCACTGAGCCCATTATATCTACTCAAAGGAACACTTTTCCCTGGAAAATGCTGCCTCTAAATTTTAAACTATTCTTGTTTACTTTTAAATTAACCAGATAAGCTAGCATTTAAAATCTGCTTCCAGAAAGATAAAACACTCCAGTCTTCCAAGACATCTCCTTAAATATGTGTATTTTATGACGTTTAGTAAATTTCTGGCACCAGCAAATGTCCTTTGGACAAAGAAACATCTGAGACAAAAATTTTATTTATCACTGTTGGTTGAAATACAGGAAGAAAAAAAAAACCCCACAAGTTTCAATGGCAACAAAGACAAAAATGCTGGAGGTTCCATTTTGCCATAGAAACCAGCCCTATACTGTAAGTTATATTTAATTAAGAGCCCTTTATGTCATCATGCGTGCATGTTGTTTCTTTTACTTATGGTAGTTCCCTTGAGGCCCCTGAGAACTTTTAGGTTCCCTTCAGGCCTAACGTGCTTTATTTTTTTTTGAAGTAGGATTGTACCAAATCCTCTAGCAGACTCACATATTCCCTAATCACCCTGTTACGTATTATTAAAATTTTCATATATTATATGATATTGTAATATGAAACAGGAAAGCGGCCAAAGGATATTTTTGTTAGAGAATGTGGAGACTTAGGCATGTTTTTATATTCCCAAATGCTATTTATTTGTTTAGAGATTATTATCTTTAAAGGTTTGTAGGGCAAGTCTGTGGAATTCCATTGGATTTTCTATTTAAATCCACTAGTTTCAATTTGAAAAATGGTACATGAGAACATTCTCCTTAGTCTATTTTTTATATTCAGTAACCTAGGGCAAATCACTTAGCACCTCTAAACCTCAGTTAAGTTACCTCATTTGCCAACTGAGGCAAATCTCCCTAATGGGCATATGAGAAAATTGTGATGCTGATATGCTAATAATGAAAGTATTTTACACACACACACACACACACACACACACACAAAACCAGATGATTTCAAGAATATATGATTCAATAAGAACCTTTCTTGTTAAGCTATGAGGGGCTGATTACCTCACCTTTATGTGGAATTATTCTATAGTATTTTATGAAAGCGTGTTTTCAATTGTGTCTGACATAATAAATCAAAACTGCTCACTAAAACGTGAAGTAAATAAATGTCACCTTGAGCTTTGTACAACTCTGATCCGAAACCCATAAACGAGTTAGAATTTATGAATACTATAATTTTGTCTTATACTGGATTTCCATTCCTAAATAAAATGTAATCTCCATAGAATTATTAAAAGTCATATGGATTTGTGCTGTTTCTGCCTTTACGGTGGAGAAACAAAGATATGTTTGGCAACAAGTCTTAGTTCACATAATTTATTACAAATTAAACTCAGGTTTCTTTTATTACCTGGGCAAATTCCAAATAGTTTACTCTTCACTTTTGTTCAGTCATCAAAATGATTAACTTGAGAAACAGAGTGGGCTGTTCTGGAACAATTCTGGAACTACCTCTTTACATTAAGCAGACCCAGAAAAAGGTCCAGGAAAACCTAGTTGAGATGCCACAGGTAATGCTCATAAGTAAACCTGATTGTAGGAATTCTCCGTGACAACCAAGTTGGAGGGGAGCAAAAAACGAATCATAAAGAAGTGACCACTGTGCTCTTTTTGCTATATGTTATGCTCTTCTCTTGCTTAGACATTTTTTTGTGGTAGGCTATTTAAGCACACACAGTTGTTTTTTTTGTTTGTTTTTTTTTTAGCACACACAGTTTTTACTGAAGCTATTCTGTCACCCTACATATGGAGAGAAAAGGGGAAGGGGTACAGCTGGCACCATGTCTGCTTTTCAGATTGTGGAAGAGGTCCTCTCCTTGCCGCAGGGCCTTTGTACCCCCTCATTGGTCTGTTCGCAATAACCCTGTGCCCACACTTTTCACTTTGCTAAGTAGTCAACATAATAAAAAGTTCAGGTTTCAGTTTGAATGTCATGTCTTCAGGTAAGCTTTCCCTAACTCTACAGTAAAAACTACATCCTTCCAGTCAGACAGTCTCAGTGTGCCCATCTCTATTGTTTCAGAGCAACTGCGTGTTTACTTGTTTAATATCTAGTTCCTCGACTATACTTTGAAATGTGCAAGGACACATCTTCTCCTATTGTCATTGTTTTATATCCAGCATGTCATGCAGCACCTGGATTATAGTGTTCAATCAATATTTGTTGAATAAATAAATAAACTGAAAATAATAATATAGTATGATATAATACAATAAATATAATATAATATATTTAATGATCAAAGAGGTGAAAACTGCCATAAGAGGATCAAGGAGGGAGAGTTTTAAAGAGTAATATTAAGAAGTCAGGATTGTTTTTTCATCATTTGAGATTAGAGTAGCTATTGATTCTATATTTCACTTATAGTGATTTCAGGTCCATGAACTGAATTTCTGTTTTCCTCTCATTTGTTTTTATCTCATTTTTAATATCTTGAAAACTTCCATAGCAATGTACTTTCCTTTGCCCCAAATACGTGTAACAGAGCACTAAGACCAAATTATTTTTTTTCTTTAGGCTTGTTAACAGTAGCTACTATTGGATAGGCTTTAGCCACAGTCCAGATAGTACTGAATCAGTTTTTCTTAGGATTTCTTCAGTCTGTCTGGAAGATAGCTCACCCTGTTCCAAATGTAAGACTATTCTTAACCTTTAAAAATCTTAAATCCTAAAACCTAAAATCTAAACCTAAAAATCTAAATCTTAAAATCTTCAATCCTTAAACTTAAAATCTAAACCTAAAACCTTAAAAATCAGGGCTGACTATAAGAGGTGACATGGTGAAAGCATGTAAAGGTCGTAAAATGAAACTAGGACCTACAGGAGTGTGGAGGTTCACATCTCAGGGAGCTCAGCCCAGAAGGGCCCGCTTGGACTATGTGCCCACCAGGCCTATTAGTCCTGACTGCGATTAGAGACAAAGGCAGATTTCTGAAAAGGAAGGACAGTCATTTGACTTCCAGGTGTGCAGAAGTGGAAGATGTCATTAGATTCAATGTAAAAAAATGGTACAGGGCTTGCCTGGTGGCACAGTGGTTGAGAGTCTGCCTGCCGATGCAGGGGACACGGGTTTGTGCCCCGGTCCGGGAAGATCCCACATGCTGCGGAGCAGCTGGGCCCGTGAGCCATGGCCGCTGAGCCTGCGCGTCCGGAGCCTGTGCTCCTCAACGGGAGAGGCCACAACAGTGAGAGGCCCGCATACAAAAAAAAAAAAAAAAGGTACAGTCAGGGCTCTCTGGCCAATCACAATAATAGTGACAATAATAATTTTAGTGTGTCTTATTTGTTAAGCTCTTACTATATGCCATGTACCATGCTACATGCTTTACATATATCATTATTTTTCATCTTTGCAACAACTCAATTTCTTTAGTGAGGAGCTGAGAGTAGAGGCTTGGGTGACATGCTTGGGTCACACCACTGTGTTAGCAGAGCTGGTCACTGAAACCAGGCATTCTGACTCTAGAGCCATGCTCTTAGCTTGCTTAACCACTGTATGATACATGTTGATTTTTCCTATTTCTAAAGACACTTGGGGTTTCCACATCACATCTCTAATTTGTATCCTGTTAATGCCAAATGCTATCTATTTAGATCCATGGACTTTTTATTGGCAGCTATAGCTTCCTACAGCTGTGATACACACGAGTGGCCCTGAGCATGATAAATACACTGTTTTGTGTTGTGAAGTTGGACGGAGGCAGAAGGGATACAGGGTTACTTGTGCCAGAGGTTGTCAGGTAGTGATGAAAAGAACACTTTGGTCAAGGGAGTCTGGTACTCCATACAGCAGGACTAAGATAAAGGATGATGCTTGTTACTCTGAAGCTAGTCTGTAATATGTTCTCCCAAACAATTAAATTACGCTCAATCTCTAATATCTTCCAATGATAGTTAGAATTTTAGTGTGGAAGCCCTTTAGTTTCAAAGATAAATTGATTTAAAGTTGAAGCCAGCAAAATTATTAATCACTTACAACTACGGTTTCCTTGGTTGAGTAAAATTTTGTTCCTTGGGAAATTTGACTTATGTTCACCTCTAATATGAAGAACAGGGTGTATAGGTTATTAAAATAAATTTTCATAATGAATAGCAGTCAGTCTTCAAAAGTCATCAGAAGTAAGGCACAAACACATCACAAACACATCACAAGGTTGGGATTTATGATGTCACTTTTTATATTGATCCAAGTCAGCCTCACTGGCTCCACAGCTCCTTTTCAGAACTTCAGAGAATGCCTTCTCTTTCTTCTCCATGATGGCAACATTCTTAGTTCTCATCCCTAAGTCTTTCCTTGTGTTACTTAGTCAAGCAGAACATTTCAGGTTATTCTCTCTTACCCCACCCTCAGACCACATTTTATTCTCTCTCTCATATTTTTTGAACCGATCCTTTCTTTTTCATCCCTGTCATCACTATATAATTTCATCTTTTTCTTTTTTGCCTGAATTATTGGAAGTGTTTCCTAATTCATTTTCCTGTCTCTCTTATATCCCTCAAATCAACCCTTAAACTTCCTGTCAGAATGATTTTTCTAAAGGGCAAATTATTTCATATCACTTCCTTTTTCAAAACCCAGCAATGACAATTGCCTTTAGGAAAGCACAACCTCCTCCGCATTGCATGTAAGATCCCCGATGATCTGGCCTCTGCCTACCATCTCTCTTCTCCTCTCTGAGAAGTTTATGTTCTGGGGAATTTTGAGGTACTTGAAAGTGCAGTGCCCTCTCTCACTTCAATGCCTTTTTCATTGTTCTTCCCTTTGCTTGGAATGTGCTTCCTCACTTTTTCCTAAAAAATTCCTCTTCCTGGGCTTCCCTGGTGGCGCAGTGGGTGGGAGTCCGCCTGCCGATGCAGGGGACACGGGTTCGTGCCCCGGTCCGGGAGGATCCCACGTGCCGCGGAGCGGCTGGGCCCGTGAGCCATGGCTGCTGAGCCTGCGCGTCCGGAGCCTGTGCTCCGCAGCGGGAGAGGCCACAACAGTGAGAGGTCCGCGTACCATAAAAAAAAAAAAAAAGAAAAGAAAAAGAAAATTCCTCTTCCTTCTTCAGAGGCTCAGAGGTCTCTCTACATCCATAAAGCCAAGCCATCTCATTTTCGTTCCCCTTGGAGACAGTTATTCTCTCCTTTTTCTTTGTTTGCAAATATTGAACGCATGACATGGTATTTAAATGGTGTCATAAAGATCTTTCTCTATGTACGGTACTTGACATGACATGGCATGAAATTCTCATTTTCGTTGGATGTTCTTTAAGAGTGCATGCTCCAGAAAGAGACTGTGTCAGCTCAAATCCTGCTCTGCCATTTACTACCCCTTTGATCCTAGATGATGTGCTTTATCTCTCCATACCTCCATTTCCTGACCTAAAAATGGGGATATTAATAATAATGTATTATACTTCAGGCTCCAGATTATTAAATGAGATAATGCATATAAAGAGCATAAAACAGTACTTGGCACTTACTGAGTGCTCAGTAATTTATTACTTATTAACTACTTTATTATTGTTATAATTTTCATTTTAAAATGTGATCCTAATAACTGGCCAGAGCTATTAATAATAATAAATACTATGATTATTGTTGTTAGCACTATTATATATTCTGCCAGAATCTGAAAGAGAAGTAGGCTAAAAGGACCCTTCACGGTACATGAAAATCTGAAAAAGACATTTATGAATAATAAATAATTAATAATAATAATTAGCATTAATATTATATAAGATTAATATACTGTATAATAATATAATAAACCATAGATCATAAAGTTAAATATTTTTCATTCATTATCACATGGCACTAATTGTCATATTCATATTAAACTTACATGTATTCTCACTCCGCATATCAAGAAACAGCTATTCACCTATATATAAACAGCAGGAGGAAGAATGAGAGACTTAAAGGGTCAAAATAGGTCAAAGATGGTAAAAATAAAGTCTTGGATAATTGAGTATTATTACTTTTTTCAATAGACTGCTGTCTCTTCAATGTCTATCTCTGGAAAGCCAGAACATTTGTTATAATGTATGTATAGTCATTTAAAAATGATTTTCTCTGTTTCCAGAGAAGAGTTTGAAGCAATCATTTTCTTATGGCTCATGACTGACCAAGAATGGTGACTCATATGCAGAGTGCTGGCCATTTTCTTCTTTATTTTGATACAACAGGGAGATTGGAACTCTGTAAAACAGTTAACTCTTGTAATCATTTAAAAATACATTTTTATCTCATCTGCTCTGATTGCTAAAGTACCTATGTAAATTTTGTTAAAACTCATATAAAGTCAAAAAACATAGTTACTGCCAAACCGACAAAACACCAAGAAACTGATCAGTTTTGTGAAAGTTTTTCAAAATTATTAAGCTATAAAAGCAAGTGGCAATTTACAGGTCTTGGATAGTCTGTTGCTATGCAAGCTAGAGTCTAACATGTCAGTGGGACCAATGTGCTAAGATATGGTATATGGACAGACTCTACTGCTGTTAATTTGTTGTTGTATTGATGATACTTCAATGTGTGGGACTGTTGTCTGTCTCTAGAAGCAATTTTGTCCCTGGTATATATGCATGCTGTGGTTTTGCACTGTATAGGTAATAGTGTCCCTTAAAACTTTAGTTTAAAATAACTGGGGAAGTCTTCATGTTAGAAAGAAATGGAGAGCTGCATTTTCCCCAAACTAATAGTGATCAGCTAAATTATAATCATAAAATTTTATAATTTGACATTTTTCAAAAGTAAAATTAATGAATTAGAATTAAAGATTCACATAGATTAAAAAAACAACTTCCATTGGGGTTAACCATTGGTGACATTAATAAGAGTAATTTTAGTGGCACGGTAGAGGTGGAATTCAATTACAAGTGAGTTGAAGAAGAAAGAATGGGCAATAACTAAATGAAGGTGAATGTCAAGACTTTTGTTACAACCTTGACTGTGAATAGAAGAATGATTTAAGGAGATGCCTTAAGAGGGAGGGAGGCTGTATGAAGTGAGACGAACTCAGGAGAGGAGGAAGAGAAGTATAATGATAGCCTTAGACAGCAGGGTCACATCTCTCTCAGATCAGAGGAAAAAAGGTAAAACTTGTAAGGTTAAATGTGTATGTTGTGGTGAAACTATGAGGAGGGGAAATTGAGTGCATTAATGCCTGAAGACCACTCTTTTTCTAAGCAGAAAATGCTAAAAGTGAAGGTGATCTGAGTAGGACAGGTACTTAGGGGAGGCTCTGCGTTTCTGCCCCTTCAATTCCCTGATCTATCAACTCCATATATCTCTTAGTATTTCTACTTACTTGTTGTACCTGCATATTTACATATGTGATAGCTGCTGGTATGGTGTACTTTATTCTGTTTCACTTTCCCCAAATTGTTTTATTAATTTTTTATTTTTAATTTTATTACGGGATCTATAAAGAAATAAAAAAGAAGTAAAATGAAAACATAATCTCAGTTATATCTAGTTTATCTGAGATAGTTAAAGAATACCTTTCCCTATGAATATATTTTCCATATAACTGAAACATAACCCAAACTAGAAAATTAGAACTAGAAAAATAGAAAATAATCATTCTTGATGGGAAACTTTTTAAAGTGTTTGATAACATTAGCCTCATGTGTCAGTAATTTGGGGAACATACTTTCCTATCTGAGTTCTTTCACTTTTACCCTAGTTTCCCAATAAAAGGTGCTGTCAAATGCTAGGTGTGTAGCCATGTTAGGACTTGTACGAAGCTGACATATGAAAGTAACAAGATAGAAACACCATATCTGGTTTATAAATACAATTAAACCATCTATTTATAGTAAATGTCAATATATAGCTAGTAAATGGCTCTAGTATGAAATATACATATGGCAAAATGTATGTTCCCCAAACCTTACAAATCACTGTTATTTGCATTAGAGTATCTTTATATAGCATAAGAGAGTATCGCTCTTAGATATCTGCTCACTGACTACCTGCCAAAACTCTCCCTGTCATCTTTCCAAAAAGATTCCTGATAGAACTTAGAAGAGTGGTTTTTAAAAGTTAATGTGCTTAAGAATCATTTGAAAATCTTGTTAACAATTAGGATGGATGGGTCTTGCTCCAGAAGTTCCACTATCAGAAAACTGCTCTTGTTAGCAAATTCTCCTGGTAATTTGGCTACATGTAGTTCTTGGAACACACATCTAGATGGCTAATATTTTCTATTTATCTCTATCAACTTAGCTGGAAGCAGGCTATATTCCTTGTAATTTTCATCAGTAGCCAAAGATTTTTTAAGATAATTGATAATCTTCCTCACAGACAACTTTGAAATTACCTTCTGTTAAGACCTAGTCCCTGCCCCAGGGCTGTTCTGTTATACAACATTAAGCATTCTACACTTATTTGTATTATTTATTCATACACACACTATAATATCTTATGCATAGCATTTGTGCAATCGTCTCTATATGATACAAAATTCATATTAAATTCAAGTTGATTAAAACTATGTTCTACACGTCCTTATCCTTTTAAACAAAATAAACTCACCATAAATTAAATGATTCCTAATAGCACCCATTGTTACACTGTTAGGCAATACAATTTTTGTCTTCTTTTACATTTTTCTGTGCCATTCCCTATGGGTGTCTTGCCCATAGTAGGTACTCAGTAAATATTTGTGGAATAATCAAGTTAATTGTATAGTAAATAAGAATCCAAAGGCTATGAATTGGGGCCTAGAATTAAAGTATAGGTCTTCAGTGCAGATTGATGACATTCCTTTAGCATGATAAAACTATGTTTTAGTTTCCCAGTTTCAGAAAGTTAGGGCTGATGGAAAACTAATTATTTAAAGTGTTGTAGTTCTATTTTGTGTTATTAAAAATAAATTCTCCATGTCCACACATTTTTATATAAATACTTTATGAATCAATTACCTTCCAGTTCTTTGTTTAAAAATAAAAATTACTTATTTGTAATCTATTATTTGAGTAGGTAAACAAACAGAGCATGTTTTTAAAATATAGTCTTTTTGTATAAAGATATGTAAAAACAGACCTTTATATCTTCTTAGTAATTTCTTATCATGTTGCGGAAAATAGCCTATCATTACTGCATAATATAATAATTTTTCTTTTTGTGAAAAGCACTTTTTAATCCTGCAACTTGTATGATAAAATATCACTTGTATTTACTAATTTAGGGTTCTAGAATATATCTTACATTTATATATTACTTGTTACAAAAACTCACATTTAGATTACACTTTAGATGTTATCTTTAACACGCTACCTTAATTGAGGACATCAGCATTCCTACATGATGAACTTGATATTAAAATATGAATATTTTATGCTGTAATTTGAAATTCTCTGAGCCATCAATTCATAGGAATTTGTTTATATGCATTAATGTGGGTCAGTGATCTGTGTCTCTCCCTGGCTATTTGTTTATTGGAAGAGAAGAAGGACGATGGAAGATAAATAACTTTTTTTTTTCCACATATGTTTCCTCACAAAGATTTAGTCATAAATTCAACTGTAAAGCAATTCAGTCAGTTCCCTAAATCAGAAATGAATGGTTGCTTTTGGTATAAAGTTATACTCAGATAATTTAATGACTTGCTCATATATGCTGCTCATTTCTTGTGTAGGAATAAAATCAAGTTGGAAAAAGGAAATAAAATGTCACAATATTGACTATAGTACATGTTGCTTCTTTTTGAAGTCCATAGTCTTCTTTAGCACATTTTTATTAATTTTAGAGGTAGAAATAATTGATAAATTTTTTATTCAATTCAAATGAATAGTCATTGAGATTAATACTGAAGTCTCTGCATCTCTTGATATGCTTTAGGTAAGCATAAACCTTATAATTTCTCTTTTTTGTTGAGTGGGTACACAGAAGCTGCTATAATTATGTAGAACCACACCCTTCATATAAAACACACATTCTACAGTCCTTAAACAGAGGTTGTTTAAAGCACATAGCACAAATTTGATTTAGACAAGGTAAGGCATTCTCGAGTTATCCAATAGTTTGGGACGACCGTGATAAAAACCTGAACTAGGGGCTTCCCTGGTGGCGCAGTGGTTGAGAGTCCGCCTGCCAATGCAGGGGATGCGGGTTCGTGCCCCAGTTTGGGAAGATCCCACATGCCGCGGAGCGGCTGGGCCCGTGAGCCATGGCCGCTGAGCCTGCGCGTCCGGAGCCTGTGCTCCGCGGCGGGAGAGGCCACAACAGTGAGAGGCCCGCGTACCGCAAAAAAAAAAAAAAAAACCTGAACTAGATTTACACACCTAAAATCTGCCTCTGCCTGTCCTTTGCTATTATCACAGGGGATTAGGGATGGGTGAACCCAGCCGTGTTTGGGGTTCATCAAACATCTTGAACTACTTTTCCAATGTTCTGGGTTAGGCAAAACCCAAAATGTGTTTTGCCAAGCACATTTTCTCTTAATTCTTAAACCCAGGAGTATTTTAAGGTAAATTTAATCCATATGCTTCTGATTCATTTACACTAAACTCATCAAAATGTTCTATCTTAAGAGCTATCTAATGTGCAAGAAGCTTTTTGAATATTTTATAAGCCTTTTAAAGTCAAATTCATTGGACTTTTACATTCAGATGGACCAAGAGCAAGTGAACTCAGACCCCAAAACAATCAAGTTTGGTTGCAAAGTCTAAAACATCAAGGTTTGTGATGGTCCTAAACTTGGCTGTGCATAGCTCAATCCTTGGTAAAAATATATATTAACATTATTTTTGTACAATGTAGACTGTGTAACACAATGAATAGTGAATAAAATGCAAAATAAGGCATGGAAATATAAAGAAGCCAAGTGACAAATAATTCAAAGCAGACTGAATGTCTGTTCTTTAGCAAGAACCATGCACGAGCTAACATAATGGAGGATGACACTGCATCTGTTTTCATTTTTCTTTCTTTTGGGAAGACTTTCTTCTTTTTGTACTGTATTTGGACTTTTCTACAGTTCTCTTCCATTTCTATCTTTTGGACAGTCACAGAACTTACAGCTAGCATTGTAGCACTAACATTAAATAAAAGAAAATTATGTTTAATTATGTTTAATATCATAAAAAGGGGCTCGTTTTTGTCATGAAAAAGCTAAAATGGATTACTAACTTTATTTCTTAAGATATTATAAATTTTAGGTTTGCAAAATAACGAACAGGTTGAGATTCATTATGAATTTCACAAATCAAATTCACTATCAAAGCCCCAACTCTTGTAAATTTAGGCTGGATAATACTTACTAAAATTTGTAATAAATAAGAATCCCATTTGATTATATATTGGTAAATTCATTTTGCTCTCTTTTGATTATTTCTATATGATTTAGAAGACCAGACTATATTTAAGATTTGTACATATGGTAGTTAGGGGCTTAGCTACGTTCATGAGAAAACTAAGCAGTAAAGTAGAATAAGAGAAAGTAGAATAAAAAATTGGCATGGAGAAATAGTTTATTACATGCTAAAATCTTGTTCCTACTTTTCAGTTATGAACATTTCTAAAAACTAGACCCAGACATTGAATAAAGTTACATAAAAATCAATAATAATTTTAGCATAAGCTTTGCACATAAGAAAAGTTTGTTTTTCCTACTGTTGTCATCTCAAAAAGCATTTTAGTGGCTTTCCAAATATCTGTTGTAATAAGACACAAATGATAATAAATATCTTTATAATCAGTATCTCAAGCATCCTATATTCCCTTTCAGCACTTTCTCAGAAATGTTGAGGAGTGACATAAATGAACACATCAATGGAGAGCAGAAGGTAGGAACAAGTATATTGCAGTGAGATTGAAATTCTTTACTAAAATGACACACTTGAACATTTTTTTCCCTTTCTCTATATGCCATATTTTTGTTTAATAACGCCATACTCAGATAATACTTTTTAAGAGTTAGGGCTTTGGCAGTAGTATATTTTAGTATTCAACCCTCACCAGCTGGTTAACTTTGAAAATTTTTAAATCATTTTTTAACCTCAATTTTCTCCTCTGTAGAATGAGGACAAAAAGCGGGATTCTTAAAATTATTGCAAATGACAATATACATGAAAAGCTTAATATCAAATGAACTTAAGACCATGTGATAAGTGCCAAATAAATAGTACCTGTAAGATGGACAATCTACTTTTTTTTTTTTTTTAACTCTCAGGGATGGATTATCTACTACCAAAAAAGGTAATGCCTATTCCAATTATGCAAGACTTCTTGCTGTGTCAGCTTGGCTAGGTTACAGTCCCCCTTTATTCAACCAAAAACTAACCTAGATGTTTCTAGGAAGGTATTTTCTAGTTGTGATTAAGGTCCATAATCAGTTAGTTGCATTTAGGTAAGAGAAATTATCCTACATAACCTGAGTGGGTCTGATTCAATCAGTTGAAATGCCTGAAGAGCAGAGCTGACGCTTCCCTGATGAAAAAGAAATTCTGCCTATGGACAGTAGTATTTGACCCTGACCAAAAGTTCCAGCCTGCCTTTCCCGATAGCCTGCCCCGTGGATTTTGGAGGTGCCCAGCCAGTCCCCACAACTGCATAAGCCAATTCCTTGCAACAAATCTCTTAAAACAGATCTCCTGTTTCTGCTTCTCTGCTTGAAAGCTGGCTGTTGCATGAATTTATTCAGCAAACACTTACTAAGGGTTTTCTATGTCTCAAATCAAGTATTATTCTAGAAACCAAGGACTCTGTACAGAACAAATTAAATATTTCCCCTGTCATCACTGAACCAACAGAGGATATTTCCTGAGATAAATATTTATTTATATATAAATAAATATTTAAATTAAAATAATAAAAAGTGCTTTGAAGTAGAAGAGATAGAACATTATTTTAATATTAGCCTTTTTAGTTTCCATATGGAACCATTTAAAATTTTTTCTAGTGAATTTAAATCATACTTATATCTTAATTCAGCGAGTGTTTTATTTCTGTGAATCTAGAGTTTCTATTATTTAAATGCAAATGTAGATTTTCTTCTAAGTGGAAAAAGTGTAAAATTTTAAACTTTCTGAGTTTAATGTATTCAGTGAACAAACATTGATACATTGATTGAGTGCTTCTAGGTATATGAAATTGAGGTGAACAAGGCAGGGAAGGGCCATTTTACCTGCATTAGGATCTAATGTGTTACCCAAGTGATTGTCATGGTCATTTTTTTTATTGTATTGTCGTGTAGCTAATATGATGTGCTCATTCATGTGACTACAACATAAAAAACTCATACTTTCAGTGGGAAATACTTAATCATTAAGTGTCTTTATCAGAATAATTAGAAGATCCTTTAACAAGTAAAAAGAATTTTCATCATTGAACATTGAAAATAAGGATTAAAATTTTGAGATTTGGTATGTGTTTCTTATTTAAATCTTGAAGGAATAAACAAACATATCATCAGTAAGCAAATTTGAAGGGGATCCAACCCTTCAAATAGAAAGTGGTACAAATAATTTTTCTATTAAAAACATTATTTTCAATTTCTTCTACATTATTCCAATATCACAGGCAAGTTAGCCTTTAAATCATGTGTGCTTAAATTCACAAAAGTTTATTACAGTTTCTCATTTATAATTTCACAAAATTTTCCAGAAATTAGCAATTTGATTGGAAAAAAATGAAATGTTTTCCCTTTTCTTTGATTGTCTGTGAACACACAGCTCCTGCCCCCATGAGCAATCAAGAGGACCATTTTACATGCCCGCTTAAATTTCAAACTGCCAAGCCCTTTAGTGGCCGACCCCTAGCCTAGAATTTGATCAGATATTAATCAGACTTAAAAAATAAGAGCTGGGGACTTCCCTGGTGGCGCAGTGGTTGAGAGTCCACCTGCCGATGCAGGGGACACGGGTTCGTGCCCCGGTCCGGGAAGATCCCACATGCCGCGGAGCGGCTGGGCCCGTGAGCCATGGCCGCTGAGCCTGCGCGTCCGGAGCCTGTGCTCCGCAACGGGAGAGGCCACAACAGTGAGAGGCCCCTGTACCGCAAAAAAAAAAAAAAAAAAAATATATAACTTTTCGTAAACATCTTTTTTAATTACCCTTAACAGAAAGGAAATGTAATATGGAAATCTCCAATTTCTCAGACTTTAGTAATTTTGAAGGTTAAAACAGTTGCTATATTGTGAATTTTTTTTTTTTTTTTTTAAAGAAAAAGACATTTGCTATACAATCAGCAAATGTCAACAGCTTTTTAGGAAGAACATTAAAGGAACAAACTTTTCTACATTAGAGGAACAAATCTTTTCGAGGATTATTCACGTATAATGAAGCAATTTAACTATCATAGAAATTGGAGCCAATACAATTGTTAATTGATGTCATTAAACTATTGCTTATTGCAGATTTTACCCATAATTGTCATGAATGGGCTGTTGGTGTACCAAGAAATCTTAAAGTTGTTTTTACTTTTACAACTAGTTTTATATTACAGCCATTCAAATATTTATAAAAATTCAAACATTTGTAATTATATATTATAAATTATGAATTAATCTTATCCCTCATATAGACATTCTTAGCTCTTCTTTACTCCACTCTACCCTACAATTAGCTCATTTTCTATTTAAGTCATGATGGAACCTATTGCTTTATTGTGTGAACCCTCTGAGCCAAAACACTCTTCTCTAATTAGCCTAGTTTCATAGTCTTTTGAAAATGCAAGTACCCACAAATTAATAATGCAGAACTCCTTAGTAATTCTCATGAAAAGGATTTTATGTAAAATTAAGGAAATATAAAAAAGACCAAAGCTCCCAAAGCACCTCACTTAAATGCTATGTAGTTTGCAAAGAGCAATTAAAGTGATTCTACACGTTACTTTCCTTCAGTTTTTCTTCTTTGTAAACATGTCCGAGTAAAACAAATGTTTACACACAACCAAGCAATAGATCAATATGGAGTGAAGTAAGGAAGAAAATATTGAAGGAAAATCTGTAAGCAGTTAGAAGACATGGAATTTTGAACCTTAACACCATGGTCCATAATGAACAAATCATGCCAGACCATGATGATAGGCCTGTTTGATAGAGTTGCAAAACTAATTGGATGAAGAGGATGGAACTGATGTCATGTATTTGGGCTTCAGTGAAGCATTTGAAACAGTGGATCATTAACTTTTAGTTGCAAATAATTATAATTGTTTTGGATGAGAACAGAGTCACATGGATTGGGAACTGGCTGAAAGATCATAAACAAAAATAATAAATGGCAATGAATCCAGCTGAGGATAACTGCAGCAGGTTTTCATAATGATCAAAGTTTTGTAAATCTCTATTTATTTGTTGCTAAAGACTATTTTTCCTCAATAATTTCGAAGTAGAAGTGTTTTCAGAGGTACACAATATAGTACCCAAAGTAAACAATCAGATCAAAATATGAGTTCATATGAATCAATATCTAATTTAGAATTTATGTTTGACTTAGGTTGACTTCTGAAAATGTTATATAAAAAAGTAGGAGTGCATAATATTCAGGCAATAACTAGTATCAATAGAACAGAATATTTTAAATATTTTACGTGTTATTAACTATGTCTTACCCCCTTAGTAAAGTAAGTTCAGTAGCATCTCTATTAGAAATGTATCAAAGAAAAAAACTAATCTTTTAATTTTTATAAATAATGCCTGTGATTTCTCTATACTTGTTTAAATTAAATGGATTTTTATAGTAATAGGAGAACAGCATAACATATTTAAAACATAATATACACAATGCAGATTATTTTTTAGTTTTTTTTAAAAATTCACAATACAAATTTTTAAAACTGCTAGGAGACTATCAGAAAATAACACTGAAAGTTAGATTCTTTTATGAAAGAAGAAGGAAATTATATATATATATATATATATATATTTTATATATATATATATATATATAATATATATATATATATTTTTAACACCCAAATCGCTTTTATTGGAGGGAGATGGGGGGAACAGGAGTGGGGGAAGGTTCTCCAACTACACAGCTTGTTGATTGGCGCTGCTTCTTGAGTCCTGCAGCTTCATCACACAGAGCAGGCAGCTCAGGTGGGCTGGAGAAAGGCTCAATGCACAGGGCTTCAAATGCTTCATCTGCCTGGAAGGCTAGCTCCACAGTGGCTGCGGCCTGAGGCCTTGCTCTCCGGCTGGTGAAGCTACACTCACCCAATGTCCTCCCGTCGTCCAGAAGTTGGTCGTCCTTGTACAGCTGCTACTCTTCCAGCAGCCACTTGAGCTCGATCACTTTGCTCTGCTCCTTGACATCCGGGAAGATGGTGGTCTTGTGGCAACGGATCATGAGGAACACCTCCATGGCAGCGGAAGCCTCTCCCCGAGATTTATAGTGAAATACGACAGAACAGTTTTCCGAACTGTGGGCTACGAGATAATTTTAGAAGTTATGCAATAAAGTTTTAAATTGTATGCATTTACCTATATTAGGGGAAAAGGGGATTAAATGACATAAATATTACTTAAAATACATTTGAATTCAAACAAGTACGTTATTTCAAGAAAAATATTCAGGGCTTCCCTGGTGGCGCAGTGGTTGAGAGTCCGCCTGCCGATGCATGGAACACGGGTTCATGCCCTGGTCTGGGAAGATCCCACATGCCGTGGAGCGGCTGGGCCCGTGAGCCATAGCCACTGAGCCTGCTCGTCCGGAGCCTGTGCTCCGCAGCGGGAGAGGCCACAACAGTGAGAGGCCCGTGTACCGTGAAGAAAAAAAAAAAAAAAAAGAGGAAAAAAAGAAAAATATTCAGTGAAAGATTGTACAGTAGTATAAAATATGCCAAAATTCAGGCAATTGGTACACAGAAGACTAATGTTTGGGAAATGTTGCATTTAAAAAGCCAATATTGTCTTACCCATTGAACCAAAGATAGGTTTAATTACATGAAAGGGTAATGTATTGAGACCAATACTGGCAAGATTCTCAAGGAAAAATAAGATTAAAATGTTAAACAAATAAACAAAAATAAGTTTCATAACATTCTATATAATCTCCAAATTTCCCACCTCCAGCAGACAGCTCATTTAATTAAACAATATTCCATTAAATTTTTAGCATCACAGCAAATGAACCTGAAGATTTTCCTAAGATTTAACCTACTGAAGTGATAAATTCTGACTTTTTTACCCCTTCCAATTTTTAAACATCAATAGAATGAAATAAAAGCGCATTAAACTTAGAATAGTAAAAAAATTATTGTCACCATTAGGTTTACTTTAAATGAAAAGAGTACATTTGCTGCTTGTAACTGAACCCTTAGTTGAATGAAAATTACTGCTCTAAGATTATATCACCACTTATTTTTATTTATAAAACCTAGAAAGATAGAGGCACAAGAGAGCTAGAGTAAAATACACATTGAGGAAAAGGCAAATTTTAAAATATTTTACCCAAGCAGAAGCAATGGAAACTTTTGGTTTGCACAACAGCCTCACAAGGTTAAAGGGGGGATTTACATCACTGGTTGTACTTAAAATTCACCCTGAAGAGCACTGAGGCCAACATTTAAGAGAATTCTCACAGGAGAGATTAGATGACCTGTCATGGCTTTCCATTTCATATTTACATGATTTTGTTGTCCTAATAATTATTCTTTTGGAAAACAATTTGCTGGCAACTTAAGGTTTTAGTTTTATCCTTGGGAGTTGTCTGGCTATGTTCAGCTAGAGTTGAGCTGTCATGTCTAAAATGGCGAAGTTAGGAAAAGGCACACCATGGATCCCAGCATTTCCTTGAGCATTTCTGCTTACAGAGGCAGTGTTAATAATTCTCAGCTTTTGGGAGGCTTCCGGGAAGATGGCGGAAGAGTAAGACACAGAGGTCACCTTTCTCTTCACAGATACACCAGAAATACATCTACACATGGAACAACTCCTACAGAACACCTACTGAACGCTGGCAGAAGACCTCAGACCTCCCAAAAGGCAAGAAACTCCCCACGTACCTGGGTAGGGAAAAGAAAAAAGAATAAACAGAGACAAAAGGATAGGGACGGGACCTGCACCAGTGGGAGGGAGCTGTGAAGGAGGAAAGGTTTCCACATGCTAGAAGCCCCTTCACGGGCGGAGACTGCGGGTGGCGGAGGGGGAAAGCTTCGGAGCGCAGCAACAGGGTGCGGAAGGCAAAGCGGAGCGATTCCCACACAGAGGATCAGGGGCAACCAGCACTCACCAGCCCGAGAGGCTTGTCTGCTCACACGCCGGGGCGGGTGGGGCTGGGAGCTGAGGCTGGGGCTTCGGTCGGAGCGCCGGGAGAGGACTGGGGTTGGCGGAGTGAACACAGCCTGCAGGGGGTTAGTGCGCCACAGCTAGTCGGGAGGGAGTCCGGGGAAAAGTCTGGACCTGCCGAAGAGGCAAGAGACTTTTTCTTCCCTCTTTGTTTCCTGGTGCGGGAGGTGAGGGGATTAAGAGCGCTGCTTAAAGGAGCTCCAGAGACGGGCGTGAGCCGCGGCTAAAAGCGCGGACCCCAGAGACAGGCATGAGACGCTAAGGCTGCTGCTTCCGCCACCAAGAAGCCTGTGTGCAAGCACAGGTCACTATCCACACCCCCCTTCTGGGGAGCCTGTACAGCCCGCCACTGCCAGGGTCCCGGGATCCAGGGACAACTCCCTCGGGAGAACGCACGGTGCGCCTCAGGCTGGTGCAATGTCCCGCCGTCCTTTGCCGCCGCAGGCTTGCCCCGCACTCCGTGCCCCTCCGTCCCCCAGGCCTGAGTGAGCCAGAGCCCCTGAATCAGCGGCTCCTTTAACCCCGTCCTGTCTGAGCGAAGAACAGATGCCCTCTGGTGACCTACACGCAGAGGTGGGGCCAAATCCAAAGCTGAGCCCCTGGGAGCTGTGAGAAAAAAGAAGAGAAGAAAGGGAAATCTCTCCCAGCAGCCTCAGAAGCAGCAGATTAAAGCTCCACAATCAACTTGACGTACCTGCATCTGTGGAATACATGAATAGACAACAAATCATCCCAAATTAAGGAGATGGACTTTGAGAGCAACATGTATGATTTTTTCCCCTTTTCCTCTTTTTGTGAGTGTGTATGGGTATGCTTCTGTGTGAGATTTTATCTGTATAGCTTTGCTTCCACCATTTGTCCTAGGGTTCTATCCATCCGTTTTTCTTTGTTTTTTTTTTTTAATTGTTTTTTCTTTTTTTTCTCTTAATAATTATTTTTTTATTTTAATAACTTTATTATATTTTACTTTATTTTACTTTATTTTCTTTCTTTTTTCCTTCCTTCCCTCCTTCCTTCCTTCCTCCCTCCCTCCCTCCCTCCCTTCTTTCTTTCTTTCTTTCTTTCTACTTTGACTAATTCTTTCTTTTACTTTTTCTCCCTTTTATTCTGAGCTGTGTGGATGAAAGGCTCTTGTTGCTGCAGCCAGGAGTCAGTGCTGTGCCTATGAAGGGGGAGAGCCAACTTCAGGACACTGGTCCACAAGAGATCTCCCAGCTCCACGTAATATCAAACAGTGAATATATGCCAGAGATCTCCATCTCAACACCAGCACCCAGCTTCACTCAACGACCAGCAAGCTACAGTGCTGGACATCCTATGCCAAACAACTAGCAAGACAGGAATACAACATCACCCATTAGCAGAGAGGCTGCCTAAAATCATAATAAGTCCACAGACACCCCAAAACACACCATCAGACGTGGACCTACCCACCAGAAAGACAAGATCCAGCCTCATCCACCAGAACACAGGCACTAGTCCCCCACCAGGAAGCCAACACAACCCACTGAACCAACCTTAGCCACTGGGGACAGACACCAAAAACAATGGGAACTACGAACCTGCAGCCTGCAAAAAGGAGACACCAAACACAGTAAGATAAACAAAATGAGAAGACAAAAAAACACACAGCAGATGAAGGAGCAAGATAAAAACCCACCAGACCTAACAAATGAAGAGGAAATAGGCAGTCTACCTGAAAAAGAAGTCAGAATAATGATAGTAAAGATGATCCAAAATCTTGTAAATAGAATAGACAAAATGCAAGAAACATTTAACAAGGACCTAGAAGAACTAAAGATGAAACAAACAACGATGAACAATGCAATAAATGAAATTAAAAATACTCTAGATGGGATCAATAGCAGAATAACTGAGGCAGAAGAACGGATAAGTGATGTGGAAGATAAAATAGTGGAAATAAGTACTTCAGAGCAGAATAAAGAAAAAAGAATGAAAAGAACTGAGGACAGTCTCAGAGACCTCTGGGACAACATTAAACACACCAACATTCGAATTATAGG
Source organism: Aethalodelphis obliquidens (assembly GCF_003676395.1). Taxonomy (NCBI): domain Eukaryota; kingdom Metazoa; phylum Chordata; class Mammalia; order Artiodactyla; family Delphinidae; genus Aethalodelphis; species Aethalodelphis obliquidens. Next base: position 80,475,486 of record NW_020837948.1, on the reverse strand, counting down.
GGTTCCAGAAGAAGAAGAGAAAAAGAAAGGGACTGAGAAAATATTTGAAGAGATTATAGTTGAAAACTTCCCTAATATGGGAAAGGAAATAGTTAATCAAGTCCAAGAAGCACAGAGAGTCCCATACAGGATAAGTCCAAAGAGAAATACAGCAAGACACATATTAATCAAATTGTCAAAAATTAAATACAAAGAAAACATATTAAAAACAGCAAGGGAAAAACAACAAATAACACACAAGGGAATCCCCATAAGGTTAACAGCTGATCTTGCAGCAGAAACTCTGCAAGCCAGAAGGGACTGACAGGACATATTTAAAGTGGTGAAGGAGAAAAAGCTGCAACCAAGATTACTCTATGCAGCAAGGATCTCATTCAGATTTGATGGAGAAATTAAAAACTTTACAGACAAGCAAAAGCTAGGAGAGTTCAGCGCCACCAAACCAGCTTTACAACAAATGCTAAAGGAACTTCTCTAGGCAAGAAACACAAGAGAAGGAAAAGACCTACAATAACGAACCCAAAACAATTAAGAAAATGGGAATAGGAACATACATATCGATAATTACCTTAAATGTAAATGGACTAAATGCTCCCACCAAAAGACACAGATTGGCTGAATGGATACAAAAACAAGACCCATATATTTGCTGTCTATAAGAGACCCACTTCAGACCTAGAGACACATACAGACTGAAAGGGAGGGGATGGAAAAAGATATTTCATGCAAATGGAAACCAAAAGAAAGCTGGAGTAGCAATTCTCATATAAGACAAAATAGGCTTTAAAATAAAAACTACTAGAAGAGACAAAGAAGGACACTACATAATGATCAAGGGATCGATCCAATAAGAAGATATAACAATTGTAAATATTTATGCACCCAACATAGGAGCACCTCAATACATAAGGCAAATACTAACAGCCATAAAAGGGGAAATCGACAGTAACACAATCATAGTAGGGGACTTTAACACCCCACTTTCACCCATGGACAGATCATCCAAAATGAAAATAAATAAGAAAACACAAGCTTTAAATGATACATTAAACAAGAAGGACTTAATTGATATTTATAGGACATTCCATCCAAAAACAACAGAATATACATTTTTCTCAAGTGCTCATGGAATATTCTCCAGGATAGATCATATCTTGGGTCACAAATCAAGCCTTGGTAAATTTAAGAAAATTGAAATTGTATCAAGTATCTTTTCCGACCACAACGCTATGAGACTTGATATCAATTACATGAAAAGATCTGTAAAAAATACAAACACATGGAGGCTAAACAATACACTACTTAATAACGAAGTGATCACTGAAGAAATCAAAGAGGAAATCAAAAAATACCTAGAAACAAATGACAATGGAGACACGACGACCCAAAATCTATGGGATGCATCAAAAGCAGTTCTAAGAGGGAAGTTTATAGCAATACAATCCTATCTTAAGAAACAGGAAACATCTCGAATAAATAATCTAACCTTGCACCTAAAACAATTAGAGAAAGAAAAACAAAAAGACCTCAAAGTTAGCAGAAAGAAAGAAATTATAAAAATCAGATCAGAAATAAATGAAAAAGAAATGAAGGAAACAATAACAAAAATCTATAAAACGAAAAGCTGGTTCTTTGAGAAGATAAACAAAATTGATAAACCATTAGCCAGACTCATCAAGAAAAAAAGGGAGAAGACTCAAATCAATAGAATTAGAAACAAAAAAGGAGAAGTAACAACTGACACTGCAGAAATACAAAAGATCATGAGAGATTACTACAAGGAACTCTATGCCAATAAAATGGACAACCTGGAAGAAATGGACAAATTCTTAGAAATGCACAACCTGCCAAGACTGAATCAGGAAGAAATAGAAAATATAGACAGACCAATCACAAGCACTGAAATTGAAACTGTGATTAAAAATCTTCCAACAAACAAAAGCCCAGGATCAGATGGCCTCACAGACGAATTCTATCAAACATTTAGAGAAGAGCTAACACCTATCCTTCTCAAACTCTTCCAAAATATAGCAGAGGGAGGAACACTCCCAAACTCATTCTATGAGGCCACCATCACCCTGATACCAAAACCAGACAAGGATGTCACAAAGAACTAAAACTACAGGCCAATATCACTGACGAATATAGATGCAAAAATCCTCAAGAAAATACTAGCAAACAGAATCCAACAGCACATTAAAAGGATCATACACCATGATCAAGTGGGGTTTATCCCAGGAATGCAAGTATTCTTCAATATATGCAAATCAATCAATGTGATACACCATATTAACAAATTGAGGGAGAAAAACCATATGATCATCTCAATAGATGCAGAGAAAACTTTCGACAAAATTCAACACCCATTTATGATAAAAACCCTGCAGAAAGTAGGCATAAAGGGAACGTTCCTCAACATAATAAAGGCCATATATGACAAACCCACAGCCAACATCGTCCTCAATGGTGAAAAACTAAAACCATTTCCACTAAGATCAGGAACAAGACAAGGTTGCCCACTCTCACCACTCTTATTCAGCATAGTTTTGGAAGTTTTAGCCACAGCAATCAGAGAAGAAAAGGAAATAATAGGAATCCAAATCGGAAAAGAAGTAAAGCTGTCACTGTTTGCAGATGACATGATACTGTACATAGAGAATCCTAAAGATGCTACCAGAAAACTACTAGAGCTAATCAATGAATTTGGTAAAGTAGCAGGATACAAAGTTAATGCACAGAAATCTCTGGCATTCCTATACACTAATGATGAAAAATGTGAAAGTGAAATCAAGAAAACACTCCCATTTACCATTGCAACAAAAAGAATAAAATACCTAGGAATAAACCTACCTAAGGAGACAAAAGACCCGTATGCAGAAAATTATAAGACACTGATGAAAGAAAGATGATACAAATAGATGGAGATATATACCATGTTCTTGGATTGGAAGAATCAACATTGTGAAAATGACTCTACTACCCAAAGCAATCTACAGATTCAATGCAATCCCTATCAAACTACCAATGGCATTTTTCACAGAACTAGAACAAAAAATTTCACAATTTATATGGAAACGCAAAAGACCCCAAATAGCCAAAGCAATCTTGAGAACGAAAAACGGAGCTTGAGGAATCAGGCTCCCTGACTTCAGACTATACTACAAAGCTATAGTAATCAAGACAGTATGGTAGTGGCACAAAAACAGAAAGATAGATCAATGGAACATGATAGAAAGCCCAGAGATAAACCCACGCACATATGGTCACCTTATCTTTGATAAAGGAGGCAGGAGTGTACAGTGGAGAAAGGACAGCCTCTTCAATAAGTGGTGCTGGGAAAACTTGACAGGTACATGTAAAAGTATGAGATTAGATGACTCCCTAACACCATACACAAAAATAAGCTCAAAGTTGGTCAAAGACCTAAATGTAAGGCCAGAAACTATCAAACTCTTAGAGGAAAACATAGGCAGAACACTCTATGACATAAATCACAGCAAGATCCATTTTCACTCACCTCCTAGAGAAATGGAAATAAAAACAAAAATAAACAAATAAGACCTAATGAATTTTCAAAGCTTTTCCACAGCAAAGGAACCCATAAACAAGACCAAAAGACAACCCTCAGAATGGGAGAAAAAATTTGCAAATGAAGCAACTGACAAAGGATTAATCTCCTAAATTTATAAGCAGCTCATGCAGCTCAATAACAAAAAACAAACAACCCAATCCAAAAATGGGCAGAAGACCTAAATAGACATTTCTCCAAAGAAGATATACAGATTGCCAACAAATACATGAAAGAATGTTCAACATCACTAATCATTAGAGAAATGCAAATCAAAACTACAATGAGATATCATCTCACACCAGTCAGAATGGCCATCATCAAAAAATCTAGAGACAATAAATGCTGGAGAGGGTGTGGACAAAAGGGAACCCTATTGCACTGTTGGTGGGAATGTAAATTGATACAGCCACTATGGAGAACAGTATGGAGGTTCCTTAAAAAACTACAAATAGAACTACCATATGACCCAACAATCCCACTACTGGGCATATACCCTGAGAAAACCATAATTCAAAAAGAGTCATGTACCAAAATGTTCATTGCAGCTCTATTTACAATAGCCCGGAGATGGAAACAACCTAAGTGTCCATCATCGGATGAATGGATAAAGAAGATGTGGCACATATATACAATGGAATATTACTCAGCCATAAAAAGAAACGAAACTGAGCTATTTGTAATGAGGTGGGTAGAACTAGAGTCTGTCATACAGAGTGAAGTAAGTCAGAAAGAGAAAGACAAATACCGTATGCTAACACATATATATGGAATTTAAGAAAAAAAAAATGTCATGAAGAACCTAGGAGTAAGACAGGAATAAACACGCAGATCTACTAGAGAATGGACTTGAGGATACAGGGAGGGGGAAGGGTAAGCTGTGACAATGTGAGAGAGTTGCATGGACATATATACACTACCAAATATAAAATAGATAGCTAGTGGGAAGCAGCCGCATAGCACAGGGAGATCAGCTCGGTGCTTTGTGACTGCCTGGAGGGGTGGGATAGGGAGGGTGGGAGGGAGGGAGACGCAAGAGGGAAGAGATATGGGAACATATGTATATGTATAACTGATTCACTTTGTTATAAAGCAGAAACTAACACACCATTGTAAAGCAATTATACTCCAATAAATATGTAAATAATAATAATTCTCAGCTTTTGGAAATGAAGAATAAACACTACATTTTACCTTACAGATGGAATAATAATAATGACATTAACTCTATCTACAAATATCTCCTACTTCACCATAACTCTTGGTTTGAATAAGGTCATGACCCTTGTGTTATCATATTTTTGCTTGAAACATTAGCATTTACTTATTGATTCATTAATTCTTCCATTTAGGAAATATTTCCAGTGTCTACTCTGGTAGTTGTGCTGGATATTGAAAACACAGTCATAAAAAATACACATCCTTGATGCCACCAGAGGGCATAATCAGGCAAATGAGTAATTATAATAAAAGTAGTAAGTGCTCTGATTAGAAAGTAACAGATATTTTGGGACTATATTGGTGGGACACCCAGCTCAGCCATCATGTTGATCGCAGAGGTGATGATAAAAAGTATCTCAGAGCAAATAATATACATGTGTGATGTGTGTGTATATATATATATACATATAGCATATATGAACATATACATAATACACATATATGCTATGTATATTATATAACTATGGTATATACACTAGGCAGAGAGTACAGCTTGTCTGGAGGCTCCAAGGTAAGAGAGTATGAAATGTTTAAGGAGACAAAAGATGTTTAATATGCTACAGAGTAGAGTTTGAGAGGAAGATGATAAAAGATGAGGCTAGAAGGACTCCAAATGTTGCCTATTCTACAACTCCAGGGGCCCCATTCACGTGGACTGCGTCACCCAGGTGAAAGAAGTAGTGATTTTAGTTAGGCTAGAAACAGTGAGGATGGCAAGAAGTAAAATGAGCCAAGAAATATTTAGGAGGCAAATTAAACAAGACTTAATGATTGGATACGGAGAACTAAAGAAAAGGAGAGAAGATATTTTGCTTTATCAGTTGAGGTGTAGATGGTACTGCCTTTAACTAAGATGAGAAATATTGAAGGAAAAATCGATGTCAGGTAAAAAAGATTTCTTAAGGTGGTTTGAACTTGTTGACCTTGAGGTATGCCTGGGAACTCTAAATGGGTATTTCTTGCAGGCAGTTGGATATGCAGATTTGCAATTCAGAAGAGGAATCTAGATTAGATATATATTTTGAATAGATGATAATTGAAACCATAGGAATTAGAAAAAATTGAGAGGAAGATTAGTCTCCTTTGTGATTTTGGATAGGATTATAGCTATATAATTCTAGATTTATAATAATTATTGAAGGATATTTACAGGAGTAAATTTTATAATTTACTTTGATAATCCACATTTTAGCTTAACATCCATGCGATTTATTGACTCAATTTTCCAAAATAGTATAGAAATACAGACACTACAAATAAGCAGAGGAAACCAGCCAGTTTTTGTTGTATATATTTATAGTTTCTGCAATGGATATGTAATTATTTTTATAATCAGAGACAAGTAGATGCTATTGAATGTCTTTCTAAATTATTTAGGGGAATAGATAATAATTGGCTCATTTCTGATAGCTGAAACACTCTTTGTTTTTAAGAAATTAAATGAAAACATGAGTAAAAATATGGAAATCCTTAATTTATTTAATAAAAATATTGGTATGGCCCTTAAACAGTTGGACAGCTGAAAATATTGATATGGGTTTCTATTCTTCTTTATCAGCTTACCCTATTGTGGAGATAAGAATGAATAATGAAGTACCACACTACTGAGAGAAGGAAGAAAAGCAAAGAAGCCATAATTATGAAGGAGGCTATTTGTAGTCCGGGTAAGTGACAATTATTTGCCTATAATTAATGTTCTTTTTGTACCTTACAAAAATGTGAAGTAAGAATGACTGTAGTAGATATATTTTTCTTTAGAACATAGATTGCTATGAACAATATAACACAGTCCTGTGTATTGTTCTGAATTTGAAGATGGTGATTTATTTTTGATCACTGGCATGTGGTTGTGTATATAGAAATCCAAAACAAGTGAAGCAATCAGTCCATCAATTGGTTATTTTGTTTACATGAAATCAAAAGAGTTAGCTTGACTGTTTCCCCCCTCCTTGGATGTTTGGGCATTAAATATGTAACCCAGATGTCAGCTGGGGCCACCTTGTCTTCCTTGAGACCTAGATAAGATTGCCTTGAATCTTGATACCCACCTTGTGGAAGGAGGAAACACTTTTCAAATGTCAGTGAAATCCAGGTAGCTTGAGTTCTTAATGGTTACTCTTCCTCCAGCCTGTGTCTAGGTTTCTATGTTTCCTGTCTCTTTTATCCACCATATCATTCCAGATTTACACTCTGAACTATTTTTTTTTCCACAAAACAAAAATGTAACCCATGCAAATGAAACATTCGTGAGTGTAGAGAACTTTTTGGAAGATTGGGACAAGGGGATTAAGAGGGCAAAGCATTTACACTGCTGTAAGAAGAATGACTCTTCATTTAATAGTATAAGGCTACCCTGATTCCCTCAGTTATCTTTCTTGGTGGAAACTTCCATCAGTCCTTCAGCCCCTCTGGAAGTGTGCTCTGGAATAAATTTGTGAATTTATCTATACATCCCAAGATTTAAGTAATAGTATTGTTTATAATAGCAAACATTGGAAACAAAGTTTCTTATATAAGAGCCTAATTAAATCGATTAGGATAATCCATACAGTGTGACATTGAGCAGTCATTTAAAAATGATGAAAATATGTACACCCTTGAATGGAAGAGTTTCCAAGTGATATTATGAAGTAAAAAAAGTCAGGGTGCAAAAGGATGTCTGTGGCATGTTTCTATTTTTGGCAGTAAATAAATATATTTTGAACTGGAAGAATACACCAAAATTATAATAGCATTTCCTTTTAGGGGGAGGTACTGGGTTAGTGGGAACGACTATTCCTTTCATTTTTGTACTTCAGTACTGTTTAATTAAATTCAATTTAAAGAAGGTATGTTAAATTAATTAATAGTGGATTGATTTAAATAAATCCTTTTATTATCTCATTTAGAATAGCTGAGCCACTCCTATATGGTTATGAGAAAAAGAGCTGCTATTAAAATAAAATCCAAAGTTCTTTACACCCTAAGTCTGGACACCCTGGCCTTCCTGGTGCCTCGCCAACTTGCTGCATCTGTTCCCAAACCAGATCCCTTGCACTTGTTCTTCCCTCTGCTTCCAATTCTCTTTATCTGTGGCATCACCTCATTTGGGTCTTGATTCAAATGTCACCTCTTCAAAGATGCCTTCTGTGACCAACCTATCCATCCTAAGTCCCCTAACCTACCTAGTTATTCTCTGCCTTGTCCTATTTGCTTCATGGCACTTATCACTCCCTGAAATTAAGCATATATGTGTGTCTCTGTGTGTGTCTCCCCCAGTAGAACATTAACTTTATGAGATCAATGGCTTTATCTGTTTTGTTTGTTGCTATAACTTCAATGCCTGATAGTAAGCACTTAATGAATGCATGAGTGAATGAATGAAGGAATGAATAAGTTAAGGGGTCCACATGTGCCCCCTGGGTCTTATCTTCTATAATCCAGGAGTTTATCAAGAATAGTTTCTTTCCTAAGAGGGACTCATGTGTCAACTCTTAAATATTACACTTAATTTTGAGTATTTATCAATTTATACCATGTAATTTAACAGGATTCAAGAATTGGAGCAAGTTTTGATAAACTTGCTAGAATAAATATAAGCATAATTTTAAAAAATTGAACCATCACTAGGTGTCCTACATATGCATTATTTTAGTTAATCCTCCCAATAATCAGATGAGATGGGCCCTATTATGATATTTATCATATTATAGCTGATTTCAGATTCTCAGAGGACTCATATTCTCACAAATCACTACAGATTTCCTTGATTGAACAGGGCATGTTTTATGAATTTTTCCCATTGCAGGAAAGAAAATGACAAGATCTACTAAATTTTTGAGCAGAATAGTAAGATATGGTCAATTGAATTATAGATGCATACTCAGCGGTAATGGTTCTGTTTTTCTTGACACATCTACATACATTTCATAGAATTATCAAAATAAACCAATTTCAATGTGTTGAAATTCCATTGATGGTGATTACCAGTGTTTGAGAATAGTTTATAGCCACGGAACAGATGGAAAAAACATTTTTAAGGAACACTTATGGAGCTGAATGCTCCAGGTAAGACTACTAGCCTGTCCGTCTTTCCCCAGCCAACGACACTGCTAGTCTCACCACTTTAACTGCAGCCAGGAACAAAATTCAATAAATAATGCATAATTAGAATCAAATAGCCACCTTGCCCTCAGAATAAACTGCATTATGTCTTTCATCCCTTTTCTCCCTCAGTTACCCCCAGAAATCCAAGCCTCCAAAGCCTTCTACCATCACGCAGAGTCTTAGCTTTCTGTATTCTCTAACCTGACCAAATTAGATCATCCCAGGCATTGGTGTCTCTATTTGTATTGACGTAGATCTTCCTTCTTAGAACATGAATGTCTTTTGCCTCAGTCATGCTAGAAACCAATACTATTCTCTTAAACGTGAGTTCCACCCTATTCTCATCCAACCATTGCTGAGAATAATCAAGATAGAATGTACTAAGCAAAGAATGGGGAAGGTGAGTCCATTATGAGAGGTCTGCTAAGGGGAGAAGAGAGTTTATTGCAGAGAATAGTAGAAATATAGAATTAGATACAGTAGGCCTGTATTAAAAACCAATTTCCTTTAAGTAGTTTGGACTGTATTTTCAAGCTAACTTTTTAAGCAGGGGTGTCTGGTTTATGGTCACCCTTGTAACAGTATGGATGGGACAGAGCCTAGGTTTTACAACTGTTCAGTGGAACCAGAGAGTTCATTGGAGGTACCAATCACAACCTTCAAGCATTTAATCCACATGCAATTAAAAAAAATAATTTAACATTTAAAAACTGTAATTAATATGCCAACCAGTGCTATAAATAGTTACCTTCACCACTCCAAGCTAGAAACAAGGTTAAGAGCAGAAAGGTTAAAAGCATCTTGCTGTAATAAAACCAGGTTGGTTTTATTCATACCTCTGTTATGAATTTTCAGCACATGGGGTTGACTGTAGGTTACCTGAAATGAGCCATCATTGAGTGGGGAATCACCAAACTGTCTTATCACCTAGACTACCGCACCTGTTAGAGTCTTGCCCGGCTTGTGGGGAGGCCTGTGTTGGTCACACTAAGCCACTTCCTTCCTGTGACAGTGGCAGTCACTAAGCACCTTGATGGGTCCCAGGGAAAGACATGAGCATATGCATGCTTCACGGAGTACACCCAGTGCTCCTGGACCTGTCTGCTACCAGTCTGATAGTAAAATGGGAAATGTTTTTCTTACCAAAAAATGCATGTAATAAGAAATTTTGAATATTGGAGACTTCAAGGTATTAAGAGGTGCTTTTGGGTTAACTCATTTGTTGTGTGTTGAGCTGAGAACAAAGCTCCTCTGACTGCTTTTGAGCATTTATTTAAAGTACTTATAAAAAATATATTTGATCAGGGATTTCTTGCTCTATACTGATTTTGAACTCTGTTTTTGTTGTGGGTGTTTCTTCATGTGTTTGACCCATACAGCCCTGTGAGAATATTCGAGTCAGACTATTATTTCTAGACCCAAGCTTTGCAATAACACACCTGACAAGGTGTAGGCACAGCAGCTGGGTGTAGGCCCTCAGCATCTTTAATCACAGTTGCACTGTAACAAGTGAATACATAATGCCTAAAGTGGAGATAAAATAATACTGTAGTTCCTTTTGCATTTAGCTTAAGTTTAGACTTTTTTTTACATTTGACTATTTTATATTTAACTATTTTGTATTTGACAATGTTACTGTACATTTTTAGTGGTTTCTTTTTTTGGTCTAACTTTTGTCAACAGTTCTTTTATAGGAGAGGTAAAATAATTACCTTTGAAACCAGAAGTAGACTTTTGACTATAAATAGAAAATTTTAAATAGCATTTGATGATGGCTGTGGAGAATGATTAGGCTGAATAAAATATGATAAAGTATAGCATAAACTAATTTCACAACTAGTGGTAAATACCTTGAAAACAGAATAGCACAAAATGGTGAGAGGTCCTTTTTTTTTTTAATGCCGTAGGTGTGACGTGAATCACACTTCACACTACTTCAGATCTGGGCAACAGGGACCTCTGCTGTGGGTCCCATGCTTTAGAGGGTCCTATTTTTTTCCTCCTATGGCTGCATCCCTCTCCACGGAGCAAATGAGTCTGTGGAATCAAAGAGATAAGTCCAACTGAAGCCCACAACTCTCTTTCAGACTGTCCTTTAGGTATCCTGCTTCCCAGAATTCCCTGCCCTCAAGCACACTCCCGGGTAACATAAGAACAACTGGCCCCCAGTCTTCAGTCTGCCTCCTTCTCCTCCCATCACTGCCTCATTCCACACCCTGGGGGGCTTTGCATGGATGTGTGTGGTCACCTTGGCTGCATGCCAAAGCTCCACAGACACCCAATAGTGACCCCTGGGCCACCCCTCAGTCCTAGGGATGTACACACCAGCAGTATAGAACTACTTCAGGAAGGATGGATCCAGGTAAGATCCTCATGGAAGCAGAGTTGTGGGGCGGGGTTGGAAAGAAAAGGAAGCTGAAACATAGAAGCCTAATGAGGTCCCTCCCATAATTCTTTCTGTCTAGGAAATATGCCCCATGTAACTCTCTGCCAGCAGCTACCTGCTAATTTGTCATGATTTGCCCAGAGAAGACCGGAAAATCACCTGATTATGGTAGCACTATCATACCTTTTCTCTTTATTCTTAACTAAACACACATTGTCTTGTTAGCAAGTGTCTCAGAAAGCTAATAGCCTGTAACACCCCATGTAAAGGAAACTTTTTAGTGCCTCACTCCACTGAATAATTACAAACATCAATTCCAAACTTTACAAATGAATGTAATAAGCAAAAAAAACAAAAAACAAAAAAAAACCAAATAAACGAACAAAACCAATAATAAAATAATTTTGTATCTATTTCCCTATTTTTCTCACTTGTTTCCTCAAAAGCAAGGTCTTGATATTCAAAAACTGGAGTATGCATAAAACCCACAAGGTATGATTTTAGCTATAAAACAAGACAACTGCAGAAGACAAGAGACTTTCTGGAGAAAAATATATTCAAGTCTAAATATTTCATACCATCTGTAAATGGAAGTCACACTAGTGGTTATCTTGAGGCCAGGAGTATAGATTGGGAGGGGGCATAAGGAAAACTTCTGGAATTCTGGGATGTCCCATATCTCCTCCTGGGCAGTAGTTAGACACGTGATTACTTATGTTAAAATTATCAAACTGTACGCTGTGATTGGTATACTTGACATACTTTACTATGTTATACCTTAATTAACTTTATAGTACTTAAATTTTGTTCTGTTACACCTTAATTGAATTAAACATGCTTTACTATGTTAAAAAAAAAACCAACAAAACTGGGGCATGGAAGAAAATCAAACTTGCCGTCTCCTGGAAGATCTCTGGTGCACACCAAAGTCATTAAGTAGTAGCTCTCTCCTCCCTCCAGATGCACTGAATGAGGGGTGAGCCCTCCTGCCGACCTTAGTATGGCTACTGGCTTTATTCACTAATGAAATATTACTGCCAGAATTCTATTTATTGGAACATTACTGGTTTTTAAAAAACTTTTAGAGTAGTATACATAGCATTTGCACATCAAATTGTTTTTCTCTTTTCCCTTTAAATCAGAAAAGAGTTTGTGACATATTGAACAAAGGGACTGCTCTGAAGTTCTTTTAAAAAGAAAGAAACATTGTTACTATGTCCTCACACCTCCCAATTAGATGGCCATTGACTATGTACAAATATTTCCCATTTTGGCAGGCCCTAGTGCTGAATCAAATGGCAAATCCTGAGTATTCCACCTTCTCTTTGATAAGAAGTAAAACCATTTGTAGTTTAACTGAGGGGACTGCCTTTTATCTTGCACTTTGGCTATGTCTATGTACAGGATGTGAAGTGGACAATTGAAATAGTGTCTTGATAATATGACGTTAAAACCCACTTTGTCAGACTGTATCAGATAATTGACCAGAGGTGGCTAAAGAGAAAGTTGAGCAAGCCAAATAATTGATTTTCTCAATTTTTAGATAGCCTCTGTGAGTTAAAATATAAACCATATCTATTTTTATTCTTATAAATGGGATTATGAAGTTCCTTCCTAAATGAGTGTATTTTTCCTGATTTAGTAAGCGAGGTTTTATCTGAGGCAAAACAGCATGGAGAGTGTTTACTTACCAGATGGGGAGAATAAGGCAGCTGGGATTCCATCCCTGACTTGACGTGAATGGTGTGCGCTGTGCCCTTTCCTTTGGTACCTCAGCAGCTACTAAATCCTGCTGTGCTTCCTATTGCTGGCTGACAAGAAACAGAAGCCTCTTCCCACAAGTGACTGGTGGCAGATGGATCAAGCCAGTGAAACACTACGCCCCAGACTTTCATCTGTCCAGCTGAACTGGGTCATTACAAAGTGTGCTTTCACGCATATGTTCCTCTTATGGCTGAAATTTATGTGTAGTGTGGGCAATAGTTAGTTTAATTTAGCAAGTTTATTTTAAACATTGACTACCTGCCTGGCAGTGTGCTGCTTACTTTCCAAAGGTTAAAAAAGACATGGACGCAACATATTAGCTTGGTGTGTTTCATTTTTAAAGGGAGTAATAAATGTAAATTTAGGCAGAAATGTCATTGAAATAAATCCAGATCACTTGGTTCTCAATTTTCCTGTAGATTAACAAACTCTTTTAGGGGTAATTAGTGAGCAGAACAGTTGGAAAGAGAAAGAAACAGGATAAACATAAATAGCTATTTGGGGAAAGGGAGTAATACATTTTAAAGTCTTAAAAATTTTGAGTATACATATTGAAATTTAAGTAATGTATATTATTATTTACTTTTTGGTTTTAGATGTAGAATTACAGAGGGGGGGATCTCTTATTTAGTTCTGAGCTTATATCTGTGTACCTCTTTCTCTATCCATCCAGTATTCATCCATCCATCTGGTTCCTTATTTTGTATTCAGAGTTTTCTTTGATGAAAACTGAGTTTCTGAACCATTTATCATATAATCCATAATTAAATTTTTTTCATCTAAACCTGTGACTGAGGAAAACAACTTTGAATCAGGTGTATTGTTTAGGATTTCCAGTCTAAGAAAGCCAGCTAGTGGGCCGTACTTCCTCAAAGGGAGGCTGGCAAAAATATCTGAAAATCCAAAGGAAGATCTTATTCTGAGCTTTTATGAGCCCACAAAGTCCTTCCTCTATTAAAAAGCTTGCTGACTTTTGTGTGTGTGTGTCATTTTTTTTCCTTCTTAAGTACTTTGGGAGACATAAACTGGAAAACATTATCTGGTTTCAGACATGCACCATAGCTCAAGGCAGGAGGAAAAAGTGAGAGCAGGTTTGCAGAGTTGTTCTCTAGAGGCAAGTGTCCGGGAATGTCTTGCTGCACCTAACCCAGAATCAGCTAAGAGTATTTATTTGAGAAAATCCAACAGGTAGACACATTTGGTGGAGAAATTGAATAAAACCCAACTTATGTTTGCTGTTTTACAGACCATTAGCTATTCAAGTTCCCAGCAATAAAACAGTTTGTCCTCAGTTTTGACGATTCCATGAGTCTAAAGACTCATAAGACTACCTTATCTGAGATTTAATACAAAATATATGTCAATTACATTTATTTGAAGATAGGCATTCACTTTAATTAACTTGTAAAATATGCCTCTTTAAAAACCCAACACATCAACACATTTTTTTTCAAACCAGAATGAACACAGGTAGGCACATTTTGGTGTAATTGTACATATTCTTTCCAAGTTAGCACTTTGAAAAAGTGATGAAATGCTTCCTTATTGAAAGAAGAGTCAAGCAGGAATGCCATACCGATCTGAATATGACATATGAAGGGTGACCTAAGCAAGAGTTACTCTTTTATTAAATAATTCACTGCTTTAAAACATCTTAACAGTCATAGACTGATTCTTAAGGTTTTTGTGGCAAGTGACATGGACCTGATGAATTTTATTGCAATTTGAGACACCTGACTCCAATTCCTTGGGAATATTATTTGAGTTTTTTGAATCTACAGATTTTACCTAGGAATTTGGACTCAGTTGGTGTGGCAGAGGCTGGGAATCTATATTTTTATAAGGGCCACAGGCATGTCTGGGAATCCTGCCAATCAAACCTTTGCCAGGATGTATATGTGATTTGTGACTAGTTTGTGAACTGAAACATGATTGATTTATTGTACAGTCCCAGTTTCCTAATGGTTTTGACTCCATTGCATTCAAGTGTTAGTGTCTGTTTAAAAAATACTGTCTAAAAATAATTCCCATCTTCCCTATACTTTCTACCTCTAGAAACATTTTTATCTTTTTGAGTCGTTGCAAATGTCGCCACCTCCAGGTGGCCTTCCATGATCGTCATAGCTGAAAATAACACTTTCCTACACTGACAAGAATTGGTCTTCAACAGAAGTGATTTCTCTAATAAGCTTTTTGGTGTGGTATGTGCGCCTATTTGGGGAACATGTCTTTCAAATTATTGTGGACTCTACTATAAGGATTTTCTTAAAGACATTACCGCATAGTGTCGTAATGAGGATCAGAACACATTTTTTTTTTCCATAAGAATACTTGTATTTTTCTGCAGGCAGTGTGGCAGAACAATTAGGATCAGGGATTTTGAAACCAGACTGCATATATTAATATCCCAACATAATTACTTACACGCCATGTGACCTGGGGCAAGTTGCTTAATCTCTTTTGCCTCAGTTTCTTCATCTGTAAATTGAGGATAAGTGTAATGCCTACCTAATAAGGTTATTATGAGGATTAAATGAGTTGATATATGCATAATGCTTAGAATAACACCTGGCATTTAAAATTACTATATTAGATATTTGCTAATAATATTATTTGCCATAAGTGGTTTGCTTTTATATTATGAATTCTGAGACTCTGTTCATCACTTTTCTCTCTTCATATGGACTGAATGTAGATTTAGAGCCAAGTTTGTAACCTGATCATAACAAGGAAGGAAACATTTTTAGCCTTGTCCTTTTGTCTCTTCTAGTTCATTTCTTATCTCCCATTTAGTTTATGCAATCTTGTATAATTTTATGAATTCATGGATGTTACCTGATATTCTTTCTGGAAAAGGGTAGGGTATATAGAAATAAATAAGTACACATTTTTTCTTTATCCTGTTAATTGAGCTGCACAAAAATATGAAGAAATTAAGGAATAACCTCATTCCAGGACAAAGCAAAATATAGAAAGTTAGCATTAAAACACAAGAGTTTTAGGGGGGGAAATATGTGTTAAAAAAACAAGGAGGGTCACTGGTGGTAGTAGACAATTTTCTTCCCAATTTGCTTTGCTCTCAATATATAGTTTAGTGTAGCTATCCAGTGTGAACTTCCATATCATTTTCAGTGGGCAGATGCTCCTTTTGTGACAGGAGATGAAATTTTGGAGTCACTGAATGAAATTACAGTAAAACTAACTGACAATTTGTAAACCCAATGCCATAATATTCAAAAAGCCTCCAGACATGGGCAACACAGCTATTCATAAGAGTTTGTTTTTTTTTAAATTCCTTAAGTGGCTTTTTAAAACTGCTGTCTTATGTTGAACATTTTAACCATAAGAATAACAAAAACAATCCTCTCTACCCCCTTTATAAATAACACTGGATGACTAGGGATGGATTTCTATCCTTGAAATCTCTCAGAGGCTCAGAATGTTTTTTGCAAACCACAAGAGCATTACTTCTCCAAAAGAGCATTATGTCTGTGGCTGTAATGTCATCTGGACTTCTTCATTTATTTATAGCATAATTAACCAGCCATCTCAGTTCATTAACTCACGTATTTTTCTCAGCTTAGGTCATGTGTCCTGTCAAATCAAGACTTCTTTTTAATTCTCAGTAATGTCCTGATGCTGGAATACTGTAAATTCCAGATTAGGAAAAGGTCTTTCGACTCCATGACTCATGTCTTCAACTTTCATTGGACACAGCTATTCACCCGAAGACTTACACTAAGTGAGACTTGGTCACAACATGTTTTGGGTTGAGAGAGTAAAGCTATCAGATATGGCAAAGATCTACTGATTGAGCACTAGAACTCCTTCCAAATTATAGCAAGTCCCACTTGAAGGGGAATTCTGTGCCTGGAACCCAGGCAATGAAATGTGAGCATCACATATGAATTTAATTGTTTAGGATTGTGCCAATCCTAAATGTTCTGACCATTAGCAAGTAAAGAAACCAAATAAATCTGTCATTTTAAAATGTGTTGCTATTATACAGTGATTATAGCTAATAGAAGTAATTCCAGAATTTTCATTCTGGTACACAAATATGTGGGATTAGAAAATTGTACATAATAAGCTACATATTAAAACAAAAGCATAACTACTCAGTAAAATTATTATGCTAAGGTAAAAATGACCATTGGAAAAAATCCTAACAATATTCTTGCATATTCATGGTAGGCATTCAGATAATTACTGTGTGGAACAAAAAAGAATCTGGAAATATTTTAAGAAATTCACTAAATATCAAAATCTTGGTTACATTTATTTCCTCTCTTATTTTTCATAAGCATTTTACAAATGCTTTGATTTTAGATCAGAACTTATAAATGTTCCATTTAGAGTTTGGGAGAGAATTCTTGATCTACAGATGTTTGTGGTCTCATGAAATATCTTGCTTTGCATGTAGACTTCTATCCTCAGCCCTGTCTTTTGCTGAGTAAGACTAACATATGTTTGTATGTAGAATCTTGCTTTTGGAGTTTACCCTCCAAGAACAATTTTATCAAAGAGTAAAATTTGGAAAAGAATATTGGAAATACTTTTGATCATTCTTAATTTCAGAAATTTCATTTAACTTCCACCACCTTTTTCCCAACCAGCTGACTGAAATGAAGACAAACTTTATTTCTGATGATAGCAATTGTCTGTACTTTTAATGCCTTCTCCTTTATGACCTTTATTTTAAGTAAATAAAATATTTTATATTTTTTAAGAAGGAGAGTGAGGAGGGTGACACAGTGCATAAAATATGTATTTCAAATGACACATGTATATCTTTTAAAAAGTAATTTATATCTTCAAATGCAAATAATCTTTCTGATCTAAAATCTTAAGTTAATAGTAAAAATAGTCAAATCTCTTTGTTTATGAAATATGAAACATTAATATCTCACTGAAACATAGTTTTTAATGAAATAAATATATGAGTATCAATGTTGATTGACATTTTATATACTTACTGATATTTATGGAAATATATTTAAACAAAGGAATTAAACATACTCTGCAATTTCAAAAGGCAAAATTATTTGTAGCCCAAAGTCACTTATATAAATTACATTGACAAGTAGGCATCAACTTTATAGATAGACTATCATTCTTAGAGGAATGCCATGTGAAAAATTGTGATTATGGTAATAGAAAAAAAGAAGAGTACATTCTGGTCAGAAACCCAATGCCTGTCCTTAGAGTTAAAGGATTCTACTTTTGATTACAACTTCTGAGCATTCTCCAACCTGAGCAGTTTATACTCATGGGATAAATTCATGGTATTTATGGCACTGGATCTGTTTCATAGTCCACTTGTTGACTGTTAAACGTTTATCTTATGATGAGAATAAGATCTTATTATTCTTCCTATGACTTTTCCATCTTAATGGTATCTTGCATCTTTTCTTAAATTTGGGGACATAAGAAGGACCCCATTAATATACAACTCTGTAAGTCTCTCTGGCTAATTTTATCTGTCATTTAGCATTTCTATCCTAAAATGGTGAGAAAATCCACAAGGAAGCAGAATCAGCCTTTTATTTGGCTAAATGTATTCACAGCATCAGCACCAATAAATATCCATTGAAATCTAGAACTGGATTGAATCTACCATTGTAAATTCTAGACATGCCTTGGGTAAGCATCTTAATCTTTCTAAGCTTCAGTTTCCCCATCTTGCTAGTGGGCATAATACTGACTTCATATATTGCTGGTAGTATTAAATAAGATAAAAATCCCTAACAAGGGCTTCCCTTGGTGGCGCAGTGGTTGGGAGTCCGCCTGCCGATGCGGGGAACACGGATTCGTGCCCCGGTCCAGGAAGATCCCACATGCCGCGGAGCGGCTGGTCCCGTGAGCCGTGGCCGCTGAGCCTGCGCGTCCGGAGCCTGTGCTCCGCGACGGAAGAGGCCGCGGCAGTGAGACGCCCGCGTACCGCAAAAAAAAAAAAAAAAAAAAAAAAAAAAAATCCCTAACAATAAGACCTGGTGAGTAGAAATAGTCAGATTTTCTCTTCTGATTCTATTTATACTTTCTGTCTTCCTCCCTCCACAGCCAGACAGATACATGACCTTTACAGCTATTATTACTTTTTGTGCTTGATATTATGCTATAGTTTACTATTCTCTGCTTTATGTGTATATATTTTCTTTATTTCTGAGAAACAAAATTTGAAGGCAGAGGCTATATTTCCTTGTGTTCTACCATGTAGTAGTAACAGACGGTTGGATACATGGTAAATGTTGAACATACCTGCTTACCAATTTGTTGACATAGGCCAAGAATTATTCAAAATTAGTACTTTTGACATATAAATGTTCTTAGATGTATTCTCATTTCCATGGGTAATTAAGAGTTACCCATGAGAATCATATCTCTAATAACTATTTATGGTATAGAGGATGAAAGTTGTGGGTAGAAAGGAAGAAAGAAATAATTATTTGCTAAAATGAAACATATGCCTAGCTGTACAAGTAAATATCTTCTAAGCACAAGTTAAAAATACTGCCATTTCCAGTAACATGTCCTCATCTGAGTAGCTAAATCTATTATACAGAGTTTGAGAAGCTGCCGGGGATGGTGGAATGAAATTCTCACTAGAGAGTTATCTAACAGGGAATATCTAGAGAAGATTTAAATTTTTATAATTAACAAACAATTACATTAGTTGTACAAAATTTCTCTTGGTTTTACAGTACAGGGCTTCAAAGAATGATACTTCTAATCCATATACTAAAGCATGCAGTTTATAGCTTGAAGATTGTACACGAGTGGAAAATTATGATTTCCAATTGCATTAGGAGGAATCATCCATTTCATAGTAGTATTTACCACATTCTTGGCAAGCTATCTGCCTAATAACTGAAAGGCCTATTGTAAATAGCCTATAAGTTATTTTCAAATAGGAAATCATTTAAACATCATTTCATTTACTTACAAAATTTTTATTTTCTTCTCTCCACAGCCTAGAAATATAGTGTATATGTGAAAGTAGTTTCCATTAACAAAGACAGAAAAGGCAAATTTATAATACAATTCAGATACTAGCAATACAAAAATTCACAGAAGACCACCTTCTTTGTAAATTGACTTTATGTCTGCCAATAATACTATTAAAAGTTAATGTAAACTCTAGGATGGGATGTTAGACTTGCCTATGACAGATTGGCAAGAGGATTCTGGAACATTTCAAGGGTAAAAGAAAATAGGACTTGACAGATTAAAGAGTCCTGAGCTGTGCTCACCTTCCTCAAATTGCCCTTTATCAGATGGATTAATGCAGTCTTACCATTGGAAAAGACAGGCTGCTACCTATGACAGTAACCAAAGAGCTTACTGAATGTGGCCTGGCATTAATAGGGGAAGAACTGGAAATGTTTATTTCCCCTGTCACTATACTGAAAGAAATAGACAGCTGTTGGCCAGTGGCTTATCTTAAAATAGCTTCATTAACCCAAAGAAGCAAGTTAGAAAATAACAACATAGGGACTGGAAAGTCTAAATGCTGAAAACTGAGACATCTGGCCAAAGAACATATTTACTGGGTAAATGTGAGTTAATTTGGAATTTTGTCTTGTTTTTAAGAAGGGGCATATTAGGGCAGATTCACCTCTGATTAAGTAAAACTTAAAAAATGCTTCTGGATTTTTATTTTTTAAATGTATTGATTAGATCATTTTAAACAGTTTTTTTTACCTTAACTTTATTAAAGTATAAAGTTCATAAAACAAAATGCATCTATATTAAGTGTACAGCTCCATGAGTTTTGAAAATTAAATGCCTATATAAACACCACCCCATATATACACATGTCCATCATCCCCAAAAGTTCCCTTATTCCTCTTTGCCCTCAATCCTACTCCCTTATCCCTGACTCCAGGTAAACACTGATCTGCTTTATTATGGCATAGATTAAATTTGTCTCTTCTAGATTTCATATAAATGAAATCATCCAGTATGTTCTCTTTTGTGTCTGGTTTCTTTTACTCAGTATAATGTTTTTGAGTTTTGTACACGTTGTGTTCCACTTGTATCAATTAAAGATCAATGTAAGTTAACTATCAATTAAAGTATTAATTTCATTGTATGGCAATTGTACAACTTGCTTACAGATTTACTTGTTGATGTACATTTGTGTTTCTTCCAGTTACACACTATTATGAATAAAGCTGCTAGGGGTATACACATCTTCTTATGAGCATATGTTTTCATTTGTTAGGGTATATGCCTAGGAGAAGAATTGCTGGATCACATGATAAATAAAGTTTTGACTACACAGTAACTACTAGGTTGTTTTCCAGAGTGGTTATACCACTTTACATTCCCAACAGTCATGCATAGAAGTTTAAATTTCTCCACATCCTCACTAACACTTTGGTATTTCTAGTCTTTATAATTTTAGTCATTCCAGTAGCTGTAGAAACGTAACTCATTGTGGTTTAATTCACATATCCCTTGTGAATAATAATATTGGGTATGTTTTTCATTTTCTTTATTTGTATATCTTCTTTGGTCCAGTGTCTATTCAAATATTTTGCCCTTTTTACTGGGTTATTTGTATTATTATGTAGTTGGAAATTCTTTACACATTGCAAAATACATGTATTGTGAAGAATTTATTTCAACCCATGGCTTATCTTTCCATTTTGTAATGGTGTTTTCAATGAGTAGATTTTTAAATTGTAATAAAGTTTAATTTATCCATTTTTTACTAATCAGTGCATTTAGTGTCCTATTAAAAAATATTTGCCTACTCCGAAGTCACAAAGATTTTTCTGCTATTTTTGCTTTTAGAAGTTCTACAGTTTTAGCTCCTACATTTAAATATATGCTAGATATCAAGTTAACTTTAGTATGTGCTGTGATGTAGGGTTGAGTTTCATTATTTGGGGGCTATGGGTATCCAATTGCTTTAGTATCATTTGTTGAAAAGACTACATTTTAAACTTAGAATTACTATAGAACCATTGCCAAAAATCTATTGAATATGTACATGTATGCTTATGCTGCTTCTACACTCTCTTGATTATTGTAACATTATGGTATATCTTTAAATAAAATAGTAAAATGTCTCTAAATTTGTCCATTTAAAAAAAATTGTTTTGGCTATTCTGGGCCTTTTGCATTTCCATATAAATCTTAAAATTGTCTTTCAGTTTCTACAAAACAACCTGATGCTATTTTGATGGTTATGTATTGAATTTAGGGAGAACTGAAGGTTTAAAAATATTGAGTCATCCAATACATGACTATGGTATTCCATTTATTCCTTAATTTAAAATATCAACTGTAATAGGATATTTATACATAGGATGTTCTACATATATAATTATAATGTCTATGAATAAAGGCCATTTTATTTCTTTAGTTCCAATCTATTTCTCTATTTTCTATTTATTTCTATTTATCTATCGATCTATATATTATCTATCCTTCCATCTATATTTTAACATCTTTTTTCTCACCTTATTGCGCTGGTCAGGACTTCTACTATAGTGTTGAATAGTGATGGTGAAGATAGATAAGCCTTGCCTTGTTGCTAATCTTGAGAGAATTGTTAATTCTTTCATCAGTTGCATATTAGATGCATGTTGAGAAAATTTGCTGTTATTCCTAGTTTGCTGAGGGTTTTTATTATGAATGAATGTTGAATTTTGTCAAATGATTTTATATTAAATCCTTTGACAAAATGATTATATTAAAATGCATATATTAAAATGACCACATTCTGTTTGATTATTTTGCTAATGTAGTATATTATTTTGATTGAGTTTTGATAACAAACCATCTTTGCATTTCTGGGATAAACTCCATTTTGCTCTTTTTATATGATGTTGGAGTCAGTTTGTTAATATTTTGTTAGGAACTTTCATGATTATGTTCATAAGGGGTCTCTGTAATTTTCTTCCTTTGTTATGTCTCTGCTGGATTTGATTTCAGTACAATGCTGGCTTCATAAAATGAATATGGAAACATTTCAGCTTGCTTTACATTCTCAAAGGCATTGTGTAAAATTGGTATTTTTTATATTGAAATTTTGGTAGAATCGTCTATAAAACCATCAGAGTCTGGAATTTTCTTTGAGGGGAGATTTTTACCTACAAATTTTATTCTTTCAATAGATCTAAGTCTATTTTTTTTATATGTTATATTCTTTTGTCAGTTTATAAATTAGTGTCTTAGGGAATTTGTTCATGTCAACTTGAATTTATTGGCACCAAGTTGTTTATTACATTACCTTATTATCTTTTAAATATATCTAGGATATGTGGTGAAAATCTTCTTTTATACCTAATATTGGTAATTTGAGTTTATTTCTTATTTTCTTTATCATTCTAGCCAAAGATTTAAAACTCTTATTGATTTTTCAAAGACTCAGCTTCTGGTTTTATTGATTTTCTTTTTTATTTGTTCATTTGTAAATTTCCACTCTGATATTTTCTTTATTTTTACTCACTTTGGATTTAATTTTTTTCTTCAGCTTTTTAAGTTTAAAGCTCAGATAACTGATTTTACTTATTTTTCTTTTTTAATATATGTATTTAAATCTATAAAATTTACTGTAAATACCACTTTAGCTACACCCCCTGAATTTGGATAACTATCTTTTCCCCATTACAATTTTTTTAATTTTTTTTTTTGGTTTTATTTATTTACTTATTTATTTTGGGCTGTGTTGGGTCTTCGTGGCTGTGTTGGGTCTTCGTTGCTGTATGTGGGCTTTCTCTAGTTGCGGTGAGCGGGGGTTACTCTTCGTTGCGGTGTGTGGGCTTCTCATTGAGGTGCCTTCTCTTGTAGTGGAGCACGAGCTCTAGGCGTGCAGGCTTCAGTAGTTGTGGCACGTGGGCTCAGTAACTGTGGCTTGCAGGCTCCAGAGTGCAGGTTCAGTAATTGTGGCATGGGGGCTTAGTTACTCTGTGGCATGTGGGATCTTCCCAGACCAGGGCTCGAACCCATGTCCCCTGCACTGGCAGGCAGATTCTTAACCACTGCACCACTAGGGAAGTCCTCCCCATTACAATTTAATTAAAAATATTTTCTAATTCTTTTGTGATTTTTTTTGATCTATAGATTATTCTGCAGTGCATTGCTTAATTTCAAAATATTATAGGGTTTTCTGATTTTTTAATTGATTTCTGAACAGATTCATATAGTCAGAAAATATATTCTATATTATTTCAATTATTAAATTCATTGCTACTTGTTTTATATTTTACTGTTTAGTCTATATTGGTGAATATGCCACGTGCTCTTGAAAAGAGTGTATTTTTCAACATCAGTGTGTAAATCTCAGTTTGGCCAATTTATTAGTAGTGTTGTTCAATTTTCTTACTAATTTTTGTGTTTCCTTATTTTCTTACTTCCTGAGAGAGGACTGTTGAAATATTCCACCATAATTGTGGATATGTCTATTTCTCCTTTCAATTATTTTATCTTTAGAAATTCCATTGTGTTTTTAAGAAATATCTTCCATTTATCTCTTCATTATGTTCAAGTTTTCCTTCAAATGCTTAGACACATGTAAAATAGGTTTTTGAAAGTTCTTGTCTGTTAATTTCATTATTTCTAATATTTATGAATCAGTTTCTATTGACTGAGATTTCTACTGCCTATAGGAAACATTTTCCTATTTTTATACATGTGTAGTCATATTTTATGAGATTCTAACATTATGACTGCTATATTGTTGAGTCTCTGGATTTTATTGTTTTCCTTTAAAGAGCATTGAAGTTTGTTCTGATGGGCAATTAAGTTAATTATAGTTCAGCTTGAACTTTTAGGGGCAGGGGCATCTAGATAGCCTTTACTCTAAAGCTAGTTTAGCTCTACCACTAAAGCAAGACCCTTCCAGCGTTACTATTATGTACCCTGCATGTTTAACAAGTTTGTTTCATTTTGGCTAGTCAGAACTCAACCTGTCTCCTAACCCAGTGTTAAGTTACTGAAATTGTTTAGCCTACAGCTTGCAGGTAGTTATGCTTTGTCTAGCAGTTATATTTTGCCTGGCCTTATGGAGTTTCACCCTACACAAACACAGCTTAATACTCAGCCAAAAACTCAAAGGAGCTATGCAGATTTCTAGAACTCTCTCTGCAGAGCACTTTCCTATCTGGTCTTCTGCACTACAAACCTTTACTGCCTTAGTATTGCTTAACTCTGATTTCTGTCTCTTTAATCAGGGAGACTAGCTTGCTTGGGGACTCCCTACTTTTCACAGTCCAGAAAGCCTCCACGGGCAGAAATCTGAGCCAGTTACTGGGCTCACTGGGTTTGTACCCCTTCTCTCAAGGATTACAGCCCTGTATGGCCTGTTGTAGAATGCCTGAAAGCAGTTGTTTCATATACTTTGTGTAGTTTTCTAGTTGTTTGCTATTGGAGAGCAAGTCCAATACCAGTTACTCCATTATATCCCAAAATAGAAATCTACAGGTAAACATTTAGCAGTAAGTTTCAAAGAAGAATGGAAAAATATATACTGTGATTTTATTTTTTAAAAGTTCAAAACCTAAGTCAAAACTAAATTATATTATTAAAAGATTCATATGTAGATGGTAAAATTTAAAGAAACCAGTAAGATGAAAATAATGATCACTTGAAGGGAAAGAATGGAATTGTGGTCAGAAAAGGGCACACAGTGGAGCTGGGGGCTAGAAATGTTCTATATCTTAATGTGGGTGGAGATTACATGAGTGTTCACTTTATATGTATTCTTTGAACTGTACATACAGGCTTTATGCAGCACTCTATATGTATGGCATGTCTCACAACTTAAAAATATTTTATGTGCATATACATATATGCCTATAATGTTGAAACCACTAGAAGAGGATCCTGTCTTTAACTTTGTTTCCTGCTCTTGAGTGGTGACATCAGGAAGGGAATAGCTGGTCTTTACTGTCCCTGAAGAATCATGTGATGCCAATTTTGATGCAGAGGTAACACAGAACTTAATAAATTCCCTGGAGTTCAGAGGCATTTGCTTTTTTCCCCCAGTATTGCAATCAGTATTATCCATGAAATGGTCTCCCTTGGAAAAAAGACATGCTCTGTAAGGGAAGTAATAGAAAAGTTTGGGTAAACATTGTAACACCCTTAATTTTCAGCATTTCATAATTTCCCAGCAGAATATCAGACCATGTGTCTTCTCTTAGCCCTGAGGAGCCTACAGCTTTTGTGTCTGTACTCACTAATGGATATCACTTTGTCCTATATGTATCATTTTGTTTGATATCCAACCTCTCCTGTTATGAGGCAAATCTGAGAGCCCAAAGAGGGGTTGCTTGAGAGCCCAAGTCACTGTCAATTGAACTGGATTAAAAAAAATGTGAAATATCATAATTGCCTAAGAAAGAGCCTCTTATAATGTAGAAAATGTCCTTTATTTAGTATTCAAAGCTTTTATGGTTAATTAACATCCATGTATAAAAAGACCCTTTTGGCTTTCTGGGAAATGTTTATATTTTGTTTTATTTTCCCCAGAATATTTAGTCCATTTCAGTTATCAGGTAAAGAATTCTGATTCTCAACCATGAAAAAAGATAATATTCTGTTTTTTACTCCGATAATGGTGATGTAGAGTTTTTGAAGTTATTCGTGCCAATATGCAGTCCCAAGTGCTCAATGGAACAACTGCTCAGTTTGGGGCTCTGGATATGCTGAGGCCAGATGCTTTAACTGACCCATAGAGTAGCTGCAGAACAACAACAACATGAGTTCCAATACGTTAATTAGAAAGAAGCATTAGGCATGAGAGATTGTTTTGGATTTATTTGTTTTGAAGGTTTACATGAATCAACCCAACATAACGTGGCCTCTCCAGTATTAAGTTCATAGTCAAGGGATAGGAATATAAGGGAAAATGCTGCAATTAACCCATGATATTTGCCTCATTGATTCTCTACCCATTTTGTGTCTCATAATAATGGAAAGGAAAGAACACAGCCCCTTCTAATGTGAGAATGGCGTGTCTTGTCCCCATTGCACAATGCTTACTGCTTAAGGATACTACTGAGTTATTGGATTGTCCAAATTTTTATTAAGAAAATAGTCAACAAATGTAGGAGGTCTAGATATTTCAGATGAATGCTTGAACACCGAAACCCTGACATATTTCTTGTTAAATTGCTCAGTGTGAAGTTGTACGGCTTTGTTTTAGACATCTCTGAATGAAATCCCATTAATAAGTTCAAGGAGTCAAATCACATACTTCATCTCCATTCTTAACGTGGACCCTACACTTGTTACGTAACAGTTGAAATATATTTAACTCTGACTTTAAGAAGCCTGCGGCTGAATATATTCATTTAGTATTAACTATCTTTGTGATTTTGAGCAGTTTCATTTTTCTAGCTCTTTGGGGCCTGAATTTTACAAAAGTGAATAGTATTTGCCTGAAGGCAAGTCTAGGATCTTTTGTGATATCAATTACTGAGAACTGCTTTTAATAATAACTGTCATTTGTTGAGGGATTAAGTCATGCTTATGTTCTAAGAACTGTGCTAAACAGTGTGCAACTCTGTGGAGTTGAATGCTATCCAAAGGAAAATGGTTGAGGTTAAACTATAACCAAAAGGTACAAAAAGTAAATGCCTAAGATAAAGAAAGGTTATATCTAGACTGAAAACAAAATACTAGAAATAAGATTCACATTAGAAAATACAAGAACTATAAGAGGCACTATGAAAATTTGAATCATATGGGTCTGAATGCAGAGGAAAAGAAGAATAGGATGAAAACCATGAAAATGAAGATAATAGGTATGGCAAACAGAATTATAAATGATCTTAAAGAGGAACTACAAAAATTGGAAGAGAATTAGTGATCAAAGTGCTCATTAGTATTAACACCTTCCTAACTTTAAAAAGTACTTTAAGTATGAAGACTGAAAGGAGTTGCTTCTTTCAGAAAAGAGATGGTGAATATAGAACCCATGTAAACAGATATTTGAGACTTTTTTCATTTCAAGAACAGGTAAACATTCTATAAGTACCCAGAAAAAATACAAACAAGCAAAATTCAGGTTAAGATTGAGACTACTTTGTAATATTAAAAGCCAGAAGCTAATGAAACAAAAATCTATGAAGTTTTGAAACAAAATTTGTAACCCAAGAGTTTTACCCTTCAGCTAATTATCATTTGTGATGAAAAATTTTCTTGATTGTGTAAAGATTCCAAAACTACACTATCCAGAGTATGGGTATGTTCAATAGAAAGTTATTTTTACTTAGGGTAATACTACTTGGATTTTAAAACTCAATAGACCAAAACTGACAAAGCTATTAAAATTTACCAGTGTTTATCTGTGTAGAGTATAATGTTTGCTGCATCGAACAAAATGAACGCTTGATTAAATGTTAAATATTGTTCTATAAACTCTTAGCTACAATTTTAACTGTCTGAAAAATGACCCTTCAACAGAGCTATTCACTCAACAAATATTTATCCACCTCTCATTACAGAGGTTTACAGTGAAGGAGGAGAAACAAACCAGTAAACAGACAATTACATTCCAGTGACTGGTGTTATGATAGAGGAAACAAGTGAGTGTTACGAAAACACAGTGAGGTACCTCCTCACTACCTCCAGAGGTAGAAGGCGTCACAAAAGAAATAACACCCAAGCTTAAACTTCAAGTTTATGGAGGAGTAAGTGAACCAAAGTAATCCCGATCAAGGGTAGTCATTACAAAAGCCAACAGGAGGGAGTTGTGTTGCTAGAACATAGAGTGTGAATGGAGGAGTGGTAACAGTTATTGAAGGCCAGTGCTCTCTGGCCTCATGCTCTGTGGTCACCATCTTAAAATACTTAATAATTTTGTCTCTGAGTTTGTGTCTTATAATTGAATTCTGATAGGACAGTAGAATATGTGCCAATGACTTAGAGTAACATACTGTTTTGATTATAGCTTTATAGTATAGTTTAAAATCAGGGAGCATGCTACCTCCAGCTTTGTTCTTATTTCTTAAGGTTATTTTTGTTATTTGGGGTCTTTTGTGTTTCCATACAAATTTTAGAGTTATTTATTCTAGTTCTGTGAAAAATGCCATTGGTATTTTGATAAGGATTGCATTGAATCTGTAGATTGCCTTGGATAATATGATCATTTCAACAATATTAATTCTACCAATCCATGAGCACAGTATATCTTTCCATTTGTTAGTGTCACCTTCAATCTCTTCCATCAGTGTCTTATAGTTTTCCAAGTACAGGCCTTTTACCTCCTTAGCTAAATTTATTCCTAAGTATTTTATTCTTTTTGATGCAATTGTAAATGGGATTGTTTTCTGAATTTCTCTTTCTGGTAGTTCATTGTAAGTGTGTAAAAACACAACAGAGCCTTTCAGCCATAGTGCATGACTCAGCTCAGTCCAGTTCAAGATGCTGACAAACTTCAGGGCTGGTGCTTGAAAGAATCTTTTCAAGGAGATAAGGTTTATTTGAACATGTGATGATTGAGAGGTTTTTGCTTTCTTTGTCCCTTTCATGGTGGTAGCAGGGGTGAACTTTCAAAAAGGTACCAAATATCTCTAAGAACATATATCTTCCCCATAGAGAATTTCTACAGAATTGAATTCCCTTATTTAAAATAGTTTTTCTTCCAACCAGCCCCAGCCTGAAGCTTGACACAGTAACTAGACTAGCTATTCTACAGCTATCTTAAGACAACTTTGTCTGCTGCTTTAATATACAAAGATTATTTTTAAATCCCATTCTTTTGACAATTCTAAGCATTGTGTGTTTCAAAGTATCCTTTTAAAAACTTGGATTTTTGTGTTTACAATTTTTTCTATAATAGATCATTTTGATGATTAAATTTGACCCCTTTGACAGAAAACAGATCAGTGGATTCCTAAGAATTGAGAGGAGTTCATTGCATAGGTGTTTAGGGGTGGGGTGGTTTGAGGAACTGTTCTACACTTTGATTATGGTGGTGATTGCATTTGTCAAATTTCGAAGTGAATTTTATTGAATGTAAATTCAACTTCAATAAACATGACTTTAAAAATTAAAAAAAAAGAGACAAAAAACCACAACAGATTTCTGTAAAGTAGTTTTTTATCCTGCAACTTTACTGAATTCGTTGGTAAGTTTTCATAGGTTTTTTGTTGTATCTTTAGGATTTTCTATATATAGTACTATATCATCTGCAAATAGTGATATTTTACTTCTTCTTTTCCAATTTGGATTGTTTTATTTATTTTTCTTGTCTGATTGCTGTAGCTAGGACTTCCAAACCATGTTGAATAAAAGTGGTGAGATTGGGTATCCTTGTTTTGTTCCTGATCTTAGAGCAAATGCTTCCAGTTTTTCACCATTGGGCACAATGTTAGCTATGGGCTTGTCATATATGACCTTTATTATGTTGAGGTATGTTTCCTCTATACCCACTTTGTGGCTATTTTAAATCGTAAATAGATGTTGAATTTTGTCAAAAACCACAATGAGATATCATCTCATACATGTCAGGATGGCTATTATCAAAAAGACAACAAATAAGTGTTGGCAAGGATGTGGAAAAAGGGAAACCTCCTGCACCATTGGTGGGAACATAAATTTGGGCAGCCACTATGGAATATAGCATGGAGATTCCTCAAAAATAAAAAACAGAACTACCATACAATTCTGCAATTTCACTCCTGGGTGGTTATCTGAAGAAAATGAAAAGACCAATTCAAAAATATATATACACCTTTATGTTCATTGTAGCATTATTTTTTTTTCCTTTGGACAATCTTTATTTATTTATTTTTTGAGGTAAAGAAACCTTATTTTATTTTATTGGAGTGTAGTTGATTTACAGTGTTGTGTTAGTTTCAGGTGTGCAGCAAAGTGATTCAGTTATACATATACAGATATTCATTCCTTTTTTATATTCTTTTCTCATATAGATTATCACAGAATATTAATTTTTAAAATTAATTAATTTATTTTTAGCTGCATTGGGTCTTTGTTGCAGCATGCGGGCTTTCTCTAGTAGAGGTGAGCGGTGGCTACTCTTCACTGTGGTGCACGGGCTTCTCATTGCGGTAGCTTCTCTTCTTGTGGAGCACGGCCTCTAGGCCTGTGGGCTTCAGTAGTTATGGTACACGGGCTCAGTAGTTGTGACTCGTGGGATCCAGAGCACAGGTTCAGTAGTTGTGGCACACAGG
Organism: Aethalodelphis obliquidens; assembly: GCF_003676395.1. Lineage (NCBI taxonomy): Eukaryota > Metazoa > Chordata > Mammalia > Artiodactyla > Delphinidae > Aethalodelphis > Aethalodelphis obliquidens. The sequence goes on along the minus strand of NW_020837948.1, from coordinate 80,444,306 downwards.
CTTAGCTGCTCCACAGCACATGGGATCCTCCTGGACCAGGGATGGAACCCATATCCCCTGCATTGGCAAGTGGATTCCTAACCACTGCACCACTAGGGAAGTCCCTATCACAGAATATTGAGTAGAGTTCCCTGTGCAATACAGTAGGTCCTTGTTCGTTATCTATCTCATATATAGTAGTGTATGTACGTTCATCCCAAGCTCCTGATTTATTCCTCCCTCCCTCCCCACATTTCCCTTTTGGTAACCATAAGTTTGTTTTCAATATCTGTTACTCTGTTTCTGTTTTGTGAATAAGTTCATTTGTATCATTTTTTAGTTAGATTCTACACATGAGTGATATCATATGATATTTGTCTTTCTCTGTCTGACTTCACTTAGTGTGATAACCTCTAGGTCCATCCATATTGCTGCAAATGGCATTATTTCATTCTTTTTTATGGCTGAATAATATTCCATTGTATATATGTACAACATCTTGTTTATCCATTCATCTGTCAATGGACATTTAGCTTGCTTCCATGTCTTGGCTATTGTAAATAGTGCTGCAGTGAACATTGGGGTGCATGCATTTTATCATTTTCTCTGGATATATGCCCAGGAGTGGGATTGCTGGATCACATGGTAGTTTTATTTTTAGTTTTTTAAGGAACCTTCATTGTGTTCTCCATGGTGGTTGTACCAATTTACATTCCCACCAACAGTGCAAGAGGGTTCCCTTTTCTGCACATCCTCTCCAGCATTTACTGTTTGTAGGTTTTGTGATAATGGCCATTCTGATGGGTGTGTGGTGATACCTCATTGAAGCTTTGATTTGCATTTCCCTAATAATTGGTGATGTTGAGCATCTTTTCATTTGCTTTTTGTCCATCTGTAGTCTTCTTTGCAGAAATGTCTATTTATATCTGCCCATTTTTTCTGGAATTTTATTTTAATTATTTTATATAGAGCAGGTTCTTATTAGTTATCTATTTTATACACATTAGTGTATATATGTCAATCCCAAACACCCAATTCTTCCCACCACCACCATCCACCCCCCCGCTTTCCAACCTTGGTGTCCATACATTTGTTCTCTACATCCGTGTCTTTATTTCTGCCTTGCAAACCAGTTCATTTGTACCATTTTTCTAGATTCCACATATATGCCTTAGTATACAATATTTGTTTTTCTCTTTCTGACTCACTTCATTCTGTATGAGTGTCTCTAGGTCCATCCACATCTCTACAAATGACCCAATTTCGTTCCTTTTTATGGCTGAGTAATATTCTATTGTATATATGTACAACCTCTTCTTTATCCATTCATCTATCCATGGGCATTTAGGTTGCTTCCATGACCTACCTATTATAAATAGTGCTGCAATGAACTTTGGGGTGCATGTGTCTTTTTGGATTATGGTTTTCTCTGGGTATATGCCCAGTAGTGGGATTACTGGGTCATATGGTAATTCTATTTTTAGTCTTTTAGGGAACCTCCATACTGTTCTCCATAGTGGCTCTATCAATTTACATTCCCACCAAGAGAGCAAGAGGGTTCCCTTTTCTCCACACCCTCTCCAGAATTTGCTGTTTGTAGATTTTCTGATGATGCCCATTCTAACTGGTGTGAGGTGATACCTCATTGTAGTTTTGATTTGCATTTCTCTAATAATTAGTGATGTTGAGCAGCTTTTCATGTGCATCTTGGCCATCTGTATGTCTTCTTTGGAGAAATGTCTATTTAGGTCTTCTGCCCATTTTTGGATTGGGTTGTTTGTTTTTTTAATATTGAGCTGCATGAGCTGTTTATATATTTTGGAGATAAATCCTTTGTCAGTTGATTCGTTTGCAAATATTTTCTCCCATTCAGAGGGTTGTCTTTTCATCTTATTCATAGTTTCCTTTGTTCTGCAAAAGCTTTTAAGTTTCATTGGGTTCCATTTGTTTATTTTTGTTTTTATTTCCATTACTCTAGGAGGTGGATCAAAAAAAATCTTGCTGTGATTTATTTCAAAGAGTGTTTTTCCTATGTTTTCCTCTAAGTGTTTTATAGTGTCTGGTCTTACATTTAGGTGTTTAATCCATTTTTAGTTTATTTTTGTGAATGGTGTTAGGAAGTGTTCTAATTTCATCCTTTTACATGTAGCTGTCCAGTTTTCCCAGAACCACTTATTGAAGTGACTGTCTTTTCTCCATTGTATATCCTTGCCTCCTTTGTCATAGATTAGTTGACCATAGGTGTGTGGGTTTATCTCTGGGCTTTCTATCCTGTTCCATTGATCTATATTTCTGTTTTTGTTCCAGTACCATATTGTCTTGATTACTGTAGCTTTACAGTATAGACTGAAGTCAGGGAGTCTGATTCCTCCAGCTCCATTTTCCCTCAAGATTGCTTTGGCTATTCAGGGTCCTTTGTGTCTTCATACAAATTTTAAGAATTTTTGTTCTACTTCTGTGAAAAATGCCATTGGTAATTTGATAAGGATTGCATTGAATCTGTAGATAGCTTTGGGTAGTATAGTCATTTTCACAATATTGATTCTTCCAATCCAAGAAAATGGTATATGTCTCCATCTGTTTGTGTCATCTTTGATTTCTTTCATCAGTGTCCTATAATTTTCTGAGTACAGGTCTTTTACCTCCTGAGGTAGGCTTATTCCTAAGTATTTTATTCTTTTTTTTGCAATGGTGAATGGGATTGTTTCCTTAATTTCTATTTCTGATCTTTCATTGTTAATGTATAGGAATGCATTTATTTTGTATCCTGCAACTTTACCAAATTCATTGATTCATTCTAGTTGTTTTCTGGTGGCATCTTTAGGATTCTCTATGTATAGTATCATGTCCTCTACAAACAGTGACAGTTTAACTTCTGTTCCAATTTGTATTCCTTTTATTTCTTTTTCTTCTCTGATTGCCATGGCTAGGACTTCCAAAATTATGTTGAATAATAGTAGTGAGAGTGGACATCCTTGTCTTGTTCCTATCTTAGAGGAAATGCTTTCAGTTTCTCACCATTGAGAATGATGTTTGCTGTGGGTTTGTTGTATATGGCCTTTATTATCTTGAAGTAGGTTCCCGCTATGCCCACTTTCTAGAGAGTTTTTACCATAAATGGGTGTTGAATTTTGTCAAAAGCTTTTTCTGCATCTATTGAGATGATCGTATGGTTTTTATTTTTCAATTTGTTAATATGGTGTATCACATTGATTGATTTGCATATATTGAAGAATCCTTGCATCCCTGGGGTAAATCCCACTTGCTCATGGGGTCTGATCCTTTTAAGTAATGTGTTGCTGGATTCTGTTGCTAGTATTTTGTTGAGGATTTTTACATCTATAGTCATCAGTGTTATTGGTCTGTAATTTTCTTTTTTTACAGTATCTTTGTCTGGTTTTGGTTTCAGGGTGACGGTGGCCTCATAGGATGAGTTTGGGAGTGTTGCTTCCTCTGCAAGTTTTTGAAGACTTTGAGAAGGATGGGTGTTAGCTCTTCTCTAAATGTTTGATAGAATTCACCTGTGAAGCCATCTGGTCCTGGACTTTTGCTTGTTGGAAGATTTTTAATCCCAGTTTCAATTTCATTACTTCTGATTTGTCTCTTCATATATTCTAGTCCTTCCTGGTTCAGTCTTGGAAGCTTATACCTTTCCAAGAATTTGTCCATTTCTTCCAGGTTGTCCATTTTATTTGCATAGAGTTGCTTGTAGTAGTCTCATAGGATGCTTTGTATTTCTGCGGTGTCTGTTGTAACTTCTCCTTTTTCATTTCTAATTTTATGATCTGAGTCCTCTCCCTCTTTTTCTTGATGAGTCTGGCTAAAGGTTTATCAATTTTGTTTATCTTCTCAAAGAACCAGCTTTTAGTTTTATTGATCTTTGCTATTGTTTTCTTTGTTTCTATTTCATTTATTTCTGCTCTGATCTTTATGATTTCTTTCCTTCCACTAACTTTGGGTTTTGTTTGTTCTTCTTTCTCTAGTTCCTTTAGGTGTAAGGTTACATTGTTTGAGATTTTTCTTGTTTTTTGAGGTAGGATTTTATTGCTGTAATCTTCCCTCTTAGAACTGCTTTTGTTGCATCCCATAGGTTTTGGATTGTCGTGTTTTCATTATCATTTGTCTCTAGGTATTTTTTGATTTCCTCAGGGATCTCTTGGTTATTTAGTAACGTATTTTTTAGCCTCCATGTGGTTATGTTTTTTACATTTTTTCCCTTGTGATTGATTTCTAATCTCATAGCATTGTGGTGAGAAAAGATGCTTGATATGATTTCAATTTTCTTAAATTTACTGAGGCTTGATTTGTGACCCAGGATGTGATGTATCCTGGAGAATGTTCCGTGTGCACTTGAGAAGATAGTGTAATCTGCTGTTTTCGGATGGAATGTCCTATAAATATCAATTAAATCTATCTGGTCTATTGTGTCATTTAAAGCTTGTGTTTACTTATTAATTTTCTGTCTGGATGATCTGTCCATTGGTGTAAGTGAGGTGTTAAAATCCCCCACAATCATTGTGTTACTGTTGATTTCCTTTCTATAGCTGTTAGCATTTGCCTTATGTATTGAGGTACTCCTATATTGGGTGCATATGTAATTGTTATATCTTCTTCTTTGATTGATCCCTTGATCATTATGCAGTGTCTTTCCTTGTCTCTTGTAACGTTCTTTATTTTAAAGTCTATTTTATGTGATGTGAGTATTGCTACTTCAGCTTTCTTTTGATTTCCATTTGCATGGAATATCTTTTTACATCCCCTCACTTTCAGTCTATATGTGTCCCTAGGTCTGAAGTGGGTCCCTTGTAGACAGCATATAGATGCATCTTGTTTTTGTATCCATTCAGCAAGCCTGTGTCTTTTGGTTGGAGCATTTAATCCATTAACATTTAAGGTAATTATCAATATGTACATTCCTATTACCATTTTCTTAATTGTTTTTGGTTTGTTTTTGTAGGTCCTTTTCTTCTCTTGTGTTTCGCACCTAGAGAAGTTCTTTTAGCATTTGTTGTAGAGCTGGTTTGGTGGTGCTGAATTCTCTTAACTTTTGCTTGTCTGTAAAGCTTTTGATTTCTCCATCGAATCTGAATGAGATCCTTGCCGGGTAGAGTAATCTTGGTTGTAGGTCCTTCCCTTTAAATATATTGTGCCACTCCCTTCTGGATTGTAGAGTTTCTGCTGAGAAATCAGCTGTTAACCTTATTGGAGTTCCCTTGTATTTTGTCATTTTTCCATTGTTGCTTTAATAATTTTTCTTTGTCTTTAATTTTTGTCAATTTGATTACTATGTGTCTTGGTGTGTTTCTCCTTGGGTTTATCCTGCCTGGACTCTCTGCACTTTCTGGACTTGGATTGCTATTTCCTTTCACATGTTAGGGAAGTTTTCGACTCTAATCTTTTCAAATGTTTTCTCGGGTCCCTTCTCTCTCTCTTCTCCTTCTGGGACCCCTATAATGCAAATGTTGGTGTGTTTAATGTTGTCCCAGAGGTCTCTTGGGCTGTCTTCATTTCTTTTCATTCTTTTTTCTTAATTCTATTCCATGGCAGTGAATTCCACCATTCTGTATTCCAGGTCACTTATCCATTCTTCTGCCTCAGTTATTCTGCTATTGATTCCTTCTAGTGTATTTTTCATTTTGGTTATTGTATTATTCATCTCTGTTTGTTCTTTAATTCTTCTAGGTCTTTGTTAAACATTTCTTGTATCTTCTCGATCTTTGCCTCCATTCTTTTTCCAAGGTCCTGGATCATCTTCACTATCATAATTCTGAATTCTTTTTTCTGGAAGGTTGCCTATCTTCACTTCATTTAATTGTTTTTATAGGGTTTTATCTTGTTCCTTCATGTGGTACATAGTCCTCTGCCTTTTCATTTTGTCTGTCTTTCTGTGAATGTGGTTTAGTTCCACAGGCTGCATGATTGTAGTTCTCTTTGCTTCTGCTGTCTGCCCTCTGGTGGATGAGGCTATCTAAGAGGCTTGTGCAAGTCTCCTAATGGGAGGGACTGGTGGTGGGTATAGCTGGGTGTTGCTCTGGTGGGCAGAGCTCAGTAAAACTTTAATCTGCTTGTCTCTGATGAGTGGGGCTGAGTTCCCTCCCTGTTGATTGTTTGGCCTTAGGCAACCCAACACTGAGGCCTACCTGGGCTCTTTGGTGGGGCTAATGGCAGACTCTGGGAGGGCTCACACCAAGGAGTACTTCCCAGAACTTCTGCTGCCAAGGTCCTTGTCCCTGTGGTGAGCCACAACCACCTGCTGCCTTTGCAGGAGACCCTCCAACACTAGCAGGTAGGTCTGGGTCAGTCTCCTATGGGGTCACTGCTCCTTCCCCCTTTGTCCTTATATGCACACTACTTTGTGTGTGCCCTCCAAGAGTGGAGTCTCTGCTTCCCCCAGTCCTGTCAAAGTCCTGCAGTCAAATCCCACTAGCCTTCAAAGTCTGATTCTCTGGGAATTCCTCCTCCTGTTGCCAGACCCCCAGGTTGGGAAGCCTGACGTGGGGCTCAGAACCTTCACTCCAGTGGGTGGACTTCTGTGGTATAAGTGTTCTCCAGTTTGTGAGGCGCCCACCCAGCAGTTATGGAATTTGATTTTATTGTGATTGCACCCCTGCTACCATCTCATTGCGGTTTCTCCTTCATCTTTGGATGTGGGTTATCTTTTTTGGTGAGTTCCAGCGTCTTCCTGTCAATGATTGTTCAGCAGTTAGTTGTGATTCTGGTGCTCTCGCAAGAGGAATTGAGAGCATGCCCTTCTACTCCACCATCTTGAACCAATCACTCATTGTAGCATTATTTACAGTAGCCAAGAATTAAAAACAACCTAAGTGTCCATCAACAGATGAATGAGTAAAGAAGATGTGGTGTTTATATATACAATGGAATATTACTCAGCCATTAAAAGAGTGAAATGTAGACAATTTTGGCAACATGAATGGACCTAGAGGGTATTCTGCTTAGTGAAATAAATCAGACAGAGAAAGAAAAATGCCATGTGATTTCACTTATATGTGGAATCTAAAACAAAACAAATGAGCAAACATGACAAAACAGAAACAGTCATAGAGAATAAAGAGTGGGTGCCAGAGGGGAGAGGAGTGGGGGATGGGAGAAATAGGTGAATGGGGATTAAGAGATACAAACTTACAGTTATAAAAGAAATGTCACAGGGATGCAATGTACATCATAGGGAATATAGTCAATAATATTGTAATAACTTTATATGATGACAGACAGTAACTAGACTCACAGTGGTGATCATTTTGTAATGTATAAAACTATCAAATCACTATGTTTTACACCTGAAACTAATTTCATATTGTAAATCAGCAATACTTCAAATAAATAAATAGGAACATTGGACACATATACACCCCTTCACACCCTGCCCCAATCCACAGTAGTTCCATAAACCACTTCCCAGCCTTGCGCAGACTGTACAGTTGTCTCTTTGCTGTTATATCACCTTTTTATCCAAGTATTACAGTATTATCACAGACATAAATATTCAGATTCCTTCCAGCTGCCCCCACCACTCCCACTAAAGGAAAAATCTTTGGGTAATGTTTATTTTGGTTACATGCATATTTTTCTGTCTCACCCACTAAATGTGGATGGCTTGAGGACAAAGAACTACAAACAAACACAGAAGCAAATATTTTCTGGACACTCACAGAGTGCCATATACTCCTTCTTCTTTGAAGATAAAACAAACAAACAAACATACAAGTGCATATTTTCTGGATACCCTCAATCTAGCAATGACTGATTTTCTTATTTACCTATTTATGTACCACTGTTCTTGACAGCTTTTACCAAATGTTTATGTAAATTGACTTGAGGGCAAGGATCAACCTTCTATGTAGACAATTTATTCTCAAATGGAGTGAGTTTGCCCCAAGGAGATATTTGGAAATGTCTGGAGATAGTTTTGATTGTCACAACTGAGGGGTTGCTACTGGCATCTGGTGGGTAGAGCCTAGGGATGTTTTTAAGATCCTACAATGCACAGGACAGCCTCTCACAACAAAGAATTATCTGTACAAAACTTTAATTGTATTGAGATTGAGAAACCCTAGTATAGACCAAAGATCCTTACTCCAGGGTTAGTGGACCCCTAGGAGGGCTAAAAAAAAAGGCTATAAGAAGTAATCTAGTAATTTTCAAAGATTGTACACAAAATGGTGTGTGTTTTCATGTTCACTTGTATTCTAGGGAAAGGAGGTTCTTAGCTTTCCGTAAACTCTAAAAGAGGTTAAGAACCAATGATATGGATAATGTTGATACTCTCTATTTCCTAGCCTTTGCATGGAGCCTCAATACCTTTTGGTGAAAGTTAGCAGTTTTCCATTTACTTGTTTGAGAAAACAGTGTGTGTACGCACACACACACACACACAATTTTTAACTTATTGGTATAAACTGTGATCCCAGGAGGATGGAGCCTTGGCCACTAGAAAAAGGAAAGAAGCTGTACAAAGAATAGACTGTAATAAGGACTATATGAGCTGATGGAACCATCAAGAAGGAGTGCTTTAAAGGTAGGTGTTATAGGTTGAATTGCATCTCCCCGAAATTCATGTGTTGAAGTTTTAACAGCAGTCCCTCAGAATGTGATCTTATTTGGAAGTAGAGTCTTTGTAGATGTAATTAGTTAAGCTGAGGTCATAGTGGAGCAGGGTGAACCCCTATCTAATATCACAGGTGTCTTTACAAAAAGGAGAAATTTGAACTGAGACACACACACAAGGAGAACGCATGTGAAGATGAAAGCAGAGATCAGGGTGATACACAAGACAAGACGAGGAACCACAGATATTGCCAGAAAACCACCAGAAGCTTGGGAGAAGCATGAAGCAGATTCTTCCTTACAGTCCTCAGAAGGAAATGACTATGCTGACACCTTGATCTCGTTCTTCTAGTCTTCAGAATTACGAGAAAATAAGTTTCTGTTGTTTAAGCCACCCAGTTTGAAGAACTTTGTTAAGACAGCTCTAATGAACACTGGAAGGGTTATTTTTTCTCATTTGCATATGAATAGACATACTGTCCCCTATTCTCACTTTGATGTTGCCCTCCTACATTATGTGATAAAAATAACAACAATATTATAATATAGCTGTCGTATGTACTGAGAATTTATGTGACATTTATCATGTGTCCCCTTTACTGCATTATATTATTTACTCTTCACATTTCACTAAAATGTTAGGTTTTGCTATTTTCTCACTTATGCACATAAGAACAGAGGGGCTTGTTGGGTAAGTAACCTTCCCCCCGCAAAGCCAGCCAATAGTAGTGTGAGGATTGGAAACCAGGCAGCTGGTACAGAGCTCTGCTCTCTTGTGGCCTGTTGGTGATCAGGTTGCTGGGAGGAAACGAGCACAGGACTACACTATATTCCATCCTTGCCTCAGGTCCTAAGCTTGGGCCTATTTGGCTTGTTTTGCTGGCATGAAGCCCCAGCTTTTTGCCTCCCCCTGCCGCAAACCTATTAACAACGACAGCCTTCAGATGCATCCTGCTCTTGTATCTCATTTACCTATCACTTCTCAGATCTCATGCTTCTGCTTTCCCAGCTATGCCGAGGTTGTTTAGAAAACCAAAATATTCCAAAATTATTTTTTAGACCATGTTAGTGTGCCACTTATTCACAGAAAAAAGATAAAGTCTAAAATTCCTGATGTAATATTTTAGATAAATATTTTATTTACATTTTGAGAGAAAAAACCTACCATTTAAAAATATCTACCCAATTCTAAAGAAATCTTTACTGTCTTGTAATTAAATTTAGGGCTTAAATATTTTAAAATGTTAGAATCATTAATTTTTCATATACTACTAAAAACATCTTGTTAAGAAGAAAGCAAATATGAAGGTGTTTGATGGCTCTTCAGTGGCACCCTAAAATGCCACAAAAGAGTGGGGATTTTCACCTCTAGGGTAAAGAATCAATGCAGAAATTATCCAAACTTGTGAAAATCAAAAGTGCAAAGTATTTGAGATATGTTTTGTAAAATATGGTCTAATTTCATTACCCATTATCTCAAATAATTATATATGTATATTCAATTAGAGGAATTTTACTAAAGTAAGAGGTTAAATAACTGACTTGGTTAATACTATATATGTAATTAATAATGTATGAGTGTGTGTGTGTACTAACTACTCAATCCAGTACAAATTGCAAAAAGGTAAAAAGAGGCAGAATGTGCTGTTTTCTTTTTTTTCTATATAAGAAAGAAACCTCTTTATTATAAAGAGGTTAATACTAAGAGAAGACATGAGTTAGTGCAACTATGTATATGTCTTCATTCTCAACTAGTTTTATAATTCGATTCACTCAACTTGTCAATATAATCAAACGATGAACTAGGCAAAAGTCAAACCAGTTGACCTGATAGAATTGACATATGAGAAGTTACTTTATGGTGTGGTATCTCCTGTCTCCAGATATCTTTCCTCTTTCCCAACATACATACATGCACACACACACCCTTTGCTATGGCCACAGTGAACTCTTCAGTACATTTTTAAATATGTCATATTTTCTTCAGGCATCCATAAGTTTGCAAGCACTGGGTCAGCCTTTCCTTGTATTTCCAGAGCTCCTTTTCATGTTTTAAGACCCAGTTCCAATGCCACCACCTACATGGTTTGATGATGGTTTCTGTTTGCTGCTGATTCAAACGAAGAGACATTCTCACTTGATACTGAAATAGACAAAAGAGAGATTTCTGACCGGAGAAATGTTATTTTCTTGAGACTTCACTTGAATCAACCATTTGTCATAAAATCCTTTTCTGCCTTCAAGCTACAGCCTCAATGAAATTAGTTTCTACCTATGTCCCTAGCCACAAATGGGAAGATGTACCATTCATTGAGATAGAATGTCTGACTTAATATCAGATGAGTAAAAAGATATCTGCATTAGAGTGAAAAATGAGGCTATGCTCTGAGTAGAACATTTGATGAAATCATGGATTACTGACTGTGCAATTCTTCCAGTACCATCAGTTGCTGTTCACATTTTTAAATTTCCTGAGAGGAATCAATAATCTTGGGAGGACATCAGTGATGAAATTGTAGAGATACCCAATTCCAAGCCTACATAACTAACATGGTATCAGTGTATTTAATCACCTCTTGGGGTGACTTAATGAAAGGGTAGTGATGAGAATATCATTTCTTAACTAAAATTTTTGAGGATAAAAGTGTATTATAGGTGGTTTCATTTGGAAAATGAAAACAAATAAAGATAAAAATATAAATCAGAGTCTAAACTCTGACTAAATTAAAAAATCTCCTCCATCCTACAAAAGAAGGGGAAGGATTTAATATTTTTCATAAAAGGTGACATGTAGAAGGAAATATTTTTTTAACGCTAATTTGCTTCCACCTGAAATGCTTGATTCACCCTTGTATAATTCTGCAATATGTAATATAAAATGGATGAAGCCTAAGAGCTTGGGATATCCAGAACTGTAGGAGGTAACAATAAGCAGTCTTTATGGCATGATGGACTCCCTTTGGTAGATTTCTGTCCATCTTCTAAGAGTCTTTCATAACTAATAGCATCATATCTCACTTCTTAGTTTTCACTGTGGCAGCACAAGAAACCCAAGCTCTGCAGGGTGTGCATTAGTCTAATGCTGCCATCGTCATCCTCTGATTTGACACACCCTCCAACCCTCCTCTCACTCCCAGACCCTTTTCCTGTGCTCCCTGAAATACTCCATCTGTGGTTAACATAGCCTCTTATATCCTCGTTCTCTTCTAAACCGTTATTTCTTCTTTTTTGCCTTGACTAAACCCAGATTAAGCTACTTCCCCTGAGGACCTCTCAAGTGGAGATTATTTATTCTGTTTCCTTCTCACCTACCCCAGAACTGGGTATTGTGTTAGCTGACCACTTGCTACCCACTGCTGCTTGAAACCATTCCATTTCCTTTGCTCTTCCTTCCAAACCCCAGTTCTTTCAACCTTCAGTTCATCCAACTCTCTCTCTCATATTACGGTTCTCTAGACCTCCATGGTCACTCTCTGTCATTCACTGAAGGCTCGAGTAGAGTACTCCTCTCTACCTCCAGCGCTGCTATTTTCCTGATGACTTTAGTATCCAAGGAAGTGATACCTGCAACACTAGTCAGTCATTTCCTTACCTGCCTTGAATGCTACAATCTTTAATCCTGGTAGCCAAAGCTACTCACTCTTAAAGCCATGCTCTGGATCAGTTATCAGCAGTAACTGTACCACATTTGAAATCCTGATTTCAGATATTTCCCAATCTGATTCAATTTTCTGCCTTCTTTATCCTTGTGAATATTATGGAATAAAATGATATAAGTGGGTTGACTCATTTTATTTTAAATTACCACTTGCAAATTTAAAAGGGTACTTTAAAATACTACTTTCCTTAGTACAGTAAATCCCCTACATATGAACGAGTTCCATTCTGAGAGTATGTTCGGAAGTCCAATTTGTTTGTAAGTCCAACAAAGTTAGCCTAGGTACCCAACTAACACACTCGGCTATATAGTACTGTACTGTAATAGTTTTATAATATTTTTCACACAAATAATAAATAAAAAACAAACAAACACAAACACAAAATATAAAGACAAACACACAAACACAAAATATAACAAAAAATAAAACATTTTTAGTCTTACAGTACATTACCTTGAAAAGTACAGTAGTACAGTACAACAGCTGGCATACAGGGGCTGGTATCGAGTGAACAGGCAAGAAGAGTTACTGGCTGGAGGAGAGAGAGGAAGTGGGAGATGGTAGAGCTGAAGGATCATCAACAATAGGAGATGGAGGGCAAGCTGCCATTTCACTCACGCCTGATGTTGATGGTACAGGTTCTGGTTCCTTGCTGGAACCAGATGCACATTCGCATCTTTGAAAGTTCGCAAATTGAAGGTTCATATGTAGGGGACTTACTGTAAATCTCCTCTTCCTTTCCAAAGAAACAACTTTATACCTTCTCCTTTCTTTTTCAAACCCCTTCCAGCTCTCCTCACTACACAAACATATATACATACCCAACTAACAATCTCCATACTCCTACACTGCCTTGAAAAGCCAGAAATTATCATGTATTTTAAATTAGTTCAACAAATTTTATCAGAGGAAAACTGTCTTATTTTCGCAACACCAAATTTACCTGCTTGAAGGTAAATTCTCCTGTTCCTAGTCAGCAGAGGAAATACCCTTGCTCCTGTCAAATAAAATCCCCTCCACTGGTGCTAAGGCTCTCATCCCCTCTTGCCCTCTCAAGGATTTTGCCTATGTAATCATCTCTTATATTTTCTGCATCATCAATATTGCTTTTCTTTCTATTGGATTATTCCTGTCAGTATTTAAAACTTTTAGTATGCTCTTTCCTAAAAAAAAAAATAAGCCTCCCTTTAATGCCATTTTCCCCTCTAGCTAATGCCCATTACTCTGCTTAGCTTCAGAGCAAAGTCTCTTAAATAAATAGCATACACTTGTAATAGCACATTCTCATCTCCCATTCAGATTCTGACCCATTTTAATTTCACTTTCATCCCCACCATTACTGAAAGTTCCCTTCTTGGGTTTACCAAAATCATCCCATTACTAATTCCTATAGACATATCTCAATCTTCAACTCCCATGATTCCTCAGTATTGTTACACAGTTAAGTACTTAAAGTCAGTTCTTTAGAATACTCTCCTTTCTTGTCATCCTTAATACCATGGAGTCCTGCTTTTTTTTTTTTTTTTGCTTTTATATCCCAGGCTTCACCTTTACATCTCCTGTGCAATTTTTCTTACTCTGCTTATATTTACTTCAACTTTAACTTTCCATGTTGGAGTTCCTCAACTTTCTTTCCTGAGTTCTGTTCCTTTCTCATCTATACTTTCTCCCTAGGTGATATCATCCAGCCTCTTCACTTTAAACATAATCAAATACTGATGATTTTCCTGTTTTATGTTGATATTGCTAGGCCAGTTCATTCACTGAACTCCGTATTTGTATATACATCTGTCTGTTTGATGGATGACTCAAAAGTTATCATGTCCAAAAATGTACTAACCTACCAAATCTGTTTCTCATCCAGTCGCCCTCATCTCAGTTAAAGCCATCACCATCTATTCAAGCAAGCAAGCCAGAAAGTTGAGTCCTCCTTTTCTCTCACCGTCCTTCATCAAACCCATTACTTTTTCATCAAGTTCTTTTGTACCTACATCCAAAATGTATCTCAAATACCTGAATTTTTCTCCACTTATTTCTACAGCCACCATTCTAGTTCAAGCCACTATTATCTCTGACCTGGACAACTGGTATGCATATCTTCATGCTTATATACATGACTTTTTCCCTTCCAATTTGTTTTCTACACAGGAGACAGAATGTTCTATCAAAATAGAAAGCCAGACCATATTAATCTATTGTTTAAAAGAGTTATGACTTTCACTTAGTTGGAATAAAATTTCCTATTGTGATCATTTGGCTTCTGTCTGCCATTTGTGTGTGTTATTTCACAGATTTCACTCACTCTGCTGCTGCCACACTCCTTTTCTTAATATCCTTAGTTGTGTAACATAGCATCGTTGTGTAGACATAGCATAATTTAACCTCTGCTTTCAGTTTCCTGAATGACGTTCCTATTTTATATTTGGATTTGGCCTAAGTATTCCTGTAGGATATAATCTACATGGGCATGATTTGCCATATAAGTTCACTTCTACTGCCTAATTATGGGCTGGCTATCATTTTGATGTCTCTAAACATAGATATCAGACTCATGTAATCTATAGTGATCTGTGAACTGCCTGGCTGGGCCTCTCTCTCTGGCCTGCTTTTGCTGGGAATTGGATTTAATCATTACAGACAAGAGTGAAATCTCATTAATTAACAATAAAGGTGGGTATACATTAAACTTAAATGATTTGCTTAGGTAAAGGTACATGAGAGACTTTTAATTTAGAGTTAGTCCTTGTTACAAATAAGGTACTGTATAACAAATCTACAAACCCTAGTCAATAATCTTTTGCAGGATGCCTGAAACTGAAGCTCTGGGGAAAGGTGAAAATTTTGTTTTATCCTAACTTTGAATACTCTATTGATTTTAGTCTCAAGACTTGTAAGACCTTGAATATATACTAGAAAAAAATGTTTAGAAATTCACTATTGATAATTTTCATGTACATTTAACCCTTGCTAGTTTTATATATAGAAACTCAACTTGTGTAATATATCCAAGTGCTTTGGGGGATAATCTAAAGCCTGGGATCACCTGCAAAAGCTGAGTTTGGCTTTTTTCCTTTGCGAGACACCATATAATCTAAGCAGGTTCTTATGTAGAGAGCTCTAGAGAGTAAGAGAATGTGACTATTTAAGGAAAATCATACATCCAACTCCATGAGATATGGTAAGTCTGGCATTTCTTCTACTGAGGCAATAAAGTAATAATCTTTGGAAGATATTTCACTATTCCACGGAAAACAGTAGAGTCTATTGAAAAAGCTAGAGTTGGCTAATCCAACAAGAACTCCTAAGCTTCCTTTTTGGTAGCACCAAGGAAATCTGGGAAGTTCTCTGTTAGGTACAGAGAAGGGCAGTTGGTGGAAAATACATGGCCCCTTCAGTAGGCATTATCAGTGTCTGAAAATCATATGCAACCTGGGCAGATAGCCCATCAATGTCATGTGAGCTCGTGGGGGAAGAAAACGGGAAGAGTAACAGTATCATCATTATGAGAAATCAACATTTGCCAGAGAAATTGCTAACAGGAGGAGGGCAGTATAGTTAGCAACAGATTTTTGACTGATATTCACAAAAACTTGTGAACCTTAAAGTTAAGTCATAGGTCTGTTCCCTTTTTGACATTAGATAGCCCTGTTTGTTCATTATTCTTACCAGTTTCCTTTTGACATCTTGTCCCTTGGATTCTTGTAAATGGAGGAGCAACAGACTATTGGTTGATGGATTTTTTTTTTCTTCTTTTTTTAGCTTTTTAAATGGAGCTCAAATGCCTAAATCCTTCCATTTCAGGAGTTCCTCTCCTAGATAAGGTTTACCTAGATGTATAAATGAGTTCCAAATTAGCCCAGGTAGGGAATTGAAGTAAGTTGAGTTAATGAAGTTTAACTTTTGGAACTGTTTTTAGAAAGTTACATTGCAATTCACTGTCATTCATAAAAAAGAAAAAATAAAACCTTTAAAATGTCTGTTTGAAATGAAAGACTATCGGAGAGTTGTTAAAAATAAAATAAGCTACAAAAAGGGTCAGTTTATGTTAAATTTAGAGTATTTCAAGTTTCCAGGGAAACAGAACATATAGAAATTAAAAGCAGATGTTCTTAAATTGATGCTTTGGAAAAGCCCCACAAGGCTTAATCCTGTGCTGGGTAATGTTGCTTACCCTCAAAACTTCATTTGCCCATTTTTTTGCAGTGTGAATTTTGACAACTACACTGTTCCCAGAGCAAATGTAGATATTATTACAATGTCCTAATGCCTTGGTTATTACTCTCACAGTGTTGAACAAATTACCCACCACTGCCTCACTGCCAAGTCAAAGTAGCATAACTGTTCTTTCTTCCACAAAAAAAAAATCCTGACAAATTTAATAGCTGGCAACTTAACATGTAAACCTGTAGCCCAATTTACTACTAGATTCGCATTGGCTAAGGTAAATTGAAAAATAAAATCTAATATTTTTGCCCCTAGTTATTTCCCGTTACTTTAAAATTATTTCAGCAAAAAGGATGGAAAACAGAGTTGGGTCAATAAATTCCTTGGATTTCAAATTCTATAGTAAATTTTGAATGATAGAGATGATAACTAATCAATTCTAATGCTTTCTTGAGACTATTGAGCTTCATTTTCTACAGTGCCTGAGTTGCTCCCTGGTGATACAGTCATAGAGCCCTGTCAATTCCATCCTGTTGCAGAGATACTATTTCACATATAACAAACATTTAAAAACCCTTAATGTTAGTGTTCAAAGACTTTCCTATAGGAAGCCTCTCTGGTGTATGGCTGCAAGGTCAAGACAAGCAGTTTTCTCAGTATTTGTCTATGTGAAATCTGTCCTGGGCTCTGCCAGTGCCTCCACCGCCTCCTGGACCACAGGAGATTATCCTGAAGTCTGAGGCCAGTGCAGCATCTCTGTTTTTTACAGCCTAGCAGATGGGCACCTGGCCAGCTGTTGTGAGTTTTAATCACCATATTTTCTACATTACTTGAGGGAATGTTTCATAGACATGCAGATTGATAGTGAGCATGTTTGTTCATATACTATAGACCAGCATTTCCCAGCCTTGACACTATTGACATTTTGGACTCAATAATTCTTTGTTGTGGGGAGGTATCCTCTGCATTGTAGAATGTTCACCAGCACCCCTGATCTCAATCTACTAGATACCAGTAGCATCCCTTACCCCCCATCTCAATTGTGACAATCAGAAACGTTTCCAGATATTTCTAAGTGTCTCCTGGAGGTAAAACCATCCCCACCTTAGAAACACTGCTGTAAGCAAAGGGTAAATGAAAGGGGCTTTGCAGAAGAGAAGTGTTGTTTAGGAGAAATATCTAGTGGCACTGGAGGGGGAGGGAATATGAACCAAGGAAGAGACTTGGAAAGAGAAGAGGTCATATTATAGAGAGACACAGTTACCACTTGGGAAATTGTGAGTTGTCTTTGGTTTTATTTCAGGAAATGTTTATTAAGTTGGTGTTATGTGCTAAGCACAGTGTTTATTGCTGTAGATATTTAGACCAGTGATGCATTTAAATTGCTTGCAGTCTGGTAGAGGAATTAGAAAAGGAAACAATTACAGTCACATATGAACTGCAGTAAGGGAACTTAACCCAGTTGATTCAAAGAGGAAGGGAGAGAAGCCAACAAGAAAGGCTTTCCAGAAGATTGACCTCTGTGTTGAAGGTCAAAGAAGAGTTAATCACATTTGGAAGGATGTGGGAAGGTTATTGTTCTTATAGGAACAACAGGTGCAGTGTACTTATCTGAAACAGCAAGTGCAGACATGTGTAGTGGGTGTTTCTGAGTGTGTGTGTGAATGTGTGCATGGACACGGGCACACATGAGGGAGAAAGCAAGAGACTGACAGAAAAAGACAGATAGAAAGGGCAAAAATGTGACGTTGGTACATTTAGAAAAATGTAAGTAATTCTACCTTGCTAGAGCAAAGAGGTTTAATGGGAGAGCAATGAAGAGACAAAGCTGGATAAGAGGTCAGGGGGAAAGTTACGATGGACCTTGGAAAAAAATATTATAGTTTAGGTTTTATCTGCAAGGACATAGGAAGGATTGTGAGCTGAAGGGTGATGTTTTAGAAAGGTAATTCTAGGAGTAGTGAAGAGAAGATATTGGAGTTGAGGATAGGCCAGCGGTAGAAAACTTGAAGGCTGTTGTAGCTGTTGTAGCAAAGAGAATTTAAGAAGTGGGAAAAAAAGTAAAGGAGCAGTGGAGGATATTGCAACAATTTCCCCACCCTCCCAAATCTCAACCAAGGTTTAAGTGACAATAAAGAAGAGGAGTATATGTATTAGATAGCTGAGCATACGCAGAATACAGAGAAGAGAGCTGTGATAAGGAATGAAGAAGAAAAACTCCTGGAATGATCGTAGGTCTCCTGCTTAAGTGATTAGTTGTGTGGTAGAGTCATTTATCAAGTGAGAAAAAAGGAAGAAAAGAAATACAACCATGTGTATTGGGAACGATGATAAATTCAGTACCGGACATACTAAGCTTAAATTGCCTAAGGGATATTTAAGTGGAAATGTGAAATGAGTGGTAGGATACATGGTTGGGGAATTCAGCAAAGGGATCTTGGCTGGAGATTTGTAAATCGTTTGGAAATAAATGATCACTGAAACCAGGGTTATAAAGAATATTACCTTAGAAAAATGAGTGCCAACAGAGCAAAGATAGAAGGACATCATCCAACTAGGAAGTATAACAGCCAAGAATTGAAACAAGGTTTGTGGATCCTAGTCTGGGGTCTGAACCACTGTACAGTTTGCCGACTCTAACTCTCAACACCTATCTGCAACTCATTCTTAGAAATTTACAACGCAAGCATCATGCTTGTGGGGCCTTTCCTCCATTCCTCTAATAGTAGTCCTCAGGGCACCACTGTCACCTGTATATACCTTTATCATAGAACTCAACATGGTGAATTGCATTTTGTTTTACACTGGATATTGCTACATATGGAGGGAAGAGACCTTATCATAATCAGCTTGTATTTCCTGCACATGACAGAATGATTGCATATTCTAGGTGCTCAATAACATTTTGCTGAAAGAAATGTAAAGGGTCTACAACAGATTATGTGTTAAACCAAGTAGAATACATTTTTAATAAGCTCATTCTGTTTGCCATGACTTAAAATTTTTACTAGTCTTAAAATATTTTATACTCAAGCTATGTTAAAGTCATATACCAAGCCACCAACTTACTGTTCACCCCATATTCTCATCTTTCAGTTTAATGTTGCTAGCGCTTCTCCCATTAGAACCAAACTACAAAGTTCAGTAGAGAGACAACTTTGAAAAACAGCAATAGTAGCAAATAGGTTGCCTAATTGGATTTCCTCATCTTTTACAAATGAAATTCTAAAAGATGGCAAAATAAATAACATCCAATTCCTTTTACAGTTAATGTCCATAACAAGGTCATTGTCTTTTAATTTAGAATTATGTGTAATAGTAATTCAATCTACTGTTTGCTGGTGATATGTATTTTATTGTGAAAATTTGAAAAGGTAGGCCAATATGCTCACATAACAAAAAACATAAAAGCATAGACTTTTCACTCATTTTAGGAGTATTATCCAAATCACTATAGATCTTATTTCTTAAATAAGAAATAGATATGTGTGAGTGTGCATCTGCTTGTGTGTTTATTGAAGTTCAATATGGATTATAGCTGGGAATAATGTCTTAAAAATAGCCTGCTTATTCTTCCCTTCTCTGGGCACTGATCTTATAATTTGTATGATAGGAAAATGTTAATGTAAGTGGCCTTTACAATAATACCAGGAAACCTATATAAGTAAGTACCCTGAGAACTAGCAAATTCTTTACCAGTATGTCATTTTCTTTGTGAGATTTTCTCCTATTATATGAGTTGAGTTGCTCCAGAAGATGATTAAACTTAGTACAATACTAAGGTGCTAAGGTGAAAAAACTCTTATAACAAAGATGAAGGAAGAAGGCACACACCTTAATCATGGTTTAAGGAGATGAAATTTCTGAGCTTACCAGTGGTAGATAGTTCAAGACTCATTTGTAGAATGTGGTCTTGGAACCATTAACCTCTATATCTAAACAAAGGGAGAAGGGAAAGAGCAAGTAAGGTGAAATGTCTGGCACTCCTCTGTTCCTGTAAGATGAGTTTTCAGTGAGACTTACTACATGATTATGACTACTACTCGTAATCATATTCTAAAAGCAGACACACAGTACATACAGAATATAAACTCCCTATAGACTACTAGGGTAGAAAGTGGTGTCACATTTTCTCAGTGTGCTGAAATGGCAGCAAACACAATCACAACTAGATGGAGCACGATGGCTGTGCGTTGTGTGTGAAGATAATGCCATGCATCTATAGTCAGCTGAGCATGTGCTTCGAATTGTTTTTCTAGTTGTGGTGAAAGATTTGAACTGATTCATCTGCATTTTCTCACCCAGTCTGCTTTGTGACCAAGGGCGCATATTTTCGGGGCAGCTGGCTGAGGCTAGTGGTAAAGTCTGTGGCCATGGAACAGAGGAATTCAAATTGCCCAGACCCATAACATTGGCTTCATAGTACTGTGCTCCAACCAACCGGCCTAACTAGCAGCAGCTGAACTACTCTGTGTTGCACACATTTTGAGAGCATTCCATAGTGGCCCATCAGATACCAACTGGGCACAGACGAATTCTTGTTTACTTGCATTGAGGCCAAAAAAAGCTGCACATAGTGGTTTGGCTTTTCATAAACATCCAGCAGAAGTGTCTGTCATTTCCCATGTTTATGGCTAAATGAGGCTCAAGTCATCAGGCCTCACTCTGACATGAGGTTTTTATCAGTGGAAAAATGGAAGCAGATGATTCCATCATCTTTTAAAGTAGTGACATGGGGTGATGCTGACATCATGTGAAATCTGTGTTGCAACCACTCTACTACCCGCTGACTATTTCTTTAAAAAAAATTAATGCCTTTAGAGTTTTACATAAGTTTTTCTAAAGGGCTGATTCTAAAATATTCAGTTTGGGACCGTGCCTCTTATAAAGTGCTCTACCTTGGTTTCTCAAAAATTTTATCCTCATGTGCTTCTCATAAAACGGGTTGAGGGCTTCCCTGGTGGTGCAGTGGTTGAGAATCTGCCTGCCAATGCAGGGGACACAGCTTCGAGCCCTGGTCTGGGAAGATCCCACATGCCATGGAGCAACTGGGCCCGTGAGCCACAACTACTGAGCCTGTGTGTCTGGAGCCTGTGCTCCGCGACAAGAGAGGCCGCGACAGTGAGCGGCCCGCGCACCGCGATGAAGAGTGGCCCCCGCTCACCGCAGCTGGAGAAAGCCCGCATGCAGCAACGAAGACCCAACACAGCCAAAAATAAATAAATGAATAAATAAAATGTAAAAAAAAAAAAAAAAAATCTTTAAAAAAAAAACAAACAGGTTGAAGGTGAAAACACAGACTAAACTGCCTTAAAACAGAGATTCTGGGCTTCCCTGGTGGCGCAGTGGTTGAGAGTCCGCCTGCCGATGCAGGGGACACGGGTTCGTGCCCCGGTCCAGGAGGATCCCACATGCCGCGGAGCGGCTGGGCCGGTGAGCCATGGTCGCTGAGCCTGCACGTCCGGAGCCTGTGCTCCGCAACGGGAGAGGCCACAACAGTGAGAGGCCCGTATACCACAAAAAAAAAACAAAAAAAAAAAAACCCCAAAACAGAGATTCTCAGCCTTGGATAGACATTGGAATCTTCCGGGCACTTTAATAATCATTAATGCCTGTTCCAAGTGGTTTTGGGTCTGCATCTCGGGAGTCCAAAAACTCCCCAGATGACTCTAAAGTTCAGTCCTGTTGTAGACTGCTGCTTTAAAATTTAGGGGCAAGAGGAATGAACTGCACTATTACACAGTCTTTTGCATTTGGCAGAGCGTTTTCTGAATTCCCATGAGTTTAACTAATTAACATCTTTTCCATATGTATATTCCACATGAAATTGTATCCATCATAGAATCTATCCTGGATTTCTCTAGACATTTGTTTTTTTTCCTTGGCGAAAAAGCCCAGTGTTCACTAAATAAATGCAAAACTCCTATGAAATTTGTTAGGCCATCATTTTAGGCCTATGACTCAATTGAGATCCAAATATTATAAGCATGATTCTAGATGTTGTATTTAGAATAATAGATTATCAATGGCTTCCTGCTACTTGTGTTTTAAAGGAAGTAAGTGAACTGAATTTTCCAGGTAAAACTTGATACTCAATTGTCAGCATTATCCACTAGGCAGGTTGGTAGTTATGGCTTCTCTTTTTCTGTTTCAGGAAGGTAGGAAGGTTTATACAACACTTTCAAGAGATCTGCTAATTTTTATAGAAAAAAGAATAGGAGTCATTAAAATGTCATCTTGATACCTTAAGGATGGCATTCTTGAGTAATGATGATGTCATTGAGTAATGATAATGTCTCAGAATGCATGAGAATTCAGTGTTCTTGTTCTTATCTTTTAGATTAATAAACTGGGAGTTAGAAAGATTAAATAATTTGGGTGGATTACGCAGCAATTTATAAGCAAGATAGGTTTAAATTCCATGTCTGCCTGACTCCAAAACTAAATCCTGAAATCAAATTACTAAGATAGTGATCGGTGTAGGATAGTGACTTGTGTTCTAGTGACAGAGTAGATTATTCAGAATATAAATTGTAAGGAGGCTTTGGTCCACTTTTCTTGTTTTCTCTTTAATGGGGAAGATGAATTTGATTGCTGGGAAGGAATAGAAATGTTCAGTTAACAAATAACGCTTGACAATGCTTTCTGTATTTTAGTTCCTGTATAATTCATCAAAATCTGAAATTGAGGTTATACCAGTAAATGTTTACTCAAATAGCAAGAGATTAAAATATTTGACCATGTCTCATTAGCATAAACACCTAAACAGAAGGCACAGCAGTAGCAATAATAACTAACATTTGCAAGGTTATTTCCAATTTACAGAGTGCTTTTGCAACAGGTACTTTTGTAATTCACTGAGTATTTTTTTCAAAAGCACAAAAACATGAGAAAAGACACTTGAAATTCAATTGTGTCATTTTTCATTTTATAATATTTACCTCATGAAGTACTACTTTTGAAATTTCACTTAAGAGGTGTTTGAAAATTCAAAATTTTAAAAGGGCAAGCAGGTGGAAGTCCCCCTCAAACCCAGACCCTCCGTACCAGAGTTTCAAAGACTTGCCTGTTATGTCACAAGCAGCAGGTAAAGGAGCAAGGAATTGAAACCTGGTTTTCTCATCTGGAATTCCATATTCTTTTTACTGTATTATATCTAGACTCTGCCATTTTGTAACAGGGTAAACTTCAGCTAGCTATTGAAATTCTGTATGCCTTAGTAATCACATCTGTAAAAATGGGGAATTTACTAGCACTTTCTGCATAGGACTGTTATTAGAATCAAATGGGGTTAATACACGTTAATGCTTAGAACAGTGCCTGACTGGTCAGTAGATGAGCGTGCAGTCGATGTTTGTTCCATGATTGCATCATATGTCTCCAGTGATTTCTGCACTTCACAGAATGCAAATACTATACCATGATTAGAACCAGCTGTATCTGTAGATCATATATTCTATGAACTTGTATGGTATCTTCAAATATTTAGGTCTTTCAAATTTGGCCACAAACTGTCAATATAGGTCTGTCATTGGTGATTTCATAGTTCACTGAGGTTACTGGGACACTCCACTCCTAAATTATATACACTTTTGTAATGGGATCTAATAGTAGGTATAATTACATCCCACAAACAAATCACTTGTAGATAAAGTAGGCAAAAATCTGAGGATGTCTGAGTTCTTACTCTGTTCTGTCTTGGATGATCTTTTCTTTTTTTTTGGTTAATTATTTTATTGAAGTAGAGTTGATTTACAGTGCTGTGCCAACCTCTGCTGTACAGCAAAGTGACTCAGTTATACACAGATAGACATTCTTCTTTTAAGATTCTTTTCCATTATGGTTTATCACAGGATACTGAATAGAGTTCTCTGTGCTATACAGTAGGACCTTGTTGTTTATCCATGCTATATATAATAGTTTACATCTGCTAATCCCACACTCCCAGTCCTTCCCTCCTCCACCTACCTCCCCCTTGGTAACCACAAGTCTGTTCTCTATGTCTGTGAGTCTGTTTCTGTTTTGCAGACAGGTTCACTTGTGCCATATTTTAGATTCCACATATTCGCTTTGTTGTGCAACAGAAACTAACAGTATTGTGAAGCAATTATACTCCAATAAAGATCTATTAAAAGAAAAAGATACACACACCCTTATGTTCATAGCAGCACTATTCACAGCAGCCAAGTCATGGAAACAACCTAAATATCCATTGACAGATGAATAGATAAAGAAGATGTGGTACATATATACTATGGAATACTACTCAGCCATAAAAAAGAAGGAAATGATGCCATTTGTAGCAACATGGATGCAACTAGAGATTAGGATGATCTTTTTTAAACAAAATCAATAGATCACAAACTAAATAAGCATTATAGGTCTCAGGTTATCAGTGGTAGAAGTTACCTTGTATCACAAAATGGCCACATCATTTGACACGTTTAGCAGCTTCTGCACAATAGAATCCCATGGAGTTTGACTCCTATGTTACACACTCAAATAAATGTTCAAGTGTGGACATGTTTATTTACTCTAGGAAATTAGGATCCATTAAATTCTCAGGGTCCTCACTCATCATGAGAAAAAAAGTTCTGAAGAGTCTTATTTGGCAAGTTCAGTGGACATTATTGAAAACATCAAACTATTAAAAATATTCGATTTCCAATTAAAAGAAGTTACAATCTCTTACCTTTTGACATTTCCAGTTTTCCATGATCTCTCCACAAGTTTTCCGGTTAACAGACAGTTATTTAGCAATCTATTTTGCAATTCTCTAAGTACCTTAAGAGCTTGACCTCACTTAAAGGGTAGATGATTATCAACAGAACTCCTAAAACTGTAATGCTCTCTTACCAATGTTTGTTTTATGTTTCTCAGCATGTAGAAAATTGTACTCAAGAGGAAATTGAAGCAATCAAAAAGAGAACCAATATACCTTCTTTCTATTATTCTTTAACCCTAGGCTATCCAAATATATCCAAGAACCCTGGGAGTAGTTATGTGCTTTGCCTCCATAATTCCTGTCCTAGGGATTTGCCCTACAAAGAGTCCACACAAGAAAAATGCTTGACAGAGGACAATGCAGTTCATATTATACATAATAAAATGTAAGAAAATAAAAAATACGAGACAGAAATTAATGAAATTGCCTGTTAATAAGGAAATGTTTAAGTAAATTGTGGAACATTAACTGGATGCAGTTCTAGTCCTGGTTACACCATAACCACTTAAACTGCTATGAATGCATTTTAAAATTCCAGTAAAATCCATGTATCATGAAATCACTACACTACAAATATTGACTTTCTAGCCTTAAGGCTATTGCTTGCAGTGTTGCCTAGGCCACTTGTTTCTGCAAAGGTGCTTGATGAAACCCCCAGGTGTCAAGGAGAGGGCTATTGTCTTATTCATTTATGTGTCCTCATTGCATGGCAGAACAGAACCAAATAAACTGAATGGAAATGGGAGATCCCTGTGGATTTGGAGAAGAGTGTCCAGTGTATCCCATAGTGTTTTGCCCTTGGGGAAGCAGGGAGGGGGGACTGCTGCTGTCACAGTAATTGCTTTTGTGGTTGGAGGGGGACTCTCACTGACCTCCCCACCCCTCCCAGCCCCTCCCTTTCCCCAGAGAACATCCTCCCTCACAGCTGTCTGCAAGGTTAGGAAACATGACTTTTTCAGTAAAATAATATGTGCCTGCCATGTGGACACCGTGTAATGAATATGGAGAAAACCTGAGGCTATACCCAACCTTTTTTGTCTTACTTATCCATTGTCTTGCCTGGATTGTATACGTAGTGGTTTGCATCGAGCCCTTGATGTTTAACACGAAAGCAGCCGGGCATCAAATGAGCTTCTGCTTCTCACTATAGTCTCCAAAATCATCCTGGCTTTTCTTCAACTCTCTGCACCGTGTATGAGACTTCAACCCATTCCTAGGTCAGATTCTCCTAAACACACTTTCGAGTCAACAAGGGAATTTTGTTTGAATCCAGGCTACAGGACATGAAATAAGTGTTCCTGAAAGAACATTCTCTTCCTTCTTGTCTTGGTTCAATTCATCCTGCACTTTAACTCCTGTCTCTGGTTCCAGAATTTGGCACTGCCTCTCACAGTGTTAAGCATCTGGGCTTTTAGGCTTTTCAGAATGCTGTATACTTTAGGAAGGTCAGCACTTTGTAACAATTTTCCAAAGAAAACAGTCTTTGTTGCCATAACCTTCTTGTATAACCAAGTTCACGGAGCCTGGAAGCATTTTGTAATTGTATTGAAACAGCAAAAACTGCCCTGGGGGACCACCCAAGGGACAGGGATAAATTGGTTGCCTCCATTAAGTGATCTTTAAGCATCAAATTTTAGTAGAAATGTTGGGGAGTAAGCGATCACTTAAAAAAGAGGTTGCCTGAGGTCTGAGAGTGCAAGTTGGCCTATATTTAATAACTGCAAGGTCATTGCGTGAAATCAGTAAGAGGAAGCAGAGAGAAGTGGGTATCTTATTTCCATACTGTCCGTGCTCTGATGGTTTGTGATGTCAGCAGACCTTCAAAATGGAATGGTTGCCTTTAAAATATCACATCATCTCGTTAACGAGAAAAGAGATCAAAGAATTTACTCCAATATCCAGTCATGACACTATAATTTAAAAATGCTTTGCAATGATTCCCATCCGAGGACCTCAAATTCTTTTTCTTAATTAATTTCATTCATAGAAACTGCTCTAAGGGCCAGAGATTTTTATGGCTCTTTTGCAGAGAAGTCAGGTCACATGCAAGGAATTCTCGATTAGGCACGCTAATACTGGAGGAGATCAGGAGTGAAGATTATCCCAAATAGTGGATAATCCAGAAATCCTCTCTGTTGACCTTTGGAAGCTATGGCATTATTTGTTGTCGTTTTTGCTGCTGCTGCTGCTGGGGTTTTTGTTTGTTTATTTGCTTCCTATTGGTTGTTTTTTGTTGCCAGAAGACACTGAGTAGCACACCAACAGAAAGGACCTCAATGCCAACCTGACCAAATGCCAGTCGAGAAGGTGGCTCGTAAACATCCTGAATGGCAACAGAAGGGGGCCCTGATATAAGGCATGCAGTAGATTGAAGGGAAACAGATACATAGAAACCTCAAGTTGGTGTTGCCAGAGAGAAAAACAATTTTTCCCATGGCTTCTTTACCAGAGTAATAACCCGGTTATTAATTTATCTTTGGTAAAATGAAAAGGAAATAGAGTTGAAATGAATATGAACTTGCATTGCAAATTTGAAATGCTGAATTTAAACAAATCTCCTCTAATTATAAAGTATATAGAGTTAGACATTTTTTGGCCAGGAAAAACCTGATTGACCTTTATCATTCAGGGAATTATTTTTGCTGATGTTTTTAAGTGGAATCAGAAGCTAATTAGTTGGGAATAGAGCATGAAGTGAGAGAGTTAAAATATATACTTGGGGGGCTTCCCTGGTGGCACAGTGGTTGAGAGTCCGCCTGCCGATGCAGGGGACATGGGTTCGTGCCCCGGTCCGGGAAGATCCCACATGCCGTGGAGCGGCTGGGCCCGTGAGCCATGGCCGCTGAGCCTGCGCGTCTGGAGCCTGTGCTCCGCAACAGGAGAGGCCACAACAGTGAGAGGCCCACGTACCAAAAAAAAAAAATATATATATATATATATATATATATACTTGGTGTTTGGTTCAAAATATCCCAAAGCTTCCCAGATATTCATTGCATGCTGTCAGCCTTCACAGGAATCATCTTTATCTTGGTTATGTAGGTCCTAAACATAGTTCATCTCTATATTACTCTTCCTAAAATGGAGGCACCAACAAATGTACACTGAGTCTCTTTCACACTGAAATAACTGTCAAAATGGGGACCAAAACAAGAACCTTCATTCATTCATCCATTCAGCTATCCATTTGTTTATTTACCTTCTGTATAGAAAATACTGTTAGATGAAGGATACTGATTGTGTGTACAACACAGATTATCTCTGAGCATACAATCTACCTGGTAATATAGGGTATTTATATAAGAAGCAACTAAACCTTTTGGTATGGGAAGTTCAAATGACTTGTAAATTCTGCATATCAGTGTGAGGAATTTCTTTTGGTCAAATCTTCTACATGCTACCTGTGAGGTATCTACTTATGCCAGCTCCTTTCATCCTCACAACCCTCTGAATTAGAGTTATCAGCCACATCCCCCAAGTGCAAAACCCGATGCTCATTGAAGAGCTGACAGACTACGATTACAGCCCAGGACTCCAGGGTTTCAGTAAGACATTCCAGATCTGGCCTCCAGGAAACAAAAAGTAGGGAGAGGAAGAAAGGAGACATGGACGGAAATGTAAAAAGAACTTGCCTCAGTGGGGGTGGAGGGGAAGGTATAGTTTTTATATGGAGCTAAACACTAAGAAAGAGAAATCCTCAATCACAACATTATAAGGGAAAATAAGCAACTAAAACTGTATAGAAATGAAATTGCACATGAAGAGTGAATGCTACCATATCTTCCTCTAGGCTCATAAACTTGCATCTCTCTGAGTCTGTTTCTTCATCCACTGGACAGACTACCTCATAGACGATTAAAAAGTTCACATTATATATTCCATACTAAAATGTTTTAAAACTGGCACAGTAAATTGAATGTCAGATAAATCGGCAAGTGCTTTTATTGAACATATTTTGTTAGCCATACCTAAATTCGCTAACCCAGATAGCTCTAAATTAGGATCAGCCACGATTATTTTATGATGTCGCTATGGATATGACACTAAGAAATGTTAGTTCATCAATTACAGCATGGAAATGGCCTTTGCTAAATCCATTGGTTCATATTATGTGATGCAGCTGGTAAAGAGATATAGTTGCATATTCCTATGTTGTATCAAGCCTAGGTCCAAAAACCTCTACTATTCCATAGGCAATGGATTGGTACCTCTTGAATTCAACTGTTTAATAAATGAAGACGGAAGAGGTAAGCTGTATATTGCTCTGTCAGTGTTAGATAAAGAAATAGGAAATTTCATTTTAAAAATACCAACAAGAGTTACAAAATTATTCCATTGCTTTTCTAGGTTTAGTGATCTTATACGAAACTTTGCATCAAATTGCAATTACAGTTGTAAAAATGTTAAGAATTTTCTTCATGTGTTTAACCTTTGCTAGCCACCCTCTACATGATGCAACATCAAAGGAATTCCTTTGGGAAAAAGTAGATAATCAGGTTTGTTAGAGAAGGACTTTCATATGTCATCACCATTACTTACCGAACTATAGTGAAGTATAATTTTGCAAGCAAGGAAGGATCAAAAAAAGATATGACAGAAATCCTCTTTAGCCACATTCTTAAAACTGATCCAAACAATGTTCGATTTTTATCTTCCATGACAAATCAGGTGTCAAGGTGAGTTTGGGTACCACTTCCATTGAATGAACTTCTCAATTAGATGACAACCAAACGATATGTTCAAGCTGCTGTAATTTAACAATATAGAAATAAAGGCCTTTAATCTCTTGTATTTTCCTCTACAATCCTCCATTTATTTCAGTATTGGAGAAAGGAGGAACCTTGTCACAAACCCTTTTGAGAACAAAGCATTAGCTTTTTATTAGAGACTGGGAGTTCAGCTTATTTATACATGCCTCAGTGTCAGGTAAACCAATGTCTAATTTTTTTTCTCTTTCATTCCTGTAAAACTTTGATGCTTACAATAGAATGTCATCATCAAACACAAAGATTTCCACAGGTGCCAAACTGGTTGGAATAGAACTTGATCTCTGCTAGGTGAGGACGCTTATTGTAGAAGGTCATGTCTTTTGTCTTTTCAGACTGCATGGTGATTATCTTACAACTGTTAAATATATAGCATCTACAAATACACACTTTATTTTGACTTAACTGCAGATATGCAGATAATTTCCACTTCTATATATGAATAACCTGGTTTTTATTTTTTGTAGTTTTCAAAGCACTGTCAACTGTTTTATATCCTTCAATTATCACAACAGTTCTATGGTGTAGTTAGGTATATGTCTCAAAACAAAACAAAAACAAAAAGAAGAAACAGATCTGCAAGCTTTAGAGACTTTCTGTAAATCTTATGTGCAGTAAATGTGGTAACATAAGAAACAGATTTCATAATGTCTGGAAATTTGTTTAGAATATTTAGAGCCACCTGTAGTCTACCACTTTCTTGAATAACAATGAAAATATTTATTATAAGGATAAACAGCTATAGAAATGGAAAGGATTGGAATATGGCTTAGTTTTATTGATTACTTATATCCTATCTTTTAGTGGCCATTTCAATGTACGTGTTTATTTTTTAGTGGTTATCACTATTGAGATATAGATCAGAGAGGGGATCTAATTTTCATATATCTTTCTAGCAATTTTTAATATCAGAGGCCACTAGGATTCCTGTTTATTTGTTAGACTTCATGCAGACATAATGAAATAGAATCTCAACAAATGCATAAATGCTAGTCAGGTCCCAGAGACACTGGGAATAAGTCTCATGAACATAAATAAAATGAGAGCCATGAAAGCTATTCTAAAAAAATGGGTAAGTACAATTGGGGTGGGGAAAGCAAAATGATGTCCAGGGATAGCAAGGAAGTTACCAGGAGGTAAAAGATGGTCAGAGATACTGACTCCTTCTTACTTAACAAGAAAAAAAACATTTTTTCATATATGTCAATGGGTGATTTCCATCAAATTCTCCCTTCCCTGTTCCTGGAGGGACTTCTCATAGTTACTCAAAGCTGGGAATGAGGTCCATCCATGTCGGTGCAAATGGCATTATTTCATTCTTTTTGATGGCTGAGTAGTATTCCATTGTATATATGTACCACATCTTCTTTATCCATTCCTCCATCGATGGGCATTTAGGTTGCTTCCATGTCCTGGCTATTGTAAATAGTGCTGCAATGAACATTGAGGTGCATGTATCTTTTTGAATTATGGTTTTCTCCAGATATATGTCCAGGAGTGGGATTGCCTGATCGTATGGTAGCTCTCTTTTCAGTTTTTTTACCTAGAGATTGTCATGCTGAGTGAAGTAAGTCAGACAGAGAAAGACAAGTATCACATGATATCATTTATATGTGGAATCTAAAAAAAATGGTACAAATGAACTTATTTACGAAACAGAAAAAGAGTCACAGATATAGAGAACAAACTTATGGTTACCAAGGGGGAAAGGTGGGAGGGAGAGTGATAAATTGGGAGGTTGGGATTGACATATGCACACTACTATATATAAAATGGATAACTAGTATGAACCTACTGTATAGCACAGGGAACTCTACTCAATACTCTGTAATGACTTATATGGGAATAGAATCTAAAAAAGAATGGATATATGTATATGTATAACTGATTCACTTTGCTGTACAGCAGAAACTAACACAACAATGTAACTCAACTATACTCCAATAAAAATCAATTAAAAAAAACAAACTGGAAATGAGGCATTGTCAGGATCCAGCTCTATTTTGTACTCATGAAGGGTAGAACATTCCAAAGAGCTATAGCTACTTAAATGCATGACCAACTGAGAGGTAACATCATGGAGTTGGGAGTGGGGAGGAAAAAAGATAAGGATTATACCACGGGTAGCAGGAGAACTCAGAGAACAATAGAAGGTGTAAAATGGGATATTGGGGGAGAAAAAGTGATCAAAGATGTGTTATTAAAAGTAACAGCTCCTTGAAGGCAATACCTGTACTAAGATCTAGAAAAAAAGAAACTTCTGGGAAGCTTGAAGACCCAATGATTATCATAAAATACAGTCTTGCTCAATGTCTGTACTATTATTATTTTTTTTTGCGGTACGCGGGCCTCTCACTGTTGTGGCCTCTCCCATTACGGAGCACAGGCTCCGGACGCGCAGGCTCAGTCAGCGGCCGTGGCTCACGGGCCCAACCGCTCCACGGCATGTGGGACCTTCCCGGACTGGGGCACGAACCCATGTCCCCTGCATCGGCAGGCGGACTCTCAACCACTGCACCACCAGGGAAGTCCTCAATGTCTGTATTACTGATTGAAGAAATAAATGCTAAAAATTGTTGTTTTATGTCATTTGGTTGAGACCAAAATGTCATGTAAAAAATCTAGGATTCCTTGCTAAAGTAATATGTAACTCTTACCTATGCTTAACTCACTTAGAAGTTCATACAGAGTGTTTAAGAACATGGATTGAAGAAATGTAGGTATGAGCTGAGCTCTGGATCTGAGCTCTGCCACTTATTATTTCAGGGATAATAGGTAAATTATTTAAATTCATTTGATCTCAGATTTCTCATTTGTTAATTGAGATAGTAATATGTATGTTCCTCACAGGGTTGTTACCCAGGTTCTGTTACATAATGTAGGTATACCTGTTAGCACGGTGTTCAATACTAGACTGAACTCAGTATATGGTGGAACCAGATAATGCAAAGGAAAAATGTTAATGTCACAAAATGACTGGACTTTTAGCAGCATTTCACACAAGTGACCAATGTGTTCTTTTCCCTTTGAAATTATTTCTTCTCTTCACATAATGCTGTGGCTCTCTTCCTCTTTTCTTTCCTGCAGGAAGCATCCAAAGTGATCTTATAAAAATGCAAAACACAGCATGCTGCTCTCCAGAATAAGCCTCTCCCTTATCTCCCCATTGCATTTGTAATATATTCAGACCCCTTCCTGCAAACCCTTTCTACCTGTTTCCTTTCTATCTTTCCTTCTACTTTCTCAAGATAGGTTTCTTCCCATTCATTCCTCAAGCACATTAAGAATGTTCTTATTTTAGGGTATTTGCTATAGCCATTTCCTCTGCTGGGATGCTTTTCCAGCAAGCAACTTAAGGTTGATTAAATTTTGCCCTATCGACTTTACCTCTCTGCAGGACTTCTCTGTCTCTGCATTGTTAACGTTTGGTCTGGCTAAATTTTTGTGGTAGGGACAGGAATCCTGTGATTTATAGGATATTCAGGAGTATCCCTGGACTCTGTCTATTAGATGCCAGTAGAACACCTCTCCACTCCCCCAAGTAGTAAAGAGAAAAATGTTTCCAGACATGACCAAATATCCCCTAGTGGGCAAAATCACACACCACCCACCCCAAACACACCACTGAAATCACTGGCTTCAGGTCACTTTCTCAGAGAAGTCTTTCCTCATTCCTCAGCCAAAGGTAGCCCCTGAATCACTATCTATCCCCCTTTACCTTTATCTATAGATAAAGGTAGATAGATATCTTTATCTATCATAAAGCACATTAATCACTTAATCTTTTCTTGCTAAATGATTTATTTGATTATTGTCTATTCCCCCCATCCCCGGCCACCAATACAGTATAAGTGACTTGAGAGCAGAAGCCATGACTGCCTTATGTATAATAAAGATGTGATGAATACATACGTACATAAATACGTACATGTTAGTTTAACAAATGGATAGATGAAGAATGTGTGCAGTGTCCAAACTGCAGTTTAGTTTTATAAACCCTGCCTCTAAACATGATTTTATGTTAGTAATCTAAAGATTAAATCTTATATTACTAATTTAACAAATACTAATTGAGTGCTTCCTATGCACCAGACATTACCCTGGCTGCTTGGCAATGCAGTGGTCAACAGGACAGAAGAGACCTACATTAGTTCTAAAGTCATTTGACAGGTATTTTAAGGTTGCAGAGTGGAGGGACACAAAGAATATTACTGGCAAAGTAGATTTGTTGCAAGCATCATGTGGGAGGATTGTACATCCTCTCTTTAGTCCTTAATTGTATATTTCTTCTGAATCCCAGTCTTCCAAGACTGAGACTTTTTTCCCAACACTTTCCGTAATTAATCCAAAAGAAGAATTGGATTTGCCTTTCCTAATCCATTAGGAATAGCTTTATCTATGCTTGTATATATATATGTCTGTACATATGTGCATCTAAAAATGGAAATGATTGGAATAAGTCCTGAAACATAGCTAAATAATATAAACATAATTTTGTTATGTATGTACTTTATATAAGTAGGATCTTATTCTAAACATTGTCTATCATTTGCTTTTGTTGAATCCCAATATATGTTGGAGAGTTTCTTTCCATATTAGTTTATATAAATCTACATTGCTCTTTCAAAGTATTTAATAGAAATTCATATTATGGATACTTTAAATATGTTTAATTATTGTGTATTCTTTTAGTTTATTTACAGTTTTCATTATTACAAGCCTATAACTTTTCTTATGCAAGTATATCTGGAAGTAGAATTATTAAATTGAAGATAGGCATTTACATTTTAATGTAATTCCAAACACTCTTCTAAAAAGTTGATGAATTTATATCTGTACTGATTTAATGGTTCTGTGTGTATATTAATATTACCTATTAATCTGTATATATTATAAACAGGTTCCAAATACATTCTCCCTGTTATTATTTTTTAAGATTCTGAGTATGATTATTTTCCTATAGAGAAGTTTTATTTTCTTTTAAAATGTAGGCAAACATCTTAGTCTTTTTCTTTGAGATATTTGTGTTTTATGTTTTGCTAATTAATTAAGTAGGCCTTCACTAATCCAAGTTAAATTTTCCTTACAATTATTGTTTCTATAGTTTTTTTTTTTTTTTTGCGGTACGCAGGCCTTTCACTGTTGCGGCCTCTCCCCTTGCGGAGCACAGGCTCTGGACGCGCAGGCTCAGCGGCCATGGCTCACAGGCCAAGCCGCTCCGCGGCATGTGGGATCTTCCCAGACCGGGGCACGAACCCGTGTCCCCTGCATTGGCAGGCGGACTCTCAACCACTGCGCCACCAGGGAAGCCCTGTTTCTATAGTTTTTTAAAAATGTGTAACTAGTTAATCCTCTAGAATTTGTTTCTTGTATATGGTGTGAAGTAAGGATTTAACTTTTTTTTCCAAACAGATAGTCAGTTATTAAAATATCATTCATAGGATGGCATTAAATCACATATTTAATATATACAAAATTATCAAAATTATGTATGTCTATATTTTCAGAAGTCTTATGTTTAATTGATCTTATTAATTCTGTTCCAATTCCATACCATTTTGTTAATATAGTTTTACAGTAGGTTTGGACATTTGGTAAAATTTTCCTCTCACCCAATTCCCAGTAATATTTTTTCTATTTTTTCTATTCTAGATGAATTTTAGAATCAGTTTATCAAGTTTTATTATAAAAAAATTGTCAGCATTGTATTTCTTTTATAATCAAAAGTACAATGATGACAAAACTATTAAAAAATAAAATATATAATAATGTTTAATACTGGCAAAGTTCTATTAAACCTCATACTCTGAGACAATACTTTTGGCAATTTGTACTTGTAGTCACATGTACAAAGCCTTCTAAAATTAATTTTATAATTAAAAATTTTGCATATATGTTTTAATTCAGTAACCCTCAGTATGTTTCTTTAGGAATAACATTTTAAAAAGGAAGTGGTCATATGGATTTTATTATAACATGGAAAAGACTTGGAAAGAACTTTAATGTCCAATGGCAGAAAAAGGATACTATGATACATTAACTAACTTTTCCTTAAAGAGCAAGTTGCTAAATCAGTTGGGTTGCAGGCTATATGGTCTGTGTAGCAAATATTCAACTGTTCTGTTGTGTCACAAAAGCAGCTATAGACAATATAGAAACAAATGTATATGGCTGTGTTCCAATAAAACATTATTTACAAAAATGGCTGATTGGCCTATAGGCTGCAGTTTAAGTCCTGTTATAGAACCGTAATAGTGCATATAAACATAATAGCAGTAGCCTGGAGAGTATCTTGTGCTAGAAGATAAATAGGAAAAGGCAGAGTAAAAATATACCCACACTGTGATTGTAATTATGAGTAAATTGTAGGTGCGGAGAAGAACTTGTGAGGAACTAATAAAAATATAAAACTTTTCAGTTATAAGGCAGTTAGATTTGTGGATTGTTTTCTTTTGTTTTAATTATTTATTTGCTCTTTGTGCCGAACAATATTGTTCAACTTAAAAAAATCAATATTTCGTTCTGTAACATTTCTTTCAGTGTCCTTAATCTTTTCCTATTTATTTCTTGTCTGCATTCTGCATTAAGCCTTTCCATATGTGACCTGACACTCAATTATTTAAGCCCTACACTTAATGGCCTATCTCACACTATATCTCTTATTCTCTTTTTCCTCCCATCTGCTTATACTATTTTTTTTTTCTTGCGGTACGCGGGCCTCTCACTGCTGTGGCCTCTCCCGTTGCGGAGCACAGGCTCCAGACGCGCAGGCTCAGTGGCCATGGCTCACGGGCCTAGCTGCTCCACGGAATATGGGATATTCCCGGACCGGGGCACGAACCCGTATCCTCTGCATTGGCAGGCGAACTCTCAACCACTGCGCCACCAGGGAAGCCCTGCTTATACTATTAATCAATTAACAACTCCGGCCCTTCACTTCTGAAAAGAATGATAAAAGTAAGAAAAATCTCAAATACTTTGATATGTGCTAGAAATTTTCAAAAGTTAAGATTCTTCCAAATAATTTTTCTGATATCCCTGAAAGCATTAAAATATATTTAGTTCTAAATCATTATAGAACTCTCTTCAGATAATGAAAAAAAGTACAAAATATGTTCAGTTGTAAAAG
Organism: Aethalodelphis obliquidens; assembly: GCF_003676395.1. NCBI lineage: Eukaryota > Metazoa > Chordata > Mammalia > Artiodactyla > Delphinidae > Aethalodelphis > Aethalodelphis obliquidens. Next base: position 80,407,319 of record NW_020837948.1, on the reverse strand, counting down.
GGAAAAACTCATATCATGATAGGAATTCTCATTATAAACATGAATAATTCGGGAAACTAGAAACATGTGCATAATTATATATAGCCTACATTAGCAAAACTTTAACAAACTTAAACCTAATCTGCAAAGAATAGATTGTTTGATTACTCTGTGTCTTTAATAGGCCTGAGCTATCACTTGGGGAAAATGCTAAAAGTGCTAATGTTACGTTTTAAAGTGAACTACTGGCAACCTCTCTGCATCAAATAAATCTAAACTGAACATTATATCGATGGACTTTAACCACCAATAGATAGTATAAACTGTCTGAAAATGATTAAAAGTCCAGTGGAATGGACAGCGAAATCATTAATCAAGCTACTTGTTTGGAATACTGAATGTTCATAAATGTATAATTGACACTTTTGCAATGTGCATTTGCTATAATTCTTGATTGTAGATGTGATCTAACATGAGCACATAAACCTTTCATGAATATCAGTACATTTTTTATAAATAAAATAGTTTACATCTCTGGTGCTTTGTATCAGTCTGTATTTCATTAAGTTTTGTGCGAGGATGTGAGTAGCACAACCTAAAAGGCCTGGATACCTAACTGTTGTGCCATGAAGCCCTTAGAAGGAATTGCCAAAGATCTTCAGGAAACACTTAAAGTGGCAGCAGCAACTGAAATAGGAATAAAATTGTGAGGGCCATCTGTTGGAAAAATCAAAACATCTGGATAAATGTAGGCCATAAGGCTCCTGAGATTGGCAAAACTATTCTATAATGAACAGGTATTGGATTTAGAGGGGATGATTTCATTTGACTGGGAATAAGAAACTAATTTGGGACATATGTTAGCCATACTTCATGTCATTGCTTCACATCTTAAGTGCAGAACACTTGGGATTACAGTCTCCAAACTCCGTAGTAGGTCTGCACATTGTGAAAGTAGCAATTCATAGACTTACTTCCCTGGGGGAAATCCTGAACATTTTCATATAGTGAATAGTTATCTTTTGTGGGGGGACATAAATGTTTTCTATGAATAATTGTTTTTGATTTCTTCTTTTTCTTATAAATGCTTTCTCTGCTTTTAGAATCATAATCCAGGCTCTGATAGTCAAAGAAGCATTCACACATTTAAGGTTAAATATCTCAACTGTTGTGTGTTACTTAAAACTATGTCTGTCCTTGGAGGTATTATAATAGAGAAAAAAGGAGACTATACCATTTAAATTTGAGGATAAAAAACATTCCACTAATTTAAGAATATCAATTTCTAGGGAACTAAGCACTCTTTTCAAAATGTTTTATACAACTTAAAATTATTTGTATCCTTTACTTTCTATTCATATTGATTGCTTTCTTTGAAAATATATGCTTATATTTTTTTAAAAAAGAAGTTTGCTTGCCTATTTCCAGGTGGTCATAGAGGAGTGATTGCAGATGGAAAGCGGATGCCTCTGGTTTATGAAAGAGTTGCTAGAGAGGATTTTCTGAATGGCAAAGCTTACTGTCTATAACAAATACCCTCTTCTTAGGATGTTAGACCAAGATCACAACTGAATTACCTCCCTGCATCATCCTAAGAAAAGTCTCAGGACTGAAGGTCTTTTGGCCTTGTTTTGAGTGCATTGGTCACTGCTACTTGCCTTTGGTATCTCCTGCCCTCCCAAAACAAACAGGCCTCTCACTTTTTCCATGCTTCATTCAGTCTCAGAAACATAGATGGCAAGTAGTTACAAAGAAATCAGAAAATGTTACCTTGTTATTGAGAACTGCTTGAGCTCAAACCAAAATAACACAGATGGAGAGCCAAAGAGAAAGAAGCAAGCTGGTGGAATGCTCAGTGACAGTCTTGGGCACATCCTCCCTGAGTCTTTCAAAGAATGGTCACCCCACTTGGCTGACCCAGAACAGTTTGTCGCCAGGCTGCAGGTGCTGCAGAAAACCGTGGATCCACTGGAATGTGTCATTCTGGTATTTGAAATAATTTTTAAAAAGTGATAAGGACCACCTTTCAAGGATTGTTCCCCAGTCTCTCATCCCTCACAATCACCTCAAAACACAATTTTAATCACAAAAATCAGAAGAAATGCATACCATACATGAACATAACTTAGTCCCTAACATATTTTCTGTCTCTTTCCCTGTAAAAATCTGTATCGCAAAAGATAAAGAACAAGAAAAAAATACATTTTATAAGTGTTAACTTATGAGTGGAATATTAAAATCCATATATACAAAACCTTAATGAATCATCATAATCTGAAGAAAACTAAATGACTAGAATTTAAATTATGAATGACAAGATATTTAGAAAAAGCTGTATTGCTATAGTAGTTTCAAGCATGTTCCTTTTAAAATAAATTTTATTATGTAGTTAAGATCCTTAAGGTTCTTGATTGGGTGAGTAATTTTTCAAAGCATGACAGATAAATGGGCATTTTTAAAGTGCATAAATGTCTTCAAAATTATAGTTACAACTTACAACTTATAAAGTGGTGAATTGTATCAACATTATTGCAAACTTTAATGACTATTATGTTTACATGTATTTTGAAAATACTTTAATGTCTTCTTAAGAGTGTTTTGTGTTTGGTTGTTTGTTCATTTGTTTAATTTTTGGCTGTGCTGGGTCTTTGCTGCAGCACGCAGGCTTCTCTAGTTAAAAGTGTTTTAAGTTTTGTCCTGCACATCATTGAATTTTACCTCTAAGATGCATTTGACTGTATGAAAACTTTATCTCAAACAAAGTAACTAAAGGCATGATTTTTTTTGTTTTGTTTTTTTTTCGGTATGGGGGCCTCTCACTGTTGTGGCATCTCCCGTTGGGGAGCACAGGCTCCGGACGCGCAGGCTCAGCGGCCATGGCTCACGGGCCCAGCCGCTCCGCGGCATGTGGGATCTTCCCGGACCGGGGCACGAACCCGTGTCCCCTGCATCGGCAGGTGGACTCTCAACCACTGCGCCACCAGGGAAGACCTACAGGCATGATTTTTAAGAACAAGTCCTAAGATGTGTGAAAGTAACATGTGTTAAAAAGACATATACAATATTGATCAAGGCGGAATCTGAAATGGGTTAAATTAATATATATCTCAGAAATCTGGGATCCTCTGAAACCAGAACAAAGGTTGTGCAACCAGAGCAACTTCAGAGAGTGATCCTAACCTCCTACATGATGATGAATGTGGCAAATGGACAGTTAACCACTGATATTCCCAGGATTTCTGCAATCTACATACAGTATTTGATATATATGATGATAATACCTATTACTACAACTGTACTATAGAGCTTGTCAGGAAAACACGTGGTGAACAGTTCAGGGGAGTAAATCTTACCAGGTGTAACACATACAAACAAAGTAGAAGGTTTATAAGAAACATGCTCTAAAATTTAGTGTTTCTTAAATTTGAATGTGCATACAAATCATCTGGAGATCTTATTAAAACATAAACTTTGATTCAGGAATACTGGGGGTGCCTAAGAATCTGCCTCTCCACAAATTCCAGGAGATGCTTTATGTTTCTGGTTTGAAGACCAAACCTAGAGTAGCAAAAGTTGACACTTCTCATGCCTGATGCAGCACAAAATTACCATATTTGACGACTGGGGATAAAGTAAAATAAAAAATGATAAGCCTTTAAATTGGCATGTTTTGATCTCGAGTAACATTATAAGGTCCTTACTTTGTATATGGTACTGTAATAAACTCTCTATATGTATTATCTCATTTAATATTCCCACACCCTATGGATGAGAAGCTAGTATTAACATTACTTTTTTATTAGAAAACCATGCCTTAGGGCTTCCCTGGTGGCGCAGTGGTTGAGAGTCCGTCTGCCGATGCAGGGGACACGGGTTCGTGCCCCGGTCCGGGAAGATCCCACATGCCGCGGAGCGGCTGGGCCTGTGAGCCATGGCCGCTGAGACTGTGCGTCCGGAGCCTGTGCTCCGCAACGGGAGAGGCCACAGCAGTGAGAGGCCCGCGTACCGCAAAAAAGAAAGAAAGAAAGAAAGCCATGCTTTAGAGCTATAGAATTAGTATAAAAACTGATATTCAAATACAGGTGTTTTCCAATTCTAAGCCATACTTGTGTACTTATTTAATGGTATTATTTCATATAGAAACCTAGAGATATGATGGAGAAGGCAGAGTGAGAATATACTTAGAATTTATATTGATGTTATTTGGGGTCATCCAAATGCAATAAAGCCAAGTAATTCACAGAGTTCATTAAAGTAGAAATGACCATTTTATAGGGTTTATTTTGTCATACTCATTGTTCATTCCTTCTTGATTTAGTATAATGCATATATCTATTTTAAAGATTATATCATTATTGGATATTTGCAGATGGCAAAAGAAGATAGTATTTCAGGTAAAGATGATTTCATGTGCAAAGCAGTGGAACTGTAACAGCATGTTGTAGTTGGGAAAATATAGTTTGAGTTGCTGGAACATTCAGTCTGAGGAAACAGTATCTGGAAAGAGGCCAGAGAGCAAGACATGGGCCAGGTCACGAATGATCATTCAGTGGAGTGTTGGCTTTATGACACAGGTAGAATGTCACTGAAGGAGAAATCAAATGCAAATCTGTTATTTTTAAAAGAGGAGTCTGTTGGAAAAGAGGAGGAAGGATTGAAATGGGAAGAGACACTAAGCAACCATACCAGTTTGGGAATTTTTCATAGTCAAGGCAAGAGAAAAGGCTTAGTTTTAAGGTGGTTCCCATAGAAGGAATGATTTAAGAAATATTTAAGAGGTGATATTATTATTAGAATGTTGTGAACAAATGGGTTGAGAGAAGTGATAGAATTGACTTAGATTATAATTTGAAAATTTGTTTAAAAATTAGTTCCGTTACCAGAATTGAAGTATTCTTTTAAAGTATTTTTTTGGACATGTTGACCTCGAAATTCCAGTAAAATATACAGGTCTTTTTTGATTGCCTACAGATACAATGTAGCATAGGAAAGGCAAAGGTTTACCTTGAGGGCCAATTTCAGTGCACTGACAGATGCTCAAAGTGCTGTGCTGCCATGCTGCTACATCTAAGTTCATCACAAAATAGATTCCTGTAGCTGTTTTGGTTACCTATTGGATTATTTTTAACCTTCCAGGGAATAAAATATAAGATATTCAGGTAGAGTCAAGACTGAAGTAAATGCAAAATCGTCAACTCAAATAGATAAAAAAAGAACCAACGAAAAGAAGTAAAGGAGAAATCTTTCCTAGGTGTCAGAACAGAAAAATAAGCTATATTTATATAATTGTCAGGAACTTATCTTTTTTGTGTGAACTAATCTTAGATATTTAATGATTATTTCTCTGTAATGTAGTTTTTATTAGATTTTTGATATATACTATAAAAATATTTATTTGTAGTTTATTCTAGCCATTTTCTCACAACTACAAAAACTTTATGAAAAATAGTTGAAAGGGAAAGATGTAAAGAAGAATCATGGAAAAAATAAATTCTTTTGAAGACACTTTAGTAATAATGTGAAAATATTATATATACCCTTTACATTAAAATTCACTTCTTAGAATTGTAACTGGGAAAATAGTGATAGACATAGTATGTAAATTTAGCTACACTGAATTTACTGTAGGAAAGCTTAATTTTTAAAACTTTTGATTGAAGTAATACATGTAGGCATATGAATTTTTAACCAATTGGCTCTTTGAATATTTCTTTTTTTTTTAAAGAATATTTCTTTTAAAAGTCTTTGTCCATACTTCTTCTAAGGACCGTTGCTGTTTTTTATTTCAATAGGTATCTTTCTTCCTCTAAATAAATTGTTTCTATTACTATCTATAATTTTAGATATTATCAATTTATTCTTTGCTACAAATGATTAAGATTTAGCTTGATTAAACTAAAATACCTCTCTTTTCTTTTCCTCCCAATAAAGCTACATAGCTAGTTTTGGTTCTTCAGTTAGTTATATTTGTATGTTTGTAAATTTAAAGGATGAAATTTAACACCTATATCATTTTTTTAGACAGTGATAAGCAGAAATTTTTTATGCTTTCTAAGTTCATGATATAAGTACCCCATGATTGCTTCTATGTAATAGTTTATTGGAATGCTTAACAAATTCAACAAGATAAAAAACATAAATTAATTATAAATATTTTTAAACTGCCTCATTTGCATATAACTATCTATGTGCACCCAAGTGAATATAACAAGGTCATTAATAATTAAAAGAGAGGTAAGAAGGGAAAATATGAGAGACTAAAGCAAAAGAAACATTTTTACTAATAATGGCTAAAAGCTGTTCCAAGCTTAGTGACAGACACCAAACTACAGATCCAGGAAGTTCAGAGAATAGGAAACAAGGTAAGTACCAAGAAATCTACACCTTTCAACTGCAGAAAACCAAAGACAAAGTGAAAATATTGAAAGAAACCAGAGAGAATCTTACCTATAGAGGAACAAAGATATGAATTACAATGGGCTTCTCATCAGAAATTATTGCAAGCAAGAAGAGAATGGAGTGAAATATTTCAATTGTTGGAAAGAAAAAAACAAAACAAACAAACATTCATTTAAAATTCTGTATTCAGTAAAGTTATCCATCAAATTTGAAGAAGAAATACTTTCTCAAACAAAAACCAAAGGAATTCATCACCACCAGCAGAAATAACCTGCAAGAAATCTTAAAGGAAATTCTTCAGACATAATGAAAATGATATAGGTCAGAAAGGCAGATCTATGTAAAGAAAAGAAGAACATCAGAAAGTGAATGAATAAAAGTAAAATAAAATATTTTATTTTTCTTATTCTTAATCTAAAAGACAACACTGTTTAAAATAGAAATATTAACAATGTTTTGGATGATTATAGCATATGGATAAATGAAATAAATGACAGCAATATTCTAAGAAATGGGAGGAAGGAATTAGGAATATTCTGTTATAAATACCAGCATTACATGTGAAATGGAATAGTCTTTTTTGAAGGTAGATTTAGATTAGATAAATATATAAATTTCAAAATGTAGTGCAACCACTCAATTTTTTAAGAGGTATAATTGATTGGCTAAGAAAGATGGAAAAATGAAAGCATATAAAATGTCAATTAAAACCACAAAAGGTAGAAAAAGAGAGGAAATATAGAAAAAAAGAACAAGTGCAACAGATCGAAAAATGTCACATTCACCAAGATACCAAATTCTGAGCTATAAAGCATACTACCAAATATAAAGTACTAGGAATCATATGAAGTATGTTCTTAGACCACAAGTTTAAGTTTCAAGTTTAAAAGTACTAGTTCAGATGGTTTCACGGGAGGGTTCACTGGTGAATTGAAGAAATGATACCAATTCTCCATAATCTCTTCTAGAAAATAGAAGTACAACAAACACTTTCTAACTTATTCTATGAGACCAGCATTACCCTAATACAAAAACCAGATAAAAATATTGCAAAACTCTTCAGCAAAATGTTAATAAATTGGATCCAACAAATAGCATATGAAAGAACAATCAGTATAATTTGCCATTATGGAAGAGAATCAAAGGACTGGATATGAAAGACCTACTTGGTGAGCAGGAAAGTATGTCTGGGACAGCATAGCCAGTCACTGGAATAGCTGATCACAGATTAATTGAGGGAATGAACTCTCAAAATGCTAAGGAATGGAAGGCTAAAGGAAGGACTGGGGAGAAAATGACATAAGATTACCCATGGAATTCCTTGTTTTTTGTAATTATATAGTTTTTGAAATGAATCATCCAGACAGAAATGGCCTGTAAATGGAAAACAGTCACCAGGGAAAAAAGTTACCAAAGGGTGGATCCCTGTTTCAGATCACTGAATGATACCAATGATCAAAATGACTTTTTAAAAGATATTTGAAGAGGGTGCAGGACATAGAAAAGACAGAAAAGGATATGCCATAACTGTACTCCCTTACGATGTATTAGGATAGTAAAGAGGCCTATCCAATGGGGCAAGCCCCAGTTCTTTTATTAAAACCTAGTCATGACTCCGCCACTGAGGTAGAAGCATTGGTTGTTCGAATACAAATACCCCTGAACACAGTTCAAGTATTGAAGGGTAGTCTCCATTTATAATGGTGGCCTGCAAACAATATTTAATTAGAAAATGGACCTCTTTTCATTGCCCAGGCAACATAGAAGTTGGTCCCCTAGCAAGGAATAAGGTAGCTATTCTATGATCCGTGGAGCAGCTGGATCCCTGGAATAGTTTAACAAAGGCATATTTCACCAGGCCAGTGTTTTGCCCCCCACGACAGGCTGGCTGGATGTTTGCCTGTAGCTAATTATGCTAAGCATGCTCTGAATAAAACTGTTCCTCACAGATTCCATGTGCTCTCAGCAGTCTGATGAGAATCTAGAAGTTCATTGTAAGGAAGGAGGGAGAGGCCTGGACCACACAATTGCGATCAGGACCCTGAGTCTAGATATATCTTACCACATCTATTTTTCACCTCTACTATGAGTGTCAGGGGGCTGGGAAGTCTGGATCTCACCCTGAGCCTAGGGATGAGGGACACATACCCCAAATCACTGCTGCCTCCTCATTCATTGTTGGTGGCCACCTCACTGGAGCTGGACCCCTTCTCTGCACTTTGAAAAAAATATTGCATTTCCAAGTTCACATACTGTGTTTTAAGACCTTGTGCTGGCTGCCCTCATCCTGATACAGGTGGAGAGAAGTTCACTCAACCATCATGAGATGAAGGGGTCCTTCCAGGTAATAGCTCTGTATATGGGTTAGACAGTATTAATTATATAATATATTTTATTATATATTATTATTATATAATTATAATTCCAAAACAATGAGAAACCCCTCTTTTAATAGAAAGGGGACATTTAAAATCATCAGAGACAGGGTTAGGTGCATATTATTGTCTTGAACTTATCCCCCACTGATCTGAATTCTTTTCTACAACTCCCTCAAGCAGTGGCTTCCTCAGCTAATCTGTCATGATTCTGGCCAGTACTGACAAGGACGGAGCTGTTAGTCATTCAATTTGTGTAAGTCAAGATCCCCTGAGAAGCAGACACCAAGAAAGGAGTAGACATACAAGAGAATTACTGGAAGGGAACCCATAGGAAGGATAAAGTGGAAGAAGCAAGAGTAGACAGGGAAAGACTTTGTACAGCAGTGCAGGCCTGTGAAAGGAAAGGACGAAGGAAGTTTTGGTAGGTAGAGCCCAGACTGCAACACCTTTGTAATACATTTTCTAGTGAATTTTCAAACTGGGCAATGGGGAGTCTTTGAGCCAAAGTTGCCCATTTGAGGATTCCCTTGACTCACAGAAACAAGCTTGTGTTAGCATCATTGTTGTGCTTAGTCACTGATAGGGATTGATTGGGAGTTAGCCAGAGGAATGTGGTAGATCCCAAGGGTTGGCAGCTGGGACTGTAAATCAACTATGGTCTCTGTAGCAGATCCAAGTGACATGTTCCCATGGCTGCCATATATATATATATATATATATATATATATATACACATACCTGTGAGTGTCTTTAAAATGTGATAAACATTACTTTTCAAATTCGTGGAGAAAGAACGACCTAGTCAGTATATGGCACTGAAAAATGCTGGCCAGCATGTACACTTTCTGATAGGAGCAACTTGTCATACTTTTGAATGGATTCCCATTACCTAGAACTATGCCTAGCATTTCATAGTTGCTCAAAACAGTTTTCTTAGTTATATTGAATAGTCTATCTTTTAAAAAAAAGATCCCTACTTCATACCTTTTAGTAAAATTAATCTCAGATATTCAAAGATTTGATCATGAAAGTTATAAAAGTATTGGAAAAAGTGTAAGAAAATGTATTTATAAATTTAGGGTAGGAATAATTTTAATTAGACAAAAAAACAAAAAAAAAGAGAAATTTGATACATTTGATTATGTATAAATTTAAAGTTTCTTTCTAAAGTTTCTTTCTAAATTAAAAGATAAGCAACAAACTAATATATTACAGATGAAGGATTAATATGCAAATGTATTTGAATACCTACATATCACTAAGAGATAGAGAAAACTGACTGATCATAAAAGAAATGCCCAATAAACATGAGTGATGTTTGAGAGCTGGTAATCTGGGAAACGCATTAAGATAACATCCATCTTAATCTATTCGATTTACAAAAACATAAATAGTTTAATAAGGTTACAGATTGGTGAAAGCATGGTTAACAGATGCCAGCAGGACTGTATTTTGAACAGCCATATTTGACAGTATATTTTGATTATTTTGGTATATAATATAAAGAAAATATTTTGCATATTCTATGTACCAGCAATTCAACTTCTAGTTTACGATTCTAGAGAAATACTCTCACATATACGAGAAAAATTCTTTTACAAGGATCTTCATTGTATAGGTATTATCACTTTTAACAGTGAAAGATTTGCAGCAAATTGAAAGTCTGTGGAAAAAGGAAGGACTAAAGAAATTATTGCATATCCATAGTATGGAGGAAATTGCAGTTATTAAACAAATGAGGTATACATTTAGATCTTTCAGATATTCTTGAGAAAAAAAGGAAAATTGTAAAACAACCGAAAATGTAATGTTATGTTTTAAAGATAGAATTATGATAACAAGTATTGGTGAGGATGAAGAGAAATTGGAACCCTCATTCACTGCTGGTGGGAATGTAAAATGGAACATCTACTTTTGAAAACAGTCTGGCATTTCCTCAAAAGATTAAATATAGAGTTACCATTATGACCCAGTGATTCTACTCCTAGGTATTTAGGCTAGAGAAAAGGAGACGTATGTCCACATAAAAACTTGTACACAAATGCTTACAGCAGCATTATAAGTAATAGCCAAAAAGTAGAAACAATTAAATGTCTATCAACTGATGAATGAATAAATAAAATGTATATTCATACAATGGAATACTATTCATTATAAAATGAAATAAAGTGCTGATGTGTGCTACAACATGGATTAACCTTGAAAACTATGCTAAATGAAAGAAGCCAATCACAAAGGATCACATATGGTTTCATTTATATGAGATATTCAGAATAGGCAAATCTATAAAGATAGATTAGTGGTTGCCTAGTGCTGAGGGGTATGTTTGTGGCTTGGGGATTGGGAAAGTAACAGCTAGTGGGAGCAGCATTTCTTTTTGGAGCAATGTTCTAGTGTTGGTTATGGTGATGTATACAAAACTCAGTGAACATACTAAAAACGATTGAATTGTGCACTTTAAATGAGTGAATTGTATGACATGTGAATTATATCTCAATAAAATTGTTAGAAGTATAGTTATAAAACAAAGTTACTTATTTTCTATAAGGGCGTATATATGCACCTAAATTAATTGGAAAAGCTCACACACCAAGTTGATAACTATATATCTGAGGAAGAACACAGGGGACTACAACTGAAAATTATATTCTCAAAATGGATTTTAGCTTTATCTTTAATGTTTTCAATTTTTTTCAGGTAGCATGTATTTGTGTGCTACTAGTGTAAGTGATAATTAATTCTCCAAATTTATTTTCCTAATAGAGTGTTCCTCTACATCAGACTTATCAAAGACTTCTATAAAGGGAGGATCAAGTTTCACCACCCGTCTTCTCACTCAATGTCTCACCACCAAATCTTGAAAAAAATAAAAAACTGGGTATGTCTAGAGTGTATCCTTGCCAAACATAAAGCGGAAGTCCTGAGAAGTGCCCTAAAGTGCCGCCAAATATGTCACCCTTCCACTGAGCAGCAACTTGATCTTCAAATAATGTAAGGTCACAGCCCACAGATAATGTGTCACACTCACTCTTACTCAGCTGGGGATTCTATTAGGAGTGCCCTTCTACTTTATGAGAGAGCTAAGAGTTGCTTCCACAGCATCCCCACCAAAACCCTATAACATTTGGCAATGGAATCTCTATTCTTATGTTGAATTTGCAAGAATTAAACAAAAACAACTGTTTGAACTCATGTTGATGTATAAAAGATATGCTACTCAAGATTTTTTGAGGTATGCCTAAAAAATCTGAAGCATTAAATAAAAGAACTTTATGAGAAATCTGGAAGAACATAAACTACTTAGCTACAGGTACAAAGTACAAATTTACTTCTATAAAGCCACAAAAGAAGTTTCAGTTTGATGAATAAATTAAGATTATACTGAGCATTTTTTTCCATAGTTTGTAGAACACCCAGAGCAGTACTTCAAATATTTTCCTTCTCCTTTAAGTACAGTAGAATTTAATTCATAACATCTTGAATTTCCAAATTTAAATCACCTTTAATTAAAGAATTTCAATCAGCCATAGAAAAAAAGAGTGCTATATTTTCTAACCATAAGTGATTATGTATTCATCAAAGCTATATGTATATTTAAATAGAAAAGTCTAAAAAAATAATAAAGCAGGATTCTGCAGACCAGAAAGCAATTAGTCTCAGGTGTTTCCTGTTAATAAATTAGACTAAACTAAGGGCCAGACTTGTGAAATAATTTCCATTAATTAAAAAATCAAGGGTTTAATGTTTATTCTCTTTTCCCAAAGGTGAACTTGAAAGCTGTGTTCTTAACTAAACAAGAGAACATAATTACATTTATACTTAAAGCTTTGAGGTACCATTTTATTTTTCCAAATGACCAGGTGTGATATTGAAATAACATGAATGACTGAGAAATCTGAGAAACCAGTTTTCAATCAACAATTAATGATTGACCATCTGTTTTGTATAAGTTAATCTAGGAGCCAGTGTCTGACACATCATTTATTAACCATATCTCCTGCTTCCAGGGATTCCCAATCTAAACTAAACTATGTTAAACAACATGATTCAGTGATATCTTGTAGGATATACCCTTTACATCATATTAAATTTTGAGCGACATCAGAGAAGATCATATTTACAGAGTACTACTGTAATTAGGAAGTTGGACTTGAGCTGGAACTTGGAAGATAGGTGACAGATGCAGAGGTGAAGAAGATGAAGGAGGATGCCAGGCAAGTCAACCATCAAAGCAATGACATAGAGTTAGGAATGAGAGTGGTCTGCTCACTGGAGGAAACAAAGGAGTCTTTCCTGATAGAAGAGAAATGTGTATACAAGACAATGAAGAGAAGAAGGCAGGACAGGTAGGGTAGGATCAGGTAAGGAAGCCTTAAACCCAGGTCAAACCTACTTTGATAAGAAATAGGGAGCTATTGCAGGTTTCTGAGTAGAAGAGAAGCCTTATCAGAGCGGTAGGTCAAAAATCAGGCTGGCACTGATTTTTCAAGAAGGAATTCCTCTAAATAATTCTAGTGCAGAAATGTACCTAGATGGAAGTAAAATTGGATTAAAAATTCCAATAAAACATGGATGCGCTTTGATTACTTACTAATTACATATGTCAAAGAAAGGTATGAATTAGGCAACTTATCTTCAGTCCCAGGTAAGAACCGATTGAGGGACATAAAGTGAAGAAGATCATAGGTTCACCTTTGAACATGTTGAGTTTGCAAAGAACCCATCTTAAAATATCAGAAGGTAATAGAGAGAGCCAAAGACTAGATGAGAAAATTCTGGAAATGCAGATTTGAAAGTCATCAACATAGCTGAGAAACAAATACATATAAGAGGACCAAGTTCCCCAAACTGAAACTTGGACGTCTCAGTGGTTAAAGAGAAGCCAGAAAAGGAAACAAAGAAGGATTAATCAAGGAAGCAAAGTAGGACATTATTTCACAGAAGCAAGTGAAGTAAGGCAGTTCAAGAAGGGTGGAGTCACCAATTTCAGAGGATATTGAATCATCAAAGAGATTGAGAACAACAACAAAAAAAGGCCTCTGGGATTTACACACACACACACACACATATTATTGGTGACCTAGAAAGAATACATAGGGTGAAGTTTTTAAAACTACATACTAAAAAACCCCAAACTTAATTTACACTAACATTTAAAATTGTTTCTTTTTCTCCCTAATATAGAAAAAGCTTGTTTATCCAACATTTGCATTATTATTGAATGCCTTAACACATCTGCAGTACTGTAAAACTGCATTTATAATAATAGTCGTAAGATACTTAAAGGTGATTTTATATCATCCCAAAAGGTCAATGGAATATAGTACTAGACACAATTACTCCTTTACCAGGTTATCCATGCAGATGATACAAAAGGCTACCTGATGAAATTAGAAATTCCACATCATATATCTTCAAGCTCACTCATAGTCAAAAGTAAGTATCAAAAATCTGCAAATGTCAAAATCAACTCTACTGTTTCAGTTTCAGTGTATTTCACTGTATTGTTATTCAGTTTGTCACATAAGCACTCTACATTAAAGAGGCTATTTGTTTCACTAAAACTCAGTATGCTGAAGAGTTAATTGTGCTTGGCAAGAGGTGGAGAATAAGTCAGAAATCTATGACTGTTAATTACAGAATGGCTTTCACTGCCTGTACTTTTTTTCTACTGCTCCTAACAAAGCTAAATTGCTTTATCACCAATATCACAGTATTATAGTTAGAAACGAAATTAATAATGTTCCTGTGAAATGGCTTTCTCTTGACCATAGTAATAATGATTTATATTTTTTTAAGCAGGAAAATGTCATCCTGTGACAAAAAAGTATTGTCTTGGGAGCAAATCTAGCTTCCCTCACTAGCTTCTCCATACCACCTCAGCTGTTTCTTAAGTGCTTAAGTCAAATTTTCCTGTCTTTCAAATAAAAATAATGATTCTAGTCATATTTACCTCATAAGGTTTCTATGAGAAAAAATGAGAAATTACTGTAAAAATCTTTACCACATCAAAAGGAATTAGCCCTTAGAGATTCAATCAACCCTTTCCACGATAAAAATAATTATTGCTTAAAAATATTAACACGTGGGCTTCCCTGCTGGTGGCGCAGTGGTTGAGAGTCCGCCTGCTGATACAGGGGACACAGGTTCATGTCCCGGTCGGGGAGGATCCCACATGCCGCGGAGTGGCTGGGCCCGTGAGCCATGGCCGCTGAGCCTGTGCGTCCGGAGCCTGTGCTCCGTGACGGGAGAGGCCACAGCAGTGGGAGGTCCGCGTACCGCAAAAAAAAAAAAAAAAAAAAAAATTAACACGTGATTCATATGTAGCTTTGTGAAAACAGTTCTGCTGCCAATTTTCACGCAGTGGAAGACTTAGACTGATTAATTATTAAAAGTATAATATAGGTTTGATTTTTTTTTTAGCAGAAAATACATGGTCATAACATTCTAATTCCCTCTTGTCAAGAGGATTGTTGCATCTAGAAGTCTGAAAGAAAATGTGCCTTAAACCCTGTCTTTACTTCTTTTTTCCCTTGTTTTGGGCTTGATCACCTTGTATCATGTCTCTCCTCTGAATTCCCTTTCTTTCCGTAACTGCATTAGCATGTGTATATTAGCTGTCAGAGTAGAGTAAGGCCCAAAGCCACAAGCAGCCTAGCCAGCTCAAGGGGACCATGGTGCAGGGCCCCATTACAAGGTTTTTATTGTTGGAGGGAGCAACTGCTTGCAATCACATTTTCAGATTCCCTGCAACCAAAGGGTTTGTTTGTGTTTGTATGTATTCCGGGCAGCCTCCTTATTATAGGAAGCATTACTCATCAGTGCATATGGCCCATTAACATTTGACCGCTGTCCATAGGGCAAAGCGGCATCCTTCCAAAGACCAGGCAAGAGGTTATACAAAGCCGGAGGGAGTTCTAGGGTCAATAGATCCTCCTAACTGATTTAATTAGGTACTTATTAACCATTATGAATAAAAGTCTCATTCTGATCAACATTTACTCAACAATTTGGCTGAGTCAGTCTGGCTTTTGCATCGAGCCACTACTGCTATTTTTCTTGACACCAGATTATTCTCCCCCTAACCCTGCCTTTAAAAAAATAACCCTGGGATATTTCAGAGAACTACTTCCTAATTATCCTCATTCTTCCTGGCTATTCTCCCCAAAGAAATCCTTCAAAATATTCAAACTGTTATCACTAACTACGTTCATTGCATGCATCTAAATGTATTTTTATACATCATATTATGCTTTGCTTATACCCTAAATCAGGTCAACATATTTCTTAAAATGTTTGACATCTAATAACTCCTCATTCTTTTTTTTAATCTATGTTTCACTCTTTCCAAGAAGTTATTAGAGATAGAAATTGCTGAAATCCACAGTATCTAAACAGAAACCTCAGAAGGTCCCTCTGCTGTGTTGTTTTAATTTTCAAAGCTTGGAAGCATCTAAAGTATTTTATCATTGCCACATCTCTGAACCTTCTATCAATTTATTTCAAGGAAATATTATTTAAAAATTTAAAAACATAATTGCTTAACAATCATTTAATCTTCTGTTAGCCTATTGTTTATAATTTATATCAGATTTTGATTAGTAATGTATCTAAATAAATTTGGAGATAAGCTTTTTTTTTCTCATATAAGAGAGGGTGGGGAGTTTCTGTTTAGTTATTATTTTGGTTTAAATACCCTTGTATTTGTGTTTATTGTGTAACAAATTACCACAAAACTGTACCTACCTATCATCTCAGAGATCTGTAAGATGAAAGTATGACCATAGTCCAACTGTGTTCTCTGATTGAGAGGTCTTAGAAAACTGAAATCAATGGGTGGGCTATGTTCTCACTTGGAGTCTTAACTGGGGAAGTGCCTTTCCAAGCTCATTCAAGTTGTTGACAAAATTCAGCTTCTTGTGGTTGTAGGACTGAGGTTCCTGTTTTCTTTCTGGCTGTTAGCCAGGGATTGTTCTCATCTCCTACAGGCCACCTTCATGTACAAGATGCACAAAAGGGAAAACTGCTTCTTCATGGCCAAGGAAAGCAGTTTCTTGGTCTGCAGCTGTTACTCTGAGTCTTTTTTTTTTTTAACATCTTTATTGGAGTATAATTGCTTTACAATGGTGTGTTAGTTTCTGCTTCATAACAAAGTGAATCAGCTATACATATACATATATCCCCATATCTCTTCCCTCTTGCATCTCCCTCCCTCCCACCCTCCCTATCCCACCCCTCTAGGTGGTCACAAAGCACGGAGCGGATCAGCCATAAAAAGAAATGAAATTGAGTTATTTACAGTAAGGTGGATGGACCTAGAGTCTGTCATACAGAGTGAAGTAAGTCAGAAAGAGAAAAACAAATACCGTATGGTAACACATATATATGGAATCTAAAAAAAAAAAAAATGGTCATGAAGAACCTAGGGGCAGGATGGGAATAAAGACACAGAACTGCTAGAGAATGGACTTGAGGACATGGGGAGGGGGAAGGGTAAGCTGGGACAAAGTGAGAGAGTGGCATGGACATATATACATTACCAAATAGTACTCTGAGTCCTTTAAAAAAAAGTTTGCTTGAGACTCACCCAGAATTATCTTCCTTTTGATCATATTAACATCACCTGTTTACAGACTTAATGCAAATCTTTTCACCTTTGCCTGCCAAGTTACATAACCTAATCACAGGAGTGATAGCCATCGTATTCACATACCCTGCCCACATTTAAGTGGAAGAGATTAAACTGAAAGTGACTGTAGGCAGTAACTGTAGGGCCTTCACAGCATTCTGCCTGATACAACCCTAATCAAAAAGATCTTAATTAAGACAACAGTGACATTTTTGTTGATGTTACTGTTGTTCTTTTATTGGAATATACTTGACAATTACCTCAACTTTCTAGGGCATTGTAGAGGACTATAACCTGAAATTTTTTCTGACAAAATTTAATAGTCCTGATTGTAAACTAAGACATTCCTAAAGATTGCCTGATTGCTCTAAACATTCTAAATGACATCCTGGGATGAAGCCAGACTTGCAGGGAGTTGAGACACATGCAACATTTTTTGGTCCCTCAAAGACTAGAATTTAGTAATCTTGGCTTTCATATTATCCCTCAGCCTATGCTTAAACTTAGAATAAACATCTCTAAGAATCTCATCATCATATTTACAATATGGTTGATGCTCACTATACAGCATGGCCTCATTTTTATGGAAGAAGTTTCCCTCAGGTTTTAATAGAAGGATTAATTATATGTCTTCAGGAATATTAGTTTTGATTTTGTGGATGTTGATGCATATAACTGATCAAGATTGCAGTTTTATCTTGGCTACTATAAAGCATACAATCAAATGTATAACACAACCCTAGGAAATATACAAGAAATTTTGGGTACAATCTTTATCCTAATTTTAATTTAATTTTCTTGCCTGTGTTTTCTTTTTCACAGTAAACTTCTTCACTTAATTTTTTAAATCTTGTGGTTCCGCAGGTATATTTATAAATTGCCTTAAATCTTTTCTGAAATAAATCAGTTAATATATATTGATCATTGTCAAGGGAGCGGTTTTTAGTACTCTAGTAGGAACCTAAAACACACTCTTTTATTTTTCCTTCCTCTCAAAAAGGAGACTAGCTAATGGGTTCACAAAATAATTAAGAATGCACATAAAAAAGGATTAAAAATGTGTTAAAAGAAATATAGAAATGAGCATATATAGTAATTATAACATATAAAAATTTAACATTTTATTGTATAAATGTTCCTTTTTATATAAACCAAATAATATCAGGCCTTACCTGTGGTTCAAATTAAATCATACTAATATTAAATCATGTTAATTCCCCAAACCACAAGTTTCTCATCTTGTGCCCATCTGCTCATGTAATGCTTTAATTCCATTGAAAATATATACTCCAGCTATTTTGAGGAGTTCCCCCAAAAATGTCTCACCCTCAGTCCAGACTCTCAGCCAAGGTCACTGTGTGACATGTGTCTTTATGTCCTTCTACTTCTGATCTGGCCCCTCTTCCTCAATATCTGCTGCTCCTTTTGATAGGGCCACACAGGAGGATTATACTTATCTATGATCCTCCATCCTATACCCTTGCCCCCCATCTTTCCCTAGACCACTGACCCAGCAAAAATACTCATCCCTCTTTTCTAAAAAAAAATCTCGTATCATCATCATCATCATCATCTTTATTATTGAGTGTACACAAATTACTAGGCACAGAGTGCAGTGATTTACAGGGACTATTTCACTAAATGTCACAAATATTACTATCTTCATTATCTTTAGGGGATAGTGAATGCACAGGGAGATTAAGACACTTGCCCATGTTCATTCACCTAATAAGTGGAGAAGCTGAAACTCAAGCCTAGGTAGTCAAATCCTCATTCTTTAACTGATATACTCTATGAATTCCTGATGTAAGTTAATAGATGCAAACAGAGGAGATGTAGTCAACTCTGAATCCCACCTCAGTATGTTGCTATGTCCAATTATATTCACATCTCTAATCAGTGATAACCCCATAAACCCTACTCTTGCCTTTTTTATAGGAAAATAAAATGAGATTCAGAAAAACAAAATAACTTTTGTAAGATTTCACAATTAATACCTGGTAAAGGTAGGACTCATACTTCTATTGGATCAGCACCTTGAAGTCAGGTACTCACCTATACACTTCTAGCACCCGGAAAAGTGCTTAGTATGCAGAATGCCTTCAACAAATGTTGGTTGGATGAATGAATGAATGAGTGAATAATGAATAAAATCAAGAAAACTTGATTATTAATTCAATCCTTTTTTTCTTTATACCACAGATGTCCCATGATGACAGTAGTCCTGAAGGAAAGGTGCATTCCTGGTAAGTACTATTTATCCAGAAAGTGTGTGATTAGTGTTTTAAAATCAAAGATCATAGTTTAAAGAGTGAAAAATAAAGGAATTTTATATGGGTGCCATGGTATGTGATGGGGTAATAGAGAAGCACATGTACCTGTACGTAAGTGATGTTAAACATGTTTGCTTGGCTAAAGTTTAATCTGAGTTAACTTACTAAGAATTAACTGTTTAAGTGATGAAGGACCAGTTGATAGAAGCACAGCTTTTTTTTCTAGTTCTGTTTTTAAGCTTTAGCAAGTGTCGGGAAAATTTGAAAACAATATTACTTTTATTGAGTGCCTCTAGAAAATGTGTGCAGAAAATGTTATGAAGCCAAACAAAAAACAATGAGGTGTTAAAACTTGTAATAAACTGCAAATCTTTTATTAGGGAGTCATTGTACCTTTCTAAGCAGGGAAGACACATGATTTAAAAACATAAAAAATAAAAGCCAGGGCTTCCCTGGTGGTGCAGTGGTTAAGAATCCTCCTGCTAATGCAGGGGACAGAGGTTCAAGCCTGGTCTGGGAAGATCCCACATGCCGCGGAGCAACTAAAGCCCGTGTGCCACAACTACTGAAGCCGGCACTCCTAGAGCCTGTGCTCTGCAACAAGAGAAGTCACCACAATGAGAAGCCCGCGCACTACAATGAAGAGTAGACCCGCTCTCCGCAACTAGAGAAAGCCCACGCGCAGTAACAAAGACCCAACGCAGCCAAAAATAAATAAAAATAAAATAAATAAAAGCTAAATCTCTGCTTTACGTGTCTTGAGAAGGGGTCAGATTTTATTCAGGGGGATTAGCAATTTACTATTATTGATTTCGCCTTATAAGACTAATGGTTCATAATTTTATGAGAACTCCTTAGAGTGGCTTAAACTTTATAGTTGGAAATCTATTGGCCCATTAATGTTTTCAAGAGTCCTAGTTTTTCCAGAGTTATTTTTCCACCTAATGTGCATACTAGTAGCCAACTTTTTTTTCCAGAGTATTCTCAGCATTTTAATAACATATTAAGTGATCAGCCAGTCTAAGTCATAAGCAAAAGAAACCAACTCTGGACATATTTGGCAGAAAATGATTTATGCTAAAAGAATTGGATAGTTCACAGAGTTTGCAAGATGACCAAAGAGAGGCCACACAGCCAGGAAAAACTCCAAGACAATGTTGCAGAACATATCAGTCTGGGCGGCGGTTGGCCACAGATCTCCTCTGCTGTTCCCATCATAGATAGAAGTCAGCCTACCCCAAAAAAGGACATACATGCTTGCCCCTGAAGAATGATGCTTGATTGCTTTGCCTGTGGAGATGGGGCAGAATTTCTATCATCATATCTATCCTCATCTTCAGAATGAATTTTGTTATATTCCTCTTTGGGGGTGCAATTAACTTTATATTCCAATCTACGGCATCTTTGGCAGAGGCCGGAGCATTAGACCCCCATTAGGGGGTCTCCACTGAAGGTCCCTTATCAGGGTTTTCTGATGGCTCCATACAGCATCCCACAGACATTTCATGAATCTCTGGTTTCACTGGAGCCACATGGCAAGGATCTTCTTTGGCCCCCACTTAAAGCTGTAAAACTTTTGGGTCTTACAATAAACAGATTTGTTTGTTGCCTCTAAATCCAGGAAGGCTCACCAAATACTATATCCCTACTTAGTGGGAGGGAACACAGAGTTCAGCTATTGCTCTGCCATTTTGTAGGGTGTACATACCTCCACATGTTATAATCCGTGGGTCTCTGGAAACTTCACCAAGGTGTCAGGATAACACATTTTCATGAATTTATCTACTATCTTCTAGCAAAGCACCAACAAACTTCTACTCCCCTGGTAACTAACAGTGTGATTTTGTCAAAGTAGTGGGCCAAGATGATATTCTGAGGGATAGTCAGAAGATTAAATTCCCTGCAAATTAAATTGTGGTCTATAACTGGAGATAGCACATGTCTTTTGCAAGACATTGAAGATGTACGTCTGTCCATGACAGGTAAAAATTACATATATATGCATAAAACTTCCAGATTATACTAGTTGCTCGGTTTGTATTGATAGGACCCAAGAAAGGAACCACATCTGGAACTGCAGTTGCAATCAGAATTACTGCTTATACTAAAGATAATTTAACTGCTATTTTTGGTATCAGTCAAAGAGGAAAGTTCAGTGTGGACACAACAAAAATCATCATCTCTTAATCTTTTAAGTCTTTGATAGCAGGATCGATCTCTACTGTTCTCTCTGAGCTGCAGTATTGTTTTTGTTTTACTATTTTGGTATGGGATGGGGAGGTTCTGGGGTTTCCCTTTAGCATTTTCTAGCATGTTAATCTTTACTCTATGAGTAAAGGTGGGAATTCTGTCAGTTGTTTAGAATATTAATTCCATTTGGAAACTAGGGAATAAAATGTAGGGGCTTCACTGAGCCTAACATAAGATGGACTTGGGTCTTGACTCCCATAAACCCCTTTATGACAGGTACAGTGATATTCTGGCTTTATTCCAGGATCTACCTTGAACCAAGTGTCCAAGAACTCCTGAAAGTTATGGAAATTATCTTTTCCAAAGATGCAGTTATTCTAATAAATAGACACAATTCTCTTTGGGAAAACATTAAGAGGTAGAGTCAGAGTATGTACTTCTGATATAACAGATTCCAAACAAAATTATCTAGCCCTCCCTTGGTTGAAGGGTCATGAGATATTTGTACTGACCCAGCTCTAAAAATCGGGTGAGGAAATGTTATAAATTGTGGTGGCTTAAGTAAGGCCTCTACTCATGAGGTCTAGGGTTTATGCAGTTCTGTGTTCATATCAAGGACCCTATGATCAACATGTCACCACAAAATGCCTTATGGAACACACCATTCTGATCCCTTTGCTCATATTACTGCTGTTTATAGTCACTATGACCTGCTTAGTCCAACAGTGATGCACCATTTCTTACCTTCTGACATCCTGGGATCCAGTATCACACTGAGGTCAGGGAGCCCTTGACTGCAGTATCTTGCACAAGCATTACTTTTCTCCAGAGTGCAACCCCCTGCGGTACCTTTTAGAGATGTGGGGACTCCATTCCCTAGAATATTTCTCAAAAACTTGGAGCAGTGAATGTTTACTGGGCCCTTCAGAGAGCATAGTCAGGCAGCAGTTGAGCCGTTCAGTGTGTTCAACCTTCTTTAACATTTGCTAATCCATGAGCCTTTAGATTCTTTCGTCTACATTATGCCAAAGAATTTGAGTTCAGTGTAAAGTTAACCAAACTGGAAAAAAAAAAACCCACACTCAACTGCTCAAGCTGACACAGTGAACCAAGAACCAGCTTGGTAACTGAGTGTATATTGATGGATGTAACCCATTCTAAAATTATTCCTTTCCCTCTTAGATCTAGAATTTTCCATTCTTGCACATTTTCTCCACATTTATGTCCATATAAATCATACAAATTATCAATATCTTATAAGCTTTCTATGCCAAGGGTGTGTGTGTGTGTGTGTGTGTGTGTG
The DNA here is from genome assembly GCF_003676395.1 of Aethalodelphis obliquidens. Lineage (NCBI taxonomy): Eukaryota > Metazoa > Chordata > Mammalia > Artiodactyla > Delphinidae > Aethalodelphis > Aethalodelphis obliquidens. The sequence continues at coordinate 80,384,168 of NW_020837948.1, read as the reverse complement.
TGTGATTTCCCTACCCAAATATTCTTGACTCTGATTCTGGTTATAGGTCTGGGGACTACGTGAGGAGTCACGAGTACCTGGTATGATCCTTCCGTCAGGGAACTCAGTGCCCTCCAATAAGACCTAACGACAAGGAGGAGGACCCAATTCCGGTGTTTTCCTCCTATAAATTCCCATTCCAGTTTTCCGAATCCCAGTTTTCCCCCAGGTCAAAGACCTAGTGAATTCAATTAGTATGATAATCTGGCAACCTGAACAATCAAATTTTGTTTGGTTTTGGCAGTTGCAACCCTGAGGACTCTAGACAAAAGACAATATTTTAGTATGCTTGTATAAAAACCCTGGTATTTGGGCTGAAATCAAGATTTTGAGACTTTTGTCAATTATTTTCTTTTCTTTAAGCCATGCATGTGTTTAGAAGCAACTCGTCCCTTTCCTCACCCCCGATAGGCCTTGCACTCTTCAGGGCCATCATACTCTCTTATGTCAGCATCCACTTTGTCCCCCAAAGTTTCACCTAGTCTGAGGTCACTCATTAGAAGTCAGGTTGTAAGAAACATACAAACTCTATATAATTAAGCAAGATGTAAGTTAATAAAAATATATTCAATAATTGTATTAGGATATGTCATGGCAGGTTATATTGTTGTCAAAAAATATGTAACCTCCAGAAGCTTAGTTGCTTATATAGAGGAAAATATGTGTTACTTTCTCATGCTACATGTCTAATGCGGGTTGGTCAAGGACTTTGTTCACCACAGCTACTCAAAGAATTGGACCAATGGAGTCATTTTTTTTTAAAGTTTTTACCATAACTTTATAAAGTTATGGTAAAACTTTATAAAGTTTCTACCTCTTTTTTTTTAATTAATTAATTTATTTATTTATGGCTGAGTTGGGTCTTCGCTTCTGTGTGAGGGCCCTCTCCAGTTGTGGCAAGCAGGGACCACTCTTCATCACGGTGCGCGGGCCTCCCACCGTCGCGGCCTCTCCCATTGCGGAGCACAGGCTCCAGACACGCAGGCTCAGTAATATGTGGCTCATGGGCCCAGTTGCTCCGCGGCACGTGGGATCCTCCCAGACCAGGGCTCGAACACGTGTCCCCTGCATCGGCAGGCAGACTCCCAACCACTGCGCCACCAGGGAAGCCCTGGAGTCATTTTTGACATGTGCTTTCAAAATCACTGAAGCAGTGGGAAGAAAATATGGTAAATTGCACATTGGCTTGAAAACTCCTGTCACATCACTTCTGGTCAAACTATTTTGGCCAAAACACATATTATGGCTGCACATACTTCAAAGCAAGTGGGGCAGAGCAATTCTACTGTGTGCTCAGAAGAGAAGAGTGAAAATGTTTGTGAACATTTCTACTGTTCACTGCAGAACTCAGAGGATTTTCAGCAGGGCGGGAGACTTAGGCTTTTATTCTAAGCAGCCTGAAACAGTTTAAAGCCCCATTATTTACCAAGGATGAGCGTACGTTGACACATCATAATCATCCAAACTCCATAGTTTACCTTAAGGTTCATTTCTTGGTGTCGTACATTCTATGCATTTTGACAAATGTATAATAATATATACCCATTAATTTAATATCATAGGGAGTATTTTCACTGCCCTAAAAATCCTTCGTGCTCTGCCTATTCATCTCTCTCTTTTTCCTCACCCTTGCCAACCACTGATCTTTTTATTGTCTCCATAGTTTTGCCTTTTCCAGAATGTAATATAGTTGAAATCACACAGTACGTAACCTTTTCAGATTGGCATCTTTTACTTAGTAATATGCATCTAAATTTCATCCATATCTTTTCATGGCTTGATAGCTCATTTCTTTTTTGCACTAAATAACATTCCATTGTCTGGATGTACCACTCACTGAAAGACTTCTTGGTTACTTCCATGTTTGGGCAATTATGAATAAAGTTGCTGTAAATATCTGTGTGCAGGTTTTTTTTGTGGACATGTTTTCAGCTCCTTTGGGTAAATACCAAAGAGTGTGATTGCTGGATCATATGGTAAGAGTAGGTTTAGTTTTGTAAGAAACCTCCAAACTGTGTTCCAAAGTGGCTGCATTATTTTGCATTCCTACCAGCAATGAACGAGAGCTCGTGTTGCTCCAAATTTTGCCAGCATTTGGTTTTGCTAGTGTTCTGAATTTTGGCCATTGTAATAGGTGCATAAATGCATATACATATACATATATATATATATACACATATATATTTTTCACACTCTTTTATGGTCAGTCAATTATCTCGCTCAGAAAATCTTATATATGAGTGTGTATACATATATATGTATATGAAAATTCGCTGGTTTATGAGAACCCATTAAGACGTCAAAACTCTATCTCAATTCAAATAGTAGTTTTGTACAACATTACATGCCCTCTAGTTTACCACACGCTACAAAAAGAAAGTAAGGGAGATTGTAAAAGAAATATCTAATACAGGGTGCTCAGATAAATAAATGTAAGCCCAAAAACTTAAATGACACTTCTTAGGGACATCAAGAGTTGAGATGAGAGTTAAAGGAGGGAGTGGTAGAACTTTATTCTTTTATTAAGAACATTAAATTCACAAAATAAACTCATAAGAGAAATACAAGTATATCTAATACCATTATCCTAATAAGGATTACAAGAAAAAATTCAAGTTTATGTCAGTGCTAATGTTGAGTCTTTCAATTAACCTTCTCCAAAATACCTAATTATGACTAACTTAAGTGGTCTTAAGACTTGTGGCTAATTTTTAGCTACAGTTGAATAGAAACTGAGCCTCTGATATACATAAATAGAACAAGCCCAGGGAGAATTTGGCAACATGCTCTTTGCATCGATAACGAGTTGATTGATTAGGCTAAAAATGACAAATATTTATAAAGCAAATTTTAAGTAGAAAATGTTTAGTTTGAAAATTGTTTTAAACATTGTATCATTAGAATATGAAAGACAATTACTATCCTGTCACTGGAGAACTTTTTATTTAATTTTAAACTAAAAATGCTTAAGAAAAATAAAACATTTGATTCATTAGCTACAGGATCTAGAGTTTGATATTGTATGAGGGGTGTGTTCATACTAATTTTGATCCACCATTATCATGACTTACACACTTCATAGATACTTGACAACTCATTTCAAAATGCCTTCAAATGAAGAGAAGGAATTACAATGCCTAGCCAATCCTGCTTAGCCATCTTCAGATATGCCTTTACATACATGGACTCTAAAGGAGAAATACATTTTAAGCACAGCTGGGTTGTGACGAACATATCGTGGCATGACTCTGAAAGTATAAACTCTGGAACTGAGTCTCAAAGTTCTTTTTACTGTGGTTTACATAAACAATGCACATCCACATCATTGAAAACCTTTGCTTCAAATATGCTAATGAAAGATTAACACATGGAATTGGGATGTATGGGAAATTAATGCATGCCCTTACAATAAATTTTTAACGAATATAATTCCCCAGAGTAATACACTATAGTAGTACAGTCATGACTCAATGAAATACCTCACTATAACACATATTATTCAGTATAGTTTGATACTCAAGCACCGTGTTTAAAAATCTTTCTCTCTGCAGAAGTTTCCGTATTCGTTTACTTAGGCAGCCATATTCTAATCTACAGTACTGAGTTTTTATTTCTACTTCAATATAAGATAAAAGATTCAGCTGTGTCCAGAAACAGGATTTTAAAAAGTGACAATTCTCTAGCCTTCCTCTCAAGAAGAAAACAAAAATAGCCCCAAATATGACAACATGTCCTACAGGGTTATTAATGAAGTTTTGTCTGGAAGCCAATTGAGGTGATAGAGTATAGTCATGTGGACAAAAAAGTAGTAATTTTTTTAAACAAGGAAGACTAGTTAAGAAATAACTAGTCGTGTCTCTCTTAGTACAGTTAGTAGATGAGTTAGCGTAACTAAGAAAAACAGTATATCCAAGTTTAAAAAAATGTTCTCACTCTTTTAAGTTAAGTCATTCTAATGAAGTAGACCAGACGATATAGTAAAGGAACCATAGTTAGGAATAGATGGAAAGATTACTCTTGTTGAGCAACTTAATAGGCATCAATATCCAAAAATATCAACTCTACTTAAGAAAATCTCATAGTTTCTTTTTTCCAGAGGTACAGTAGGATCATTTGAAATTTTGTACTTTCTTCTATGCTAAATTAAGTTTGTTTTTTTCATGTCAGGACTGACTATATACCATAACATAAGTAATCATTTCCATAGATTCCTAGGCGATGAACATCTGGCCCATATTTGCTGATGATGATCATGTTTATATGTTACCTCCAGACTGGACCTGGCATATGCCTGTGTAGTAATTTTGGCTATTCTGATGGCTGCTACCACCAAATGGAATATATGCTGTTTCAGATCAATTGTTAAGACATCTGAAAGCATCAGATGAATGATAATCTGGTCCAATCTGTGATGCTTAGAAATATTCATTAATAATATTTCTTTGAGTCTATATTTAGAAACAGTATACATGGTATTTTCCATGAAAACTAATCCTTAAATATCTAAGGTGGTTTAACCTAATAGAATGATTGAAAGGACTTTCTTGCACTTGCTGGTAGATGTTTATTTGGCTGTATTGAAGGGACCAATAGATTCCTCCAAATACTCTGAAACATTATTAGCCTAAAAAATAGATAATTGACCCTCAAGAGGGGGGAGAAGAGCCACCTTATTTCCCTGACAATTGTATCCAAATGTAATGTTCTCCCTTGTTATGTAAAATGATTTCCTAGGACCCAAAGCATATCAGATAACAGAACGTAATTTTTATTACGTGTAATATAAAGTATGAGAAGTACTGGCATAAAGTAATGAAAATTACTTCCCAACTAGTGAAATATTGACTTTAAAAATTGTCTTATAGATAAGAAGTAGGATTTTCAAAATTATTGTGCATTCATTGTATGGAAAGTGATATAATATCCTAATGCCACACATTTTTCAATCTTTAATTTATGTAAAAATCATTTTATGAGGCATAAATTTTCAAACAGAACTGAAATAATTTTGCAGAAAATTTTAAGCTGTTTAAAATGAAAATTACTATAAGCTCACTTGCAAAGGCAACAAGTACTGGCAAAAAATAGTAAAGAAATATGTCCAAAACGAAACAAAGACAAAATTGAATAAGTGACAAAAAGAGCATAAAGTATAAATTCCAATAACAAAACCTGAAGATATTGGAAAGAAATGAAAAGGAGGCTTAAAATTAAAACTTAAAAGAAAGAAGGCTGGCAAAATAAGGTTACAATTCATGGGACACAAAACCCACAAATAATTAAAAGAAGAAAATTGTGATGAATATAAGTAAAAATTATCCCATTTAACTAACATTTATAACATTATTACTGTTACGTATCTGATGTTGATTTTGACAAAAAGAAAATCACAGATTTGACAAAGGAGCAATGGGCACATATTGATATGTTTAAAGTCTCTAAGATTTCTTCCATTGCTTTATATGTCTTACTGCAAATTAGGAAATAATCTGCTTAGTAAAACTTTTAAAGCATTTTTATATTATGCACAAATTCTCTTAAACATTTTATAGAAAAGAGTTCAGGTAGTTTCCACAAAACACCTTCTCTCTGACAGCTCCAAATGACCACACATTACCCAGGGGTGGTTAACTCCCCTTTGTGCGTATTGAACTTGTTCCTATAAACTCTTCATCCCTCCAACCCAATTAATGGGACGAAATGCCTAAATAAACAAGAAAGGGAAGACCTTTAAAAGTTCTACTACCCCTAATAAAAGGACTTCATTTTGAATGTTTGCAGCTTCGAGTTGACACTTTACTCTGACTGACAGTATAGACATCCCCCCTCCATTTCTGTGCCCCCGGTAATGACACCCACCTCACCAAGCTTTGAGAGTTTTCATACATTGGCAGTTAAAGTCATTTGGCCTTTGGCCTTGTGCCTTCAGGGGTTAGAGGCATTTATTTAAGAGGAAAGATTAAATTAACCGTAGCTAGACCAAAGAATAACTAAAAGAAATAAAAAGCAAAAAGATAAAGGAACGAGGAAGCACATTAGATGGTAAAATGAGGAAGTCATTAAGCAAATGAAACCTTAGATTGAATAATTGGCAAAATTTCCTGGAACAAAAGAGCTCTTAACTCTGAAGTACTGTTGTTCTGTGACCAGAGTGACTGAGCTGCCCTTGGGTCGGGCAACACTAGATTGGCAGCCTGCGGCAAGCCTTGCTGGACTAACAATCCAAGTCAGACCAAGGAAATTCCTTTAATGTTTAACATCTAGCTGTGTTTGTGGGAACATGAAATCAGTATTATTTCTTTCTCACTCTCAAAAAGTGCAAAATACTCGGGGTAGCTGTACCAACAATCAATCTTCATAGTCCGCTGGGTAGAAATTTTTGTTATACGTTTCAGACTCATCTAGATCAAAGCATCTATAGGGCAGGAGTCTTCCGGTCCTTAATGCCTGTTATGGTGTCTGACACAGTGAATGTGAATGATGCATGAATATGTCTGGTAAGTTACCCTAAACATTATGCTAGGTCAAATTATTCTGAAGTAATCACTAGATATTTTATAATTTCTGATTCTAGATCCTTCTGATTTCATTGCCCATGTTTCTGAAAGAATGATTCAGAGGGAATTGTGATCATTCATAAATGTTTATTGCTCATTAGATACCAGAGTTTCACTGTATCTCACCATCCATAATGTTTTTCTTGTCGTGCAAAATTTAATAAGATACAGAGATGTTCGTTTTCATCTCCAAGCCCATTGTGATGCCACTTTTCAAGTTCTGTGTTGAACACTAAAGTGCCCTTAATAAATGAGTCCAGATGGAGCGTGTATGTGAGACGGGTTAGGTAAGTGCGTGAGATGTAGACCACAAATAGCTTTATACACAATCACTTCATAAGACGCCACATGGCCTGGGGTAATTTTCCGTAGCAGAATCTAAATAACATTGTTCATTTGCTAATGGTCTAAATATCATAATTAGGACATGTTGCTGCTATAGAACTCTAATTACTGATAAAAAGGAACTTTCATCATGACCCTCTCCCATTTAAAGAAAATGATCATTATACCTAACTCTAGCCTTTCAACCCCTTGATCATTCCAATAAAGCATTTTGGAAAATGCCAAACACATTGCCTGGTTTACAATTGCTGTTCTAACTGGGAACTAATGATTTATGTCTTTTTCAAATGTCATACATTTGGAATCATTACCAGGTGAGAATAAAAATAGCAAAAAGTGGATGTCTCGGAAACCATGAGACACATGCTTACTAAGGTTATAACTAGCCACTGTACCACTTCTCTCTTTCACTTCATCTCGTGCCAGACACATTGCAAAGCAAGCCAAAAGTAAGTTTAATCTAGTCAAGTTCAATTGCAGCAGTATGGTTTCATGTACCTTAGCATTCATCAGATCCATTGGATCTCCCTGCAAACACACATATCTGTACATCTCTACATAACACCAAGTGTGGGCTAGCTTTATGATGTGAGCTGCATACATGATGTGATATGGAGAGTCTCTCTGTTTAAAAAAATACATCCCTGATTGTCTATTACAATTACCAAAAGTCCATTACCAGAATTTTGTTATAGACTCTGATGTGTCCCCAATGAAAACTCAAATATCCTTAAAAGGAAAAGCACGGTAACCTATATTAGCTAAAATCTTGCTTGCCTTGAGAGCAAGGTGTGAGCAGGTCTTCTGGTTACAGTAGAAATAGGATCTTGGAACCATGAATGGTCATTCACTCCTTCACTTAGAATATAAGCATTGACTGGGCACCTATTTTATTCTAAGCAATAATATAATTTAGGGCATAGAGATGCATGTGTATGATGTCTGTATTCAAAGAGCTTAGAGTTCACTGGAGGAGACAAGCAAGACATAAGGCAATCAAAGTAGGGAAAGTACAATGATAGAAAAAGGGAACTATGGAAGCATGTGGGAGGGGAACCTAAACTGGGCTAGGTTGAGGGGAGACAGTGTGGAAGCTTGCTTGAGGAGACCATATATAAGCTAAATTCTAAAGGTGTCACCCTTCAATAGGGCCTTACAAAGTTAACTATGTTTTCATATTATATTAATGAAAAAATAGAGCACTTACCTTCCTTGACTCAGTCAGTCAAGAATAATTTTTGTGACTTCTTGGCTATAACAGTAGTTTTAGTATTAGAATTGCAACATGCCGCATGAGCTGAATATTAATCAGCAGACTTGTACCACTTTCTCACTTGGTCTCTCTGGAAACTGAACAAATACCTTGTCCTTTTTGTGTCTTAGTTGCCTCATATGTGAAATGTGCAGTTGGCATCCCCAGTCCTAATTTGTTTAGGGCATCTTCCTTGCCCAGGTTGAGGCTGGGGTTGGTACTGTGTCCAAGGTTCTGAGACAACAGACAGGATCCCCTCCTTCCCACCTTCAAAAGAATAAGTGAAAGGTATGTGCGTGTTCCTGAACAAATTTTGCTTATGTCACCATTTTGTACAGTAACAAATCTCTGACCTTAGAAAGTAGCTCTTTATATTTACCTTCACATTTAAAGTTTTTCTCTAGAAACTTATTTTTCTTAGAACATTACCTAAGGAAAAAGGAAAAAATACATTAAACGCTATATTTGATTTTTGTAACACAACACAATTTAGTTAAAATCATGAAATAGAATGTAGTTACCAAGCTTCTTTAAAGTTTTTTCAGCAGGCTTTCATTAATTTAGGAATTTTTTTAATCTTTTGTTGAAGTATAGTTTTATTGAAGTATAGTTATTGATGTACAATATTACATAAGTTACAGGTGTACAACATAGTGAGTCACAATTATTAAAGGTTATACTCCATTTATAGTTATTATAAAATATTGGCTATATTCCCTGTGTTGTATAATATATTCTTGTGCTTATTTTGTACATAATAGTTTGTACCTCTTGCTCCCCTACCCCTATGTTTCCCCTCACCCCTTCCCTCTTCCCACTAGTTGGTAACCACTAGTTTGTTCTGTATATCTGTGAGTCTGGTACTTTTTTTTTTAACATCTTTATTGGAGTATAATTGCTTTACAATGATGTGTTAGTTTCTGCTTTGTAACAAAGTGAATCGGCTATACATATACATATGTTCCCATATCACTTCCCTCTTGCGTCTCCCTCCCTCCCACCCTCCCTATCCCACCCCTCTAGGTGGTCACAAAGCACCAAGCTGATCTCCCTGTGCTATGCGGCTGCTTCCCACTAGCTATCTATTTTACGTTTGGTAGTGTATATATGTCCATGCCACTCTCTCGCTTTGTCACAGCTTACCCTTCCCACTCCCCATATCCTCAAGTCCATTCTCTAGTAGGTCTGTGTCTTTATTCCTGTCTTACCCCTAGGTTCTTCATGACATTGTTTTTTCTTAAATTCCATATATATGTGTTAGCATACGGTATTTGGTTTTCTCTTTCTGACTTACTTCACTCTGTATGACAGACTCTAGGTCAATCCAACTCATTACAAATAGCGCAATTTCATTTCTTTTTATGGCTGAGTAATATTCTATTGTATATATGTGCCACATCTTCTTTATCCATTCATCCGATGATGGACACTTAGGTTGTTTCCATCTCCGGGCTATTGTAAATAGAGCTACAATGAACATTTTGGTAGATGACTCTATTTTTTTTTTTTGCGATATGTGGGCCTCTCACTGTTGTGGCCTCTCCAGTTGCAGAGCACAGGCTCCGGACACACAGGACCAGTGGCCATGGCCCACAGGCCCAGCTGCTACGTGGCATGTGGGATCCTCCTGGACCAGGGCACGAACCATGTCCCCTGCATTGGCAGGCAGACTCTCAACCACTGCGCCACCAGGGAATCCCCATGACTCTTTTTGAATCATGGTTTTCTCAGGGTATATGCCCAGTAGTGGGATTGCTGGGTCATATGGTAGTACTATTTGCAGTTTTTTAAGTAACCTCCATACTGTTCTCCATAGTGGGATTGCTGGGTCATATGGTAGTACTATTTGCAGTTTTTTAAGTAACCTCCATACTGTTCTCCATAGTGGCTGTACCAATTCACATTCCCACCAGCAGTGCAAGAGTGTTCCCTTTTCTCCACACCCTCTCCGGCATTTATTGTTTCTAGATTTTTTGATGATGGCCATTCTGACTGGTGTGAGATGATATCTCATTGTAGTTTTGATTTGCATTTCTCTAATGATTAGTGATGTTGAGCATTCTTTCATGTGTTTGTGGGCAATCTGTATATCTTCTTTGGAGAAATGTCTATTTAGGTCTTCTGCCCATTTTAGGATTGGATTGTTTGTTTTTTTGTTATTGAGCTGCATGAGCTGCTTATAAATTTTGGAGATTAATCCTTTGTCCATTGATTTGTTTGCAAATATTTTCTCCCATTCTGAGGGTTGTCTTTTGGTCGTGTTTATGGTTTCCCTTGCTGTGCAAAAGCTTTGAAGTTTCATTAGGTCCCATTTGTTTATTTTTGTTTTTATTTCCATTTCTCTAGGAGGTGGGTCAAAAAGGATCTTGCTGTGATTTATGTCATAGAGTGTTCTGCCTATGTTTTCCTCTAAGAGTTTGATAGTTTCTGGCCTTAAATTTAAGTCTTTAATCCATTTTGAGCTTATTTTTGTGTATAGTGTTAAGGAGTGTTCTAATCTCATACTTTTACATGTAGCTGTCCAGTTTTCCAGCACCCCTTATTGAAGAGGCTGTCCTTTCTCCACTGTATATTCCTGCCACCTTTATCAAAGGTAAGGTGACCATATGTGTGTGGGGTAATCTCTGGGCTTTCTAGCCTGTTCCATTGATCTATCATTCTGTTTTTCTGCCAGTACCATACTGTCTTGATTACTGTAGCTTTGTAGTATAGTCTGAAGTCAGGGAGCCTGATTCCTCAAGCTCCGTTTTTCATTCTCAAGATTGCGTTTGATATTTGGGGTCTTTTGTGTTTCCATACAAATTGTGAAACTTTTTATTCTAGTTCTGTGAAAAATGCCAATGGTAGCTTGATAGGGATTGCATTGAATCTGTAGATTGCTTTGGGTAGTAGAGTCATTTTCACAATGTTGATTCTTCCAATCCAAGAACATGATATATATCTCCATCTATTTGTATCATCCTTAATTCCTTTCATCTGTGTCTTATAATTTTCTGCATACAGGTCTTTTGTCTCCGTAAGTAGGTTTATTCCTAGATATTTTATTCTTTTTGTTGCAGTGGTAAATGGGAGTGTTTTCTTAATTTCACTTTCAGATTTTTCATCATTAGTGTATAAGAATGCCAGAGATTTCTGTGCATTAATTTTGTATCCTGCCACTTTACCAAATTCATTGATTAGCTCTAGTAGTTTTCTGGTAGCATCTTTAGGATTCTCTATGTATAGTACCATGTCATCTGCAAACAGTGACAGCTTTACACCTCCTTTTCCAATTTGGATTCCTTTTATTTCCTTTTCTTCTCTGATTGCCGTGGCTAAAACTTCCAAAAATATGTTGAATAAGAGTGGTGAGAGTGGGCAACCTTGTCTTGTTCCTGATCTTAGTGGAAATGGTTTCAGTTTTTCACCATTGAGGACGATGTTGGCTGTGGGTTTGTCATATATGGCCTTTATTATGTTGAGGAACGTTCCCTTTATGCCTACTTTCTGCAGGGTTTTTATCATAAATCGGTGTTGAATTTTGTCGAAAGCTTTCTCTGCATCTATTGAGATGATCATATGGTTTTTCTCCTTCAATTTGTTAATATGGTGTATCACATTGATTGATTTGCATATATTGAAGAATACTTGCATTCCTGGAATAAACCCCACTTGATCATGGTGTATGATCCTTTTAATGTGCTGTTGGATTCTGTTTGCTAGTATTTTGTTGTGGATTTTTGCATCTATGTTCATCAGTGATATAGGCATGTAGTTTTCTTTCTTTGTGACATCTTTTTCAGTTTTGGTATCAGGGTGATGGTGGCCTCGTAGAATGAGTTTGGGAGTGTTCCTCCCTCTGCTATATTTTGGAAGAGTTTGAGAAGGATAGGTGTTAGCTCTTCTCTAAATGTTTGATAGAATTCGTCTGTGAAGCCATCTGGTCCTTGGTTTTTGTTTGTTGGAAGATTTTTAATCACAGTTGCAATTTCAATGCTTGTGATCAGTCTGTTCATATTTTCTATTTCTTCCTGATTCAGTCTTGGCAGGTTGTGCATTTCTAAGAATTTGTCCATTTCTTCCAGGCTGTCCATTTTATTGACATAGAGTTGCTTGTAGTGATCTCTCATGATCTTTTGTATTTCTGCAGTGTCAGTTGTTACTTCTCCTTTTTCATTTCTAATTCTATCGATTTGAGTCTTCTCCCTTTCTTTCTTGATGAGTCTGGCTAATGGTTTATCAATTTTGTTTATCTTCTCAAAGAACCCGCTCTTAGTTTTATTGATCTTTCCTATCGTTTCCTTCATTTCTTTTTCATTTATTTCTGATCTGATCTTTATGATTTCTTTCCTTCTGCTAACTTTGGGGATTTTTGTTCTTCTTTCTCTAAATTGCTTTAGGTGTAATGTTTAGGTTGTTTATTCGAGATGTTTCCTGTTTCTTAAGGTAGGATTGTATTGCTATAAAATTCCCTCTTAGAACTGCTTTTGATGCATCCCATAGGTTTTGAGTCATCGTGTCTCGATTGTCTTTTTTTTCTAGGTATTTTTTGATTTCTTCTTTGATTTCTTCAGTGATCACTTCGTTATTAAGTAGTGTATTGTTTAGCCCCCATGTGTTTGTATTTTTTACAGATCTTTTCCTGTAATTGGTATCTAGTCTCATAGTGTTGTGGTCGGAAAAGATACTTGATACAATTTCAATTTTCTTAAATTTACCAAGGCATGATTTGTGACCCAATATATGATCTATCCTGAAGAATCTTCTGTGAGCACTTGAAAAAATGTGTATTCTGTTGTTTGGGGATGGAATGTCCTATAAATATCAATTAAGTCCTTCTTGTTTAATGTATCATTTAAGGCTTGTGTTTCCTTATTTATTTTCATTTTGGATGATCTGTCCATTGGTGAAAGTGGGGTGTTAAAGTTCCCTACTATGAATGTGTTACTGTCGATTTCCCCTTTTATGGCTGTTATTTACCTTATGTATTGAGGTGCTCCTATGTTGGGTGCATGAATATTTACAATTGTTATATCTTCTTATTGGATCAATCCCTTGATCATTATGTAGTGTCCTTCTTTGTCTCTTGTAATAGTCTTTATTTTAAAGTCTATTTTGTCTGATATGAGAATTGCTACTCCAGCTTTCTTTTGATTTCCATTTGCATGGAATATCTTTTTCCATCCCCTCCATTTCAGTCTGTATGTGTCCCTAGGTCTGAAGTGGGTCTCTTGTAGACAGCATATATATGGGTCTTGGTTTTGTATCCATTCAGCCAGTCTGTGTCTTTTGGTGGGAGCCTTTAATCCATTTACATTTAAGGTAATTATCAATACGTATGTTCCTATTCCAATTTTCTTAATTGTTTTGGGTTTGTTATTGTACGTCTTTTCCTTCTCTTGTGTTTCTTGCTTAGAGAAGATCCTTTAGCATTTGTTGTGAAGCTGGTGTGGTGGTGCTGAACTCTCTCAGCTCTCTCTCTATAAAGGTTTTAATTTCTCCATCAAATCTGAATGAGATCCTTGCTGGGTAGAGTAATCTTGGTTGTAGGTTTTTCTCCTTCATCACTTTAAATATGTCCTGCCACTCCCTTCTGGCTTGCAGAGTTTCTGCTGAAAGATCAGCTGTTAACCTTATGGGGATTTCCTTGTGTGTTATTTGTTGTTTTTCCCTTGCTGCTTTTAATATATTTTCTTTGTATTTAGTTTTTGATAGTTTGATTAGTATGTGTCTTGGCATGTTTCTCCTTGGATTTATCCTGTATGGGACTCTCTGTGCTTCCTGGACTTGATTAACTATTTCCTTTCCCATATTAGGGAAGTTTTCAGTTATAATCTCTTCAAATATTTTCTCCGTCCCTTTCTTTTTCTCTTCTTCTTCTGGGACCCCTATAATTCGAACGTTGGTGTGTTTAATGTTGTTCCAGAGGTCTCTGAGACTGTTCTCAGTTCTTTTCATTCTTTTTTCCCTGCTCGACAGTAGTTATTTTCACTATTTTATCTTCCAGGGCATTTATCCATTCTTCTGCCTCAGTTATTCTGCTATTGATCCCTTCTAGAGTATTTTTAATTTCATTTATTGTGCTGTTCATCATTGCTTGTTTCCTCTTTAGTTCTTCTAGGACCTTGTTAAATATTTCTTGCATTTTCTCTCTTCTATTTCCAAGATTTTGGATCATCTTTACTATCATTATTCTGAATTCTTTTTCAGGTAGACTGCCTATTTCCTCTTCATTGGTTAGGTCTGGTGTGGTTTTTTGTTTTTTTTTTTTTTGTGGTACACGGGCCTCTCATTGTTGTGGCCTCTCCCGTTGTGGAGCACAGGTTCTGGGTGCGCAGGCTCAGTGGCCATGGCTCACAGCACCAGCTGCTCCACGGCTTGTGGGATTTTCCTGGAAGGGGGCACAAACCTGTGTCCCCTGCATCATCAGGCGGACTCTCAACCACGGCGCCACCAGGGAAGCCCAGGTCTCATGGGTTTTAATCTTGCTCCTTCATCTGCTGTGTGTTTTTCTGTCTTCTCATTTTGCTTATCTTACTTTATTTGGGGTGTCCTTTTTGCAGGTTGCAGGTTCTTAGTTTCCGTTGTTTTTGGTGTCTGCCCGCAGTTGTTGAGGTTGGTTCAGTGGGGTGTGTAGGCTTCCTGGTGGAGGGGACTAGTGCCTGTGTTCTGGTGGGTGAGGCTGAATCTTGTCTTTCTGATGGGTAGGTCCACATCTGGTGGTGTGATTTGGGATGTCTGTGGCCTTATTATGAGTTTACGCAGCCTCTCTGCTAATGGGTGGGGTTGTGTTCCTGTCTTGCTAGTTGGTTGGCATAGGGTGTCCAGCACTGTATCTTGCTGGTTGTTGAGTGAAGCTGGGTCTTGGTGTTGAGATGGAGATCTCTGGGAGATATTCGCTGTTTGATATTGCGTGGAGCTGGGAGGTCTCTTGTGGACCAGTGTCCTGAAGTTGGCTCTTCCACGTCAGAGGCATAGCACTGACTCCTGGCTGTAGCACCAAGAGCCTTTCAACCACAGGGTGTAATGTTGCCTGGAACACCATCAAAACCAACGTGAATCGTGTGCTCAAAATCTGAAGGAAGAGAAATCTCTGGCTTTTCCTTCTCCTGCCTTTTTCTTTTTTTTTTTTCTTTCTTTTTTTCCTTTTTGCTGCTTAGTCTAGCTTCACTTGCTCATTGGGTACCATGTGCAGAAGCCCTGCACCAAGCCCTTCAGACCAGAGCTCCTAGTGGGAAACGGCTGGTCCCAACACTGCAGCCCCGCAGCACCATGGGCAGAAGCTCAGGCAGGACACCGCATTCAAGATGGCAGCAATGGGCCTGGTTCTTTTTTTTTGTATTCACTAGTTGTGTTTTTTAGATTCCACATATAAGTTATGTCATATAGTATTTGTCTTTCTCTGTCTGATTTATTTCACTTAACATAATACCCTCCAAGTCTATCCATGTTGCTGCAAATGGCAAAATTCCATTCTTTTTTTATTGCTGAGTAGTATTCCATTGTATATATACAACATCTCCTTTATCCATTTATCTGTTGATGGACATGTAGGTTACTTCTATATCTTGGCAATTGTAAATAATGCTGCTATGAACATTCCACAGTGGCTGCATCTATTTACATTCTCACCAACAGTGTACGAGTATTCCCTTTTCTCCACATCCTAACCAACATTTGTTATTTGTGTTATTTTTGATGATACTTAGGTGATAGGTGGAGGCAAAGGCAGATTTCCTATAAGTTAGTTAAGAAGGGCAAATTAAAATTATAACAGCCATAGTGTTCTTCATCACTTGTTCTTTTTTAAAGCATAATATAAATTTCATACCAATATAAAAATATTTGTTATTTAGTAATTACAATGATCACAAAATGATGAACAACACAATTTGTGAACTAGTTTTCCAGATCACTGAATTTGGAAATATTATTCCTACAAAGAACTTTTTTTCATCATTAACTGTCACCTCACAATGCCTGATTCTATTCTGACTCTGGGAGAAAGGAATAAGACTTAGAATTAATGGTAGTAAGCTTGAATGAATTTTGTTATGGAGCCATGGGGAAAGAGTCTGGGTGGTTGTCTAGGTTGCTTTCCCCCAGGTTTAGGTTGCTGAAGCAATCTAAAATCTTTCAATAGAGGAAGAGCTAAGTAAGCAATTCATCCCACCACCACCACTCCACCACTTTCCCCCCTTGGTGTCCATATGTTTGTTCTCTACGTCTGTGTCTCAATTTCTGCCCTGCAAACCAGTTTAACCAAGCATTTTCCAAACACATTTATTCAGGTAATTTTTTTGTGTTTGACTTATCACCTATTAATATCTCACAAAACATACTTGTAGCATCCTTTTAGAACTGTACCAGAAACAATGTGATCATTTTATCTGTTTGAGAATGGGACTGAAACAGTTGATCCAGACTCGCTTGGCTGCCAGCTGGAGAAATTCTAGGAGGCTGGCATCTTGGCCACACTCCTGGGTGCCATGGTCCTTCCCTCTGTCTCTGGGAAGTTACGTAATACTGAGAGGCATGCTGCCCTCATTTAGAGGGCACGCACACTGCTGCTGGGATTTGTCTGAGATCCATGAGAAAGAGAGCAGCTCCAGAATTTTATTTTCTTTGGTACTGAGCCAAAGCCAAGAAACTCTTGGCAGAGAAGATCTTTTTCTCAGAAACTGGGCAAAATTCATATTTGAACACTTCAAGTGGCAGAATCCTGTTGATTCCTTTGCAGAGGGGCTACCCCTGGACTTGTTCTTGGTGGCATTGTTTGCTTATGCCGGTGCTATTAGAACTGGAGAGTCATCGTATTACTGGCCTGGGTTGTTCCTGCTCCAGCGTTTGGGAGAGAAATGCAATTGGCACACAGGGAGAACTTGGAGGATGAAAATGTCTTCCACATAGTTGCTAGAAGGGTAAGGGTTTGCCAATTCTTTTTGTTTGGCTGCTTCATTTTGGGGGCAAAAATCACTTGCATATTTTCTAATGATAATCTAATAAAACTAGAAATCACCAATAAAATGTGAAGTATTAGAAATTAAAATACACTCAGGAATAACCACTAAATCAAAGAGAAACTGAAAATAAAACTTACCTATGAGACATACAAAAGCTGGACTTATGAGAGAAGTTATAACCTAAATGCCTAAATTATTGCAGAATTATGGGAAGTAAATTTGAACAGTAAATACATAAATGCCTACATAAAAGGCAGGTGTGGTTTTTTAATTGTTGTTCTATGAGGTTTTCCCTCATAAGTGAATCATTGTATATTTGAGTTCTTATAAAACCTCTCAAATAGTCTATCAGACTCTCAGTAGTTTTGAAAATCAATGATCTATTTGAGGAAGACATATTAGCCTTAAATGACAGCCCTCAGTGCTAGTTTGAGATGATTATAATAAAGTTTACCTGACAGAATTTGTTAAAGAAGGTAGTAAGGAAATTGAAGGTGGATTTAGTGATTATCCCTGAGTAAATGATTTTATAGTTATATGTTTGGGATTTTATGAGAAACATGGATCTTAAAAATTATTTGGAATAAAAATGTATGGTCACAGTTTAGAGATTATGCAAATTCATTTTGGAATAGATTGGAATGAATGAGAAAAACTGTCTTATGTCATGCAAATAAGATTGAAGTGTGTTAGGAAATTCAGCTGTGATTTCAAAAAATGCTACGTCTTAGATGATGTGAAGGTTATGTGCATTAGAAACAAGTACTCAATGATTCACAAAGTGGAACCAGTGGCAAAAATTACAATAATTTCGAAGATGCATTTAACAAGTTTGAATAAAATTGTTTCAAAAATGTGAGAGAAGAGTTTCCCACACCACATGTAAGAAGCTTGGAAATTGCTACTCCATCCTAATAACAAGTAAAAAGCTGAACAAACTGGAAAATCAACAACTTACTTAGATCTGTAAGGGTAGTGAGCTCACAAGGTAAACCGTGGTGCCCCAAATTGCAGAGGCAGACAGGTAAGCACAGAAAATCACAGCAGCAACCCCCATGGGTACCAGGGCTGGGGCAGGGAACCTGAACTGATGATTGATAATCACTGAACTGCTGTAACAGGATTAAGATTATTTGGTGAAAAATAAATCAAGGAATTAAATATAAATTTTCATAGGTATAAGACACTGATAACACCAAGTAGGAGCAAGCAGTTATATAAAATATCCAAGTGGAAATACTGAGAATGAAAAATAAAATTGTTTAAATAAAGAGCTCATCAGAGAAGATGAATAGCCAAATAATGAATTAGTGGGTTCGAATTTCAGATTGAATAACTGCCAGAAAACACCAAAATTAATAAAGAATTGAAAATGGTAAGTGCTAAAAAATTGAAGTGTCAATAACTTTATAATAGAATTTCTGAAAAATAGTATAAATAGAGAATATAGATTATTTAAATATAATCACCAAGAATTTCTTAAGTAAGGATATCTGAGAAATTAAAGGATGGTTCAATATTGGGTAATTTTTAATGTCATTCACTATTTTCATGGGTCAAAAGGAAAATAATGTTCTTTCAACTGATTTAGAGAAAGCAATAGAAATATTTTACCATTTATTTATTATTTGAAACACTTATAAAACTAGAAATAAAAACTTAACTTAGTAAAAGCCATATACACAAATCTCTATAATACTTAATGAATAAACTTGATAAAATCAAAAGCAGTGTTCAGTCAAGGATGTTCAGTATCATTACTATTATTTAACACTATCCATAAGAAAATAAAAAAAGAGAGATGTAAGAATTAAAAGGGAAGAAATAAAACTATTATTGTTTGTAGATTATATAAACATCTACAGAGAAAACTTCACAAAATCAACAGATACTCAAAACTTACTCAACTAATAATATAACAGTTTTACAAAACAACAGAACTATATTATCTATTAAGAAGTCTTAAAATGCATAAGATCTATATAGATAAAAAGTTTAAAAACTGTCTTGAAGAACATCATAAAAAGAGTTAAAATAAATAAATATAGCCCTTTTACTAATGGACTGACTTAACACTATCGATTCACAATCTTGTAAACTTACAAGTTATTGGTAGCTATAATATCCGTAGAGCTCCAGGAAATCATATAGAAAACTATTTTAAAAATAGAAAAATTAGTACAATCAAATTGATTATAAAACTAATGTAATAAAAAAATATTATTACAGGAATGGACAAGTAAGTAGTCAAACAGAATAGAGAAACCTGAAACCAGAATGGGGATACAGATAAGTCATATATATATATAGTGTTTGGTTTGGCACAATTGGCATTCATTTAATTCTAAGAAAAATGATGGTTTATGTAAAAAATGGCATTAGTACAATTCATTAAATATTTGGGGGTAAAACTAGATTACATCATGTATAAAAATAAATTCCAGGTTTTTAGTAATGGTGAAATGTCATTTATACCAAGCCTTCCACTGAAAAAAAGAAACGAGAATAGCTAGACAAATAATAATTATAATCTGTTTAAAAACATTAAAAAAATACCAAAAAAGAATACTAGAGAATGCAGCATTCCAAGCAAAAAAACAAAAAAGCAATTGAAGGTACTCAATATTTTCCCTCTGTCCCCTAAAGTCTTCTCATTCCTGCTTCTTACTTAAGGAGAAAGACCTGCATGTACATTAATAGTTCTCTTGTGCTCTGAGAGAAGTTGACAGGTGCAAAATGCATATTGTAGAAAGGACGTTTTTAAAAGGAACCATAAATAAACCCCAGAAAAAATAAAAGAAAAATAATAAAAATTAATAGGAGAAATTCATAAAATAGCAAAAGCTATTTTAAACTAAAGAGAGTCAAGAAAACCAAGTTATTTTTCTTTGGAAAAACTTGTAAATTTCTTGCAGAATTAATATAGAAAAAAAAGAGAGAAGGCACAAATAACAATACCAAGATTGAAAAAACAATTACTATATGTACATATTACTCATAGTATATGTATTATGCTACAGATATTTAATAGTTCATAAGAGAATCTTATAAAAATTTTTGCCAATAAATTTGCAAATGTAGATGATCTAGAAAGATGCAAGATATCAAAACTAAAATAAGAATAGAAAATGTTAATATTCTTTTATCCAATACAGATATTGAATCTGTAAATAAAACCTTGTCTGTAGAAAACTACAGGTTCTGGTAGATTCAATGGGGTATTCTAACAAGTGTTTAAGGAAGAAGAAAGCCAGTTTTACACAAACTTTTTTAGACATGAAAGTAACAGATAACACTTAAGGCATCAGGTATTGTTAAAACTTATTAAGAACACTAAAGTTATTACCAAAATGTAATATATATATATATATATATATTATATATATATAGTTTTTTCTCTTTTGTGAGGAGAAAGGCAAAAAATCTTCATGAAAACATTAGTAAATTAAATCTAGTATTATACAAAAATGATAATTTATCTCAACACAGTTGAAAGTATCCCAGGAATAAAGGCCTAAGTTAACACTTGAATATTACTAAGTACTATTCATTACATTAATAGACTAAAATAAATATAACATATGTTCCTCTCTACCAATTTAGAAAATGCATTTGACATGATTTGGCATTTCATGTATGATTAAAAACAAAACCACTTTGTAAACTAGAAATAGAAAGGCACTTACTTAATAAAGTAATAAAAGGTATAACTTTTTAACTATTAAAAGGTATTGATAAAGTCTATAGCAAAAATCATACATGATGGCAGAACTGGAGGAATCAGACTGCCTGACTTCAGACTATACTACAAAGCTACAGTAATCAAGACAATATGGTACAGGCACAAAAACAGAAATATAGATCAATGTAACAGGATAGAAAGCACAGAGATAAACCCATGCACCTATGGTCAACTAATCTATGACAAAGGAGGCAAGGATATACAATGGAGAAAAGACAGTCACTTCAATAAGTGGTTCTGGGAAAACTGGACAGTTACATGTAAGTGTATGAAATTAGAACACTCCCTAACACCATTCACAAAAATAAACTCAAAATGGATTAAATACCTAAATGTAAGACCGGACACTATAAAACTCTTAGAGGAAAACGCACGAAAAACACTTTTTGAAATAAATCATAGCAAGATCTTTTTTGACCCACCTCCTAGAGTAATGGAAATAAAAACAAAAATGAACAAATGGGACCCAATGAAACTTAAAAGCTTTTGCACAGCAAAGGAAACTATAAACAAGACCAAAAGACAACCCTCCGAATAGGAGAAAATATTTGCAAACAAATCAATGGACAAAGGATTAATCTCCAAAATATATAAACAGCTTATGCAGCTCAATATTAAAGAAACAAACAACCCAATCCAAAAATGGGCAGAAGACCTAAATAGACATTTCTCCAGAGAAGACATACAGATGGCCAATAAACACATGAAAAGCTGCTCAACATCACTAATTATTAGAGAAATGCAAATCAAAACTACAATGAGGTATCACTTCACACCAGTTAGAGTGGGTATCATCAGAAAATCTACAAACAGCAAATGCTGGAGAGGGTGTGGAGAAAAGGGAACCCTCTTGCACTGTTGGTGGGAATGTAAATTGATACAGCCACTATGGAGAACAGTATGGAGGTTCCTTAAAAAACTAAAAATAGAATAACCATATGACCCAGCAATCCCACTACTGGGCATATACTCAGAGAGAGCCACAATTCAAAAAGACACATGAACCCCAATGTTCATAGCAGCACTATTTACAATAGGCAGGTCATGGAAGCAACCTAAATGCCCATGGACAGATGAATGGATTAAGAAGATGTGGTACATATATACAAAGGACTATTACTCAGCCATAAAAAGGAATGAAATTGGGTCATTTGTAGAGATGTGAGTGGACCTAGAGACTGTCATACAGAGTGAAGTAAGTCAGAAAGAAAACCAAATATCATATATTAACGCATATATGTGGAATCTAGAAAAATGGTACAGATGAATTGGTTTGCAAGGCAGAAATAGAGACACAGATGTAGAGAACAAACATATTGACATTAAGGGGGAAAGCAGGGTGGTGGGGTGGTGGTGGGATGAACTGGGAGATTGGGATTGACATATATACACTAATATGTATAAAATAGATAACTAATAAGAACCTGCTGTATAAAAAATAAATAAAATAAAATGCAAATAAATCATACATGATGGAATATTGAAAAGTTTCCCTTTTATATGTAGAATGGGCTTAGATAGTTCAAAAAAAGCAGGAAAAAATAAGATGCATGACTTGGAAAGGAAGAAATAAAACTATTATTATTAGTTATAAAAATCCCTGTGAAGTCCAGAAATGAATTAGAAGGATTAAAATGTGAGTTTAGTTGCATTGCTGGAACAGTGTCAGTATTAAAATATCAATTATATTTCTATATGCCAGAAACAAATAGCAATAAAAATTCTAAAGCTATATTTTACTGTAGCAAAAAAAAAAACAAATCAATTACATAGAAATTGAGAGAAATTAAAGAAATAAATCATTGTACTGTCCTTCTGGATAGTGTCATATTTCCAAATTGATTTTTTTAATGCAATTTCAGTAAAATTTGAGAAATTTTTGGCATTGCGTGGAAACTGAGAAACTAATTTTATTTAAAATGTATATGGTCATGAAAAGTACTCATAATAGCAAAGACAATATTAAGGAGCAAAAGAAGGAATATTAATTCTACCAGTTATTTAGACTAATAGGTAAAAGGCTACAGTTATTAAAACAGTGAGGTATTAACACAGGATTGACAAATAGACGCAAAGAGATTCAAAACAGACCCACCCCAAGGGGCTGCCCCACCATGTAGGGAGAACAAGATGGTCTTTCAATAAATAGGCAATTTGGACAACTGCATGGGAGAAAAAAACAAAGCTTTACTCTCATCTCTTACCATATGTACTATTAACTCCAAATAGTTTGAAGATCTAAATGTGAAATGCAAGAAAATAACATTTCTGGGAAATAATATAAGAGCCATCAGTGGAGTAGAGGAAGAATTCTTAAACATGACACACAAAAATACTAACCATAACTGAAAAGCATGATATATTGGACAATATTAAAACTGAGTTACTTAATTTGCATCAAATGGCACTTTTAGAATAATAAAAAGGCAACAGAGTGGAAAAAGAGGATATTTTTGACATGTAACCAATCAAGACCTCATATCTAACATGTACCACAATGTTCACTGCAGCACTATTTACAATAGCCAGGACATGGAAACAAGCTAAATGTCCATTGACAGACAAATGGATAAAGAAGATGTGGCACGTATATACAATGGAATATTACTCAGCCATAAAAAGGAACAAAACTGAGTTATTTGTAGTGAGGTGGATGGACCTATAGTCTGTCATACAGAGTGAAGTAAGTCAGAAAGATAAAAACAAATACCGTATGCTAACGCATATATATGGAATCTAGAAAAATGGTACTGATGAACCTAGTGGTAGGGCAGGAATAAAGATGCAGATGTTGAGAACGGACTTGAGGACACAGCAGGGGAAGGGGAGGCTGGAACGCAGTGAGAGAGTAGCACTGACATGCATATAGTACCAAATGTAAAATGGATGGCTGGTGGGAAGCTGCTGATAGCATGGGGAGATCAGCTCCGTGCTTTGTGACCACCTAGAGGGGTGGGATAGGGAGGGTGGGAGGGAGGCTCAAGATGGAGAGGAATGGTGATATGTGTGTGCATGCAGCTGATTCACTTTGTCATATGGCAGAAACTAACACAACATTGTGAAGCAATTATACTCCAATAAAGATGTATAAAAAATAAAACTAAACAAAAAAGACCTCATATGTAAATATGTAAAGAATGTTTACAATTCAATAAAAAACAAACCAATAGAACAATGTATAATTGGCTTCAAAATAGAGAAGAAAACCAATAACCGATAAACGTATGAAAAATTGCTTGAAATCTTAAGGAATCCGAGAAATACATATTAAATTCAAAATGAGATATTACTACGTGTCCTCCAGAATGTCTAAAATTGAAAGACAAACAATACCAAGTACTGACTATCATAGATAATGATACTAATTCATAAAAGAGATATTCCAAAAGGTCAGAAAAGCATAAAATATTTCTCAACTTTACTGATTGGAAGATACAAATTGAATGATCCAAGTGTAAATTATAAGATCATTTTGGATATTATCACACACACATGATGGAATAACCATACTATAGAAACAATGTAGCTATGAAAACAAATGTGTTAATACATCAAGTCTATTGATCTGAACTGTTGCTAGGGACACCTAGTCCAATGAAAAAAGAAAATTGCAGAGTTATGGTTTTGGTTTAAAAAATATTCAAGTGCAACAGGAACAAAAAAATCAAAATGCATATAAATATTCATAAGTATTTATGAGCAGGGGAAAATATGTGGATGAAAACACATCAGGCTGTTAGCATGTTTCCTAGGGCAACGGATGTAGAGATTTCAGAGAAGGAAGAAATAGTTAACCTTTTCTTTATATGTCTTGTATTATTTCCCAAATTAATATGAGTATGTAGTACTTCTGTATTTTTAAAACAATGTAATAAAAGATAAATAAAAATAAAACAATAAAAATTAAGATGACTAAAAAACTTAAGCTGAACAAAACAGCTACCAGGTTCATGTTCTGGCAAAACATCTTATGACCAAAAAATTCACTGAGAACTAAAATTTCACTTAGAATTAAACTCTCAAGAAGCAGACTTTTTCTAGATTCTATGGTGGATGTGATAAAAAGCAAGGATGCCTTGGGATAGTTTTCTTTGTTTGTTTTTTGTGAATCACTGGGGCCTTTATACATGAATAAAGTAGACATTTGGAATTGATAGATTTCGTTATCTAGAAAAATCATGGTATATTTTGAATAACTCTTCATAGTTGTTGAGTCTTTTTGATGATGGTTTTATTCTATTTGGAATGCTCAGTGCTGTGTCTCCTTCACATTTTTATAGTTATTTATTTATTTTATATTTTTGCGGTACGCGGGCCTCTCACTGCTGTGGCCTCCTCCGTTGCTGAGCACAGGCTCTGGACACACAGGCTCAGCGGTCATGGCTCACGGGCCCAGCCGCTCCGCAGCATGTGGGATCCTCACGGACCGGGGCACGAACCCGTGTCCCTTACATCGGCAGGCGGACTCTCAACCACTGCGCCACCAGGGAAGCCCTATAGTTTTTTTTTAATAAACTTCTTTAAGCATTTTCTTAATCTTTCTCAATTCTTGCTGGCCTGACCAGAAAGATAGCACTATTTTTGAAAGTGTGAAATTAAGCACTTGCTTAAGGAGCTGCATTTTGATGATCATTTCTTTTTCTCACATCAAAACAGTGCTGGCCTGAGGAATCACATGAATGCTTTTGTCTTTCAATTTAAATAAAACCATTACAGATAGCATCAATGGCATTTTCTCAGTTTTGAAAAAGGTGTATTCTGCACGTTATTTATACCTACTTAATGTAGCAAGACAGTCAACCGTAAATTAGATCCATATTATCGCTGGGTTTTTAAATATTTGTTTAGTCTTTGGACCACTGAAAGACGCACATACAGACCTAGGGTGATGTTCAATTTCTTCATATGGCCAACTGTATGTAAAAGAAATTTCTAGGAAATAGTATGAATTTGCATTTCTTGGATGACTTTTAATAAACTACTTTTTAACATCTGTATGTTAAGAGTTAGTAACTGTTATATGTTTCAGTGCTTTAACTCATCTAAACATGTGTTTCAGAAAGTGGTCTGCATAATAACTTAATTGATATTCAGCAAATGAAGTATCCTTAGCTTTGTTTTCTTTCTGCTTGATTTTCATTATTACTATTACTGTTGTTATTATTATTATCTCAAAGTTTGATGGCAAGAAGCAACTTTTCATTGGTTGAAATATTTATTACAGTGGAGAAGTTACCTTAAAAATGTTATTTTACTTACGGTTTGCTCTCTTTTCTTAGAGTTAGTTAACAATCTTCAGAACTGTTAATATGTTTGACTTTTCCTTAGATAATTGATTTTAATAATCCATTGTCATTAATAGATTTTAAATAAATATACATATATATTTCCTTGCTTCAAATTATTGACATATTTGGACTCAACAATCAAACTCATTTGCAAAAGTGTTATTTAGGTTAATAATTCACATTATGGTAACAAAATAAAGACAAAACTATACAGTAACTGTACAGTAAAAAAGCTCCTTGACATAGGTCCTGGCAGTGATTTTTCAGATTTGACACCAAAAGCAAAAGCAGCAGAAGCCAAAATAAAGAAGTGGCACTACATCAAACTAAAAAGCTTCTGCACAGCAAAAGAAACTATGAACAAAACGAAAAGGGAACCTGCCAAATGGGAGAAAATATTTGCAAATCATATATCTTCTGATAAGGGATTAATAGCCAAAATATAGAAACATAACAGAAGAGTGGATCCCAGGCTGGGGCGAGTTGGGAAATAGGGAGAATTTGCTAAAAGGGTACAAACTTTCAGTTACAAGACAGATAAGGTCTGAGGATCTAATGTAAAACATGACTATAGCTGATAACACTGTATTATGTAATTGTAATTTGCTAAGTGAGTAGAACTTAACTGTTCTCACACTAAAAAGTTAAAAAAGACAAAACAAAAAAACCCTCAAAGCTTCAAAAATTTTTTAAAAAAATTCACAAACCTTCCATTGACCTCATTGTCATTTTTCAATGTTTTTCTCTTATGTCTTTCTACTATTATATCTATTTGTAACATATATTTTGGTAGATGTTATTTTCCCCTATATGGACAAATTTTAGCTCTTTTTTTTTTAAACATCTTTATGGGGTATAATTGCTTTACAATGGTGTGTTAGTTTCTGCTTTGTAACAAAGTGAATCAGTTATACATATACATATGTTCCCATATCTCTTCCCTCTTGCGTCTCCATCCCTCCCACCCTCCCTATCCCACCCCTCCAGGCAGTCACAAAGCACCAAGCTGATATCCCTGTGCTATGCTGCTGCTTTCCACTAGCTATCTACCTTACGTTTGGTAGTGTATATATGTCCATGCCTCTCTCTCGCTTTGTTACAGCTCACCCTTCCCCCTCCCCATATCCTCAAGTCCGTTCTCCAGTAGGTCTGTGTCTTTATTCCTGTCTTACCCCTAGGTTCTTCATGACATTTTTTTTTTCTTAAATTCCATATATATGTGTTAGCATACGGTATTTGTCTTTCTCTTTCTGACTTACTTCACTCTGTATGACAGACTCTAGGTCCATCCACCTCATTACAAATAGCTCAATTTCGTTTCTTTTTATGGCTGAGTAATATTCCATTGTATATATGTGCCACATCTTCTTTATCCATTCATCGAATGATGGGCACTTAGGTTGTCTCCATCTCTGGGCTATCATAGCTCTTTTTTATATTCAAATGCTGTGTTAATGGTTTTTACCTTAAATTTTATGTTCATCAAACTGTTAACTGGCATTTTTCCTCACAGGCTTTTCCGGATTGAAAATGCAGTTCTGTGTTCTGACTTTTTATTTGGTTCATTAGTGAACAGTGATGTTACATGGGTTATCATGGCTCAGGAGTTTAAGAAGGAGCGTGAAGCTTGGGAGTGTATTTAAGAAGTTTCTGCCGTGTGGATCTGTGCCTGCCATGTCTTAGGAAAGCTTGCCCTGAGCGTTCATCTCTCAGGGATTGTGCCACAGGACCCACTGGCAATTTGCATGTGCTCAAAAATTTATATTTATATACTATATATCAAGTAAGCCTTAAGAGGGTAGCTTTTTAAAGTTTCTACTTTTAAAAAAATCCATGGATTAAACATAATGCCAATGATGCAAGCACATGCGAGCAAAAACTGGCAGAGCTGACCTTGTCCAACTTTGAAAAAGGCTTAACTAAGAATATTAAAATTATCTGAGGAAATCAGATAAAAAATTGAAATCATTAAGAAAACTATTTGTATGTGGATTTATAACAAAAGTCATTGAATGAACTTTTCCTTAAGTATAAATTGCACTTTGAGATGTTAACTATTAATAGAAGTATATATAAAACCTTTATGAATAGAAATACATATATTGAGAATGCATGACTTAAAATTTTTATTGATGTGCTATATAAAAGCAAACAGTTGGAAACTAGGTCATAATGAACTGTGACTCCTGGTTTACTATTCACTTTCCTTCCTGGGACCTTGAGCTCTCTAATGCCAAGAACTTCCCAGCCTGTTAACAATATCTGCAACATAGAAATTTATCAGAATTTTTTGCAGATAATTTAATATTTTAGGTTATTCAAAGGATAAATAGACTTAGATCTTGCCATCAAGGAACTTATGATTTGTTGATAACTAATTATTACGACTAATGAAGATGTTTTATCCAATGCATATAATACTATCCCCTACAGAAAAGTTTGTCGTCAGTAAGGACTTAAAGTTGATCACTTTCCAGCATCCACTTTATGAAAATCAAACTATAGTGCTGCTGAACCAAAACTAATTTCTCACATATGCTTTTGTATTTTAATCTTATTTCTAGTTCCATGGATTCTAGTTCCATCTTTTGCTCACCTCTCTCTAATTCATTATAGGTTGTCTGCAGTTGTGGTCTGCTCATCTTGCATGCTCTAGGCAGTCTCTCTTCAACATACCTGAACTGCCCCCTGCCCAAATATAGCATCACAATGAAGTATCAAAGCACCAATGAAATGGATCAGAGATGACAGGCTGTATATTCTGGAATACAGACTTTTCTGCAAAAAATTGCCATTAAAAAAAAAGAAACAAAGAAAAAACATAAAAACAAAGAAAGACCCCACCATCTTTGTTCATTGGTAGTATAAGTTCAATTAAATGTGTTATACAGCAGCATACAAAATTATTTTTTTCCCTTGTGATGAGAATTCTTAGGATCTACTCTCTTAGAAACTTTCAAATATACCATACACCATTGTTAACTATAGTCATCATGTTGTACATTACATCCCTAGTACTTATTTATCTTATTTTAAAAATCAGGTATCTGGAAATATAAAGGGAAACTAGGTCACATCAATGTAGGACTTTAGATTCTAAGACGTAATATTTTAAAGCCTGCTGACCTCATATTCCAAAGAACATGAAAGAGACATTTAAAGAAAAAAGAAATAAAAATGTCAAATCCCTTCACAAAGGGAAAAATGATATGTATCTAAACAGCAAGTTAAATGAAAACTCAAAAATATGCTATTTGTTTACCTCATGCCTTTTTTAATCCAAAAGGGACTATGAAATCAGATGAATAAAGAAATTTATACTGTTCCATGGAAATATATATATTGTAGATGTTTTAACTACATGACAACAAAAGTTTAAAGGGTTAGGCAGGTCATGAACAGATAATACATTACTAGAATATTCATCTTAAAGACAAAGACATCATTTTTCATGGAGCTGATCTTCTGATTTTTGGTGACTGAAGAATTCTCTTGGTTCTCCAAATCATTTCTGTTCTTCTTTTTTTTTTTGCGGTAAGCGGGCCTCTCACTGTTGTGGCCTCTCCCGTTGCAGAGCACAGGCTCCAGATGCACAGGCTCAGCAGCCATGGCTCACGGGCCCAGCCGCTCCGCGGCATGTGGGATCTTCCCGAACCGGGGCACGAACCCGTGTCCCCTGAATTGGCAGGCAGACTCTCAACCACTGCGCCACCAGGGAAGCCCCCTTTCTGTTATTCTTTTAGCTTCCAACAATAGCAGCTAACTTATTATGCTTCACTTGAATAGTGAGATAATTGCATTTTGGAATAATATTTAACTGCTTTGTTTTAAGATCCATTGTGAAGTCATTTCCAGTCATTTCAAAAGCACAAACACTTGCTTACTTGTAAACGGTTTCCTTTCTTCGCCAAGGACACCAGGCGTGTCAAAACTCTTGTTTCTTCCTATCTCTGATGCCAAAAAGATTAAGAAGAATAAGAATGAATACAGTTTAGCATGACTAGAGGGATATTCGTCCTCTGAATTTGTTTAGTTTCACTAGATTAAATTTATAATAATGCAGTAAGCATAAGAGTTTCATATCTTAACACAATAATTCTTAGTTACATCACAGTTAATAGTCTTGCTTCAGCTCTTCATATAACTATCTCATGTATAATCTTATATCTGTTTTCTAAACATATTTTCTGGCAACCCAGACCTCACTAAGGGTCTTGTCTAAATAAATATATTCTCTATTTAGTGCATATCATGGGGAAATTGTCTTTAATGACAAAAGATCATAGACTGTACACAAAAACATTAATAAATACATCATCATCATCATAATATAATACTCATACCCCAGAAAGACAAACTCACCTGATTCAAGGACTATACATGGACTGTGGTATTATGAAATAATCATTACCACTCCATGTAATTCTGGGGCAAGTACATTTAGCGATTGTCTCAGTACAAAAGCTGGAAATGTAACAAGTTGAGAGATGGAATAGAGGTCACCAAAACCAGGGGAATGAACAGATCCCAGAAATGTGTGCAGAATCCAAGTCCAAGAAGCTTGGAAAGGGATGTTCACTAAAGCAAATGGGTGAGCAGCAGATGTAGAAATTGAACTGAGGCGCCAAAAATTCAGGAAATCAGAAGATGGGAGTAATTGCAAGCGGGTCCAGAGGGAAAAGAGGTTTCTAGTGTAAAATGGCATATGGTTTGCAGCCCATGATCCAGCTGGTCTCAACTGTGCCCAAAAATATCCGTGAAGGCAGAGGAAAATCACAAGTCAGAACACTGTAAATCAGAATTGATAATAAAACCATTACCAGTATCTATAAAGAATGTTCATTAACAGAGCTAAGAAAATTGTATTAAAAATTGTAATAGGTATTCCAACCTTATTTGCCCAATTAAAAGTAGATAAAATTTTCCCTCTTTGCTATTTTTCCTGATTCAGAAATAAATCTTCATCGACCTGGAAACTAGGGAACTATCTATTATATGCGTACCACATTTTGAGATTCTTCTTCCCTCTCCATAACCCAATGACTATTACTACCATGACTCTCTCTCTTTGTATGTCTATTTGGAGACTATAAAAAATAGAAAGGGCTTCCCTGGTGGCGCAGTGGTTGAGAGTCCGCCTGCCGATGCAGGGGACACGGGTTCGTGCCCCGGTCCGGGAAGATCCCACATGCCGCGGGGCGGCTGGGCCCGTGAGCCATGGCCGCTGAGCCTGCGCGTCTCGGAGCCTGTGCTCCGCAACGGGAGAGGCCACAATAGTGAGAGGCCCGCGTACCGCAAAATAAATAAATAAATAAATAGAAAGAAAACAACTAGTCAGGAGTGTGTGTGTGTGTGTGTGTGTATGTGTTTGTGTTGGGGAGAGGTTGTCTAGTGAGGCTGTACAACATCCTAGAAGGTATAATCTTTACAAACAAAGTTATTATATAAAAAATATTAATGAGAAAGAACTCAGTGAATACTGTTAAGTTTTGAAAGCATCATTTATTCAGAGTGCTGCAAAATTCGGCATAGAAGTACAGGCAATCCTATCTCAGATCAGCAACACCTCACTGGCACTTAGTCGATAGATATTGGGCTAAGAATTATGTGCATCAACCTGCTTTCTGCTTGTAGTCCTGGGAAAGAATTCTGCCAGTGTGTAAGTGTATAGAGAAGCAATGGCAGTCCAATCAGTGGAATTTGGGACATCCAAGAGAAGATGGTGAAAAGTATATATTTTTTCAGCCTAGCATTCACTGGGGTTACTTATGTCACATCAATGAGACACAGTCCCGTATAAATGTTGGTAACTATTGGCAACATTCTAACTCCCTAACACTGAGGATGAAATATTCCACACCTGGAATCCTGCACCACTCTCACTAGGCTACCGAGAGTGACCTGAGTATGTAACTAAGTCAGGAGTTTCACATTATTATTTTAAAATGTCTGATTGCCACAATAGGTAATAGCTAATTCATTCTTTTCATCTTTACTTGAAGTAATGGCGAATGTCAGGGTGAGATTTCGGAAGCAGAGTGGACATGCATAAGCATAAGCATAAGGTCTGCTTGCCTTGTCCATGAATAATACCATCGATCTCACTGTGTGGTTTTTAAGCGGGTTGTGAAAGCAATTTTAACATAGGAATTTCAAAACTGAGCTGTTAACAGCAGCCTCAACGAATTAAGGGTTAACTTTGGTGATTCATACGCATGACAACACACATCTGAATGTATATGCTTTAGTATGTTTGCTAAAACGCCAGACACACTTAAAATTCTTCTTAATATTTCATAGCCATTCCTTGAAAAAAGCTTTTGCAACACAGACCCTGCTCTGCATCAGCTCACATTTTTTCTGGTCCCTCAAGACTTTCTGCCCAGATACCTTCTTGCTGCTCAGCTCTATTGATTTGGGTCTGAGCACCGAGCCTTGGTTGCCCAGTCTCCTTGTTGACCTTGCCCTACAGTATCTGCCACACTTTGTCTCTTAGTGGAACTTTTTGGATGAGACTTTGGACCCATATATTAGCCTATTTTCCTATTTTATCAACTGTACTCCCCCCTACGCCCACCTGCTCTGTGACTGCTCAAGCCCTGGCATGATCGTTTTCACCCTCAATTCAAATGAGGATGTTGCCCGAATTTACAAATTTAGTTGGGATGTTATGTAGGCAAAGCCACAAAGACAAAACAAATTGATAAAAATCATACCCTTTGCAGTTTTAATTTTGTGTCCATTGCTTGATGTCCACAGGGAGAAATCTGATGTCAGTGGGAACCGAGGCCAGAAAGTGAAGACAGCACTGAGCCTTCTTTTGGGACAGAGAAAAAATGTAAACAGATGTAATTAAAACATTGCAAAATCTGTTAGATGTGTGAGCAGACGCTGGGTTATAAGAGTAATTATTATCAGGTTCTCCTATTGCCTGAAATATTCAAAGCTAATTTATTTGGGAGTACTTAAGATGGTTTTAAGAAAACTTTCTACTGCTGTATATTCTGGGAAATGTTGTGCATTTCTTCACTGCATATTGAGAAGATTTTCAACGGCCGTGTTGCTGCCTACGTCTGAGTTTAAGTTCTCACACTTTAAATCTTCACAACTGGAGAAGTTTAGGTTTAGAAAACCTGTTTATTAACTGCTTTCCAACCAACTTCATTGCACATTGTCTATCACTCTCTTTGTGGCTTTTATCTTTCCCCAACAATGTACGTGGCTCAGGTAAAGAGTAGATATGAAAACATATAAGTAGGCTCTGGAACTTTCTTGATTTTTCAAATTATCTTAAAAGAAAATTACTAGGCCTAAGTTCACACTGAGTTTCAGAGCTTGTGTACGGTTAATTTACTGTTCTATCTGTCTTGCTGCTGAACTGATGTTTTTGTTTGTTTAATGTGAGTGGTCTTTCTAATCCCATTAAGTGGAAACAAAGTTTACAAATGTAAATCCATTTTACTTTGATTTAGTACTTTTGCAAGACCAGGCTTCACAAATCAAGGCATGAACTTTGACAGCAGGAGTAGTTTCAAAAGGTGTTTTTGCCCCACCTTTGAGAGAAGAGGACTAAGACCTTTTCTAAGGGATTCCTTTTTTTCTCTTCTAAAGATAAACACTGGGAGTGTGGGAGGTTGAGAGGATCAGGGACTTGGCAGACACTTTTTGTCCAGAACTAACTGGTGAACCTAAAAGCCTGAGGTCCTGCAGGTGGAATACAATCTGTGGGATTACTCCTGTTGTTGTTCTATTGTTAAATCAATCCCCATTCTTTGAAGGGAAAAATTAGCTGAGAATCTCTGTGAGGCCCTGAGGATGAAATTTTGGACTATGAGTCAGAAGACCTGGGCAAGCCATAATCACTTTGACCCTCACTTCTCACAGGCACCAAATAATAGCAATGATGGCTACCATTTACTGAACAATTAGAATGTGTTAGCTCCTTTTCATTTCTATTTCTAGTTTCCACAGTAGCCCACACGAGTTTCTGGAAGAATTAATTTAGTGAAATGTACATGAAAATTCCTGCCACACTATCTAATGTTCTTGTGAAAAATCAAATGGAAAAATTTATATAGAAACCATCTGAAAATTGAAGTTATTATTCCCACTGGAAAGGACTCTTGGCTACCCCTCTTGATATCAATTTCATAGCTATTTTTTCATAATTCAGTTACTGTCAGAGGAAAAAGAAATTGTATAAAGATTGTAAGTCTTGATAAGCAATAAGTCAAACTAAGAACCTATAGATATCTATATTTTCCCCTGAGTAACAACTTGGAAAAAGTCAGTGTAATACTTTGATGGATATTATTAACAAGAAATTATGGAATTAAGATACTTAAAGTCTAGTGAGAAAAATTTTACATTTGTTTCTGAGACTCAATAAATACATCACTATTTATAAAAATGAAAACAAAAATGACCTAATTGACATGATCATTAAAGAGTAACACTCAATGAGTGGGTGATAAATTGTTTTCTAAAGGTATGTTTATGCTCTTGTTCAAGAAAAGTTTTTGCACCAAAATTATAGTGCTTCTTTTTATATATACCTTGAAAGTAATGATAATTTGGCACATTGTTTAAACAATGAAAAAAATTATCATACACACACATACACATGAGAAAAAGAAAGAAGAAAGAGAAAGCAGAGATAAACTTTTGTCCTCAAACCTGGACATGCAGGAAATATTTTAATTAAAATTTTCTACAACTTCATTTCTGACCCTGAGACCCCATTTTATATCTACCTATATGTATCTAAAAAATTCAATTGTCATCATTCTTGGGTGTCTCCCCTATTTCGACAGGTTTTTTTCCAGAGTGAAGGCCTTGGGGGACATTTATTGGCATTCTGTCATCTATTCCCTTGTTTGCAAAACCACTTCAGGTCTGTTACTTCTATACCAGGCTTAAGAGAGGAAATGTTTTCTGACTTGCCCATGCACTCATTTTCCTTTCATATCTGAAATCTTTTTGCTTTCCTGGTGAGGCCAGAAAACACCATCCTTCTTTCTTTCCTCCTCCACAAGTTCAGGGGATCTCTATTCTTGAGGGACGTTTTCCTATCCTTTATGGACACTTTCATCCATATATTTCTCCAAAACACATTGTCTTAATCTGCAGATCTTCCTTTATATGCTTTAAATTCACTTAGGACATAGATTTTCAGAAAACAAAAGCCAGAAATATCCACAGTTTATTTCTGCTTTCTGTTCCTGCTACCATCCCTTTTGTTGTTCAAAACTTGACACTCTCCTTAAATTGAGCAAGGGAGAGAGAGAAAATGATAATGTAGTATAGTATGTATAATTTTAATATAGTATGTATAATTTAGTATCTCTGTGGTAGGATGACATAATAGTCCCCAAATATATCCCAATCCTGTTCCCCAGAATCTGTGAATGTTACCTTATACAGGAAAAAGCATTTTGCAGATGTGATTAAGTTAAGGATCTTGAGTTTGGGGACTGTTTGTTACGCAGCAGTGTGTAACCAAGATAGAAGTTAATATCTAAAAAGGTAGATACTGATGTAAGAATAACCTAAATAATGGGCAGTGGCTTTGGGAGTGGTTAGTAAGGACACTGTTGGTGGGGACTTGAAGTGCAGGGAGAAGAGTGCTATTGCAAGCTGGAGGGATTTGTGTTATATATTTGGTGGAGCAATTGGTGAGACTGTCACTAGCTATAAGCTGGAAGATGTGAAAAGGACCTAATAAATCTGTGGTCTGGATAAGGTGATTTTCAGGCAGAATGTTAAAAGTATAATGTACATTTTTAAGCTGTCTTTGATAAAGTATTTCAAAAGAGAGATGTACTAAGTAAGGAAGGAAATGTTCAACTTTTGAGCAGAATTTAGAAGAATTATTTACACAACAGGATTTACTAGGTTGGAAAATAAAACTGTTTTTCACTCTCAGGATTTCCAGTTGGCAAAAGGTTTTCAAAGTTGGGAAAGGCCTCAGCGCAAATATCAAGTACAGAGTGCTGACAGTAAAATGTGACTTCAGGGTAATAATCAAGTCAAGTCAAGCTATAAGATCCCTTTTTGAGGCTTGAGGAATATTTACGATGGTGCTTCATAGTCCTCTTAGCTATACAAAAGACATATAAGAATCTTAAGGTTATGCCTCTTATAGTCTCTATGTCAAACAAAAGCACTCTTAAGACTTAAGGAAAAAAGAATAGATACATGAATATGTATAACTGAATCACTTTGCTGTACACCTGAAACTAACCCAGCATTGTTAATCAACTATACTCCAATATAAAATAAACATTAAAAAAAAAGACTTAAGGGAATCATTCTATAGCACTCAGGGTAGACAGAGTCTTTTTCTAAGAGATTTATTATGGCTTTTGTCTAATGGACTGGATTATAATTTGATAATCTGGAAACCCATGAAGCTTTTAAAGGAATTATATCAGTTTGGACTGAAAGAGACAGAGACATTCAAAGAAAAAAAAAATCTCTGAGCTCTTTTTCTTTTCTATAGGTCAGAAATATTGGCTGAGAAAACTATTCACATGCTAACGCTGGCCTTTCTTATGGAAAATGAAGGATGTCTCAGAAGGCAGAGCCAGTACCCCAGAGGGTGGAACAAATAGCTGCAGAAAACCACTCCCAGAGAGCAGAACTTGGTCCTAATGAACATAATTCCTTTGTTTCCAGAACAATGAAAAGGGCTGGATTTCAGAATTTCTATGGATCAGTGACTGCTATGTGCCTCTCATCACCTCAGCCCTCATTTTTGAGTAAGATATTCTACTGTGGTTCATTTGTCCCTGTCTTACCCTCAATATAGAATATGGGTGATAGATAGATTTAGTTCACAGATCTTCATTAAGGGAGAGCTGCACCCGAAAACTCTCATACATTACTGGAACCTGATTTCAGTTATGAGATTCTGGACACTAAGCCTTGAGCATAATGCCATTAAGGAATGAGGTTTAAGAGGTATTACAGGAGAGGGAAGTTAAGTATATTTTACAAGTGGGAAAGACATGAACATCACTGGAAACCAGAGGGTGAACTGTGATAGACTATTACCTTTTTTTAATTGAAACATAACTGACATATAGCATTATATTAGTTTCAGGTGTACAACATAATGATTTGATATTTGTATATATTGTGAAATGATCACCACAATAAGTGTGGTTAACATCCATCACCACACATAGTTATAATTTTTTTCTTGTGATGAACACTTTTAAGATTTACTCTCTTAGCAAGTTTCAAATATACAATACAGTATTATTAACTATAGTCACCATGCTGTACATTATACCCCCCCCAGGACTTATTTATTTTATAACTGGAAGTATGTACCTTTTGACCATCTTTACCCATTTCCCCCACCCTCCACTCCTGCCTTTGGCAACCACTAACCTGTTCTCTGTATCTATGAGTTAGTTCAGTTTTTTTGTTCATTAGTTTGTTTTAGATTTCACATATAAGTGTGATGTTATTTGTAGTCCTCTGCCTGACTTATTTAACTTAGCATAATGCCTTCAAGATCCACCCATGTGGTCACAAATGGCAGGATTTCCTTACTTTTTATGGCTGGATAAT
The DNA here is from genome assembly GCF_003676395.1 of Aethalodelphis obliquidens. Lineage (NCBI taxonomy): Eukaryota > Metazoa > Chordata > Mammalia > Artiodactyla > Delphinidae > Aethalodelphis > Aethalodelphis obliquidens. The sequence goes on along the minus strand of NW_020837948.1, from coordinate 80,346,423 downwards.
ATTGCACTATATATATATATATATATATATATATATATATATATATATAGTATATATCACATCTTCTTTTATCCTATTCATTTTTTAGTGGAACTTAGTTGTTTTCCTGTCTTGGCTATTGTGAATACTGCTGCAGTGAGCATGGGGGTGCATATATTTTTTTGAGTTGGTGTTTTTGTTTCCTTCAAATTAATATCCAGAGTGGAGTTGCTGGATCATATAGTAGTTCTTTTAAAATTTTTTTTTTGAGAAACATCCATAGTGTTTTCCATAAGGTCTGTACCAGTTTACATTCCCACCAACAGTGCACAAGGGTTTTCTCTTCCCCACATTCCCTGGTATACATTCTTAAGTGTTCCTTATCAAGAACTGTGAAAAATATGAGACAAATTAGCCTGCCACCGTATCACTGATGCTGGTAGAGGCAGACAAGTCCTGCCTGGATTAGAGCTAAAAGATAGGTTATTACTCTCAACAATGGTTTGTGGCCAGAGGATTATCATTTTTGTGCTAGTGGCACACATCTGAATTCTCACAAGATAACAGAGATCCATATTACACTTGCACATACAGCAGATTGTGTTACAAGAGAATGACTCCAAGCTAATGGAACCCAAATCTTTTATCATGGGCAGTAAACCTGCTTGCTGTTGCTCTGGAGGAAGACAGTAATTTCATTCTACTGGCCTTTTGCTCAGAAGAAGACATATCTGTCTTCCAAGGCTATTCATTATACAGCTGTCTGTGAAAAGATAGTTCAATACAAAGGCAGCTAGTTAGTGCCTCTGCTCAAAAGAAGTGCAGAAATGCAAGAGACCCATGGGGAACTGTCTTTCAGAAAATACTTCCAGTTATTAGCAGAGATTTCTGTTTGTTTCGCAACTGGATATATTCCTTTTCATTGTAAAGATTTAATGTCAGTTCAGTTCAAGGATTGTGTCCTTCTCTGATGCACTGCAGGCTCAAATCTGGCCTCCTCCACTCTTGGAGTAAGGGGGCAGGTTCTGGCTCAAAGAACTCTCATCTTTTTCCCTTCTATGCACTCACTCCCCACTTTTGGGGGCAAGGTGGATAAATAGGGGACTTAGGTATCAGTGAGAGAGGGATGCCTCTGGCTTCACTCTGGTATTGATTGGTCTCATTTTCTCCTAGTATTTTCTGTTGACATGATGTTTGAAGACATATGGGCATATTTTCCTCAGCTTGCTCCAGACTCCGTTCCCACTTCAAAGGATAGCCCCGACTCCCTTTGACAAGTCAAAGGTATAAAATCACCAATCTTTCTCTGGTATGAACATCTATTCACTTGACGTCTATGACCTCTTGAGCAGCAATGCAGCTCATGCCCACCACTAACCTTCATGCACCTTTACATGTAGCATCAAGAACACTTGCTATCCTCTCTTGAACCCTTAAAGAACTGCAGAGAACTGGGTCAGGAGTAAGGTTGCCCCATCTTCTTCCAGGCATATTTCACCATGGCCCCTTGAAGACCATAATGATATCAAGCTTTTCAACTCTCCTCAAATCCATCAACTCAAATTCAACATCGATCAAGTTGTTTCTTTCACTAATACCTTTATTCTTTGTCTTCAGTGTGAAAAAGGATCACCTATGACATTTGTTAAAATTCAGATTTCTAGCTCCCAAGCATAGAGATTTTGTTTCAAGAGTTTGAATGTTTAACAAGCTTTTCACATGATTCTGATCATGATTTTGATACATTGGTCCCTCTGTTTCCCATCTCTTATCAGAATAAGTAGTATTCTTCAAAACAGTGCAAATACTGTGGAAACAGTGTAATATATTGGAAAAAGCATTGGCTTTGCAGTCAGCTAGATGTGCATTCATATCCTGGTTCTGTTAGTTATTAAAACTTTCTTCTTTTTGAAAGGAAATAGATCTTTGGTGACATCTAAGAGAAATTAATTGGTGCATGTGCCATAAAATATGACAAGCAGGAATGTCTAGTTTTCTGTAAAGGGTGAGATAGTATTTTCAGCTTTTCAGTAGATATTTCAGCAGGCAATATGATCTCTGTCACAGCTACTCAACTCTGCTGCTGTAGCATAAAAACAGCCATAGAGGGGCTTCCCTGGTGGCGCAGTGGTTGAGAGTCCGCCTGCCGATGCAGGGGACACAGGTTCGTGCCCCGGTCCAGGGAGGTCCCGCGTGCCGCAGAGCGTCTGGGCCCGTGAGCCGTGGCCACTGGGCCTGCGTGTCCGGAGCCTGTGTTCTGCAACGGGAGAGGCCACCACAGTGAGAGGCCCGCGTACCACCAAAAAAAAAAAAAAAAAAAAAAAAAACCAGCCATAGACAAGAAGTGAGCAAATGAGAGGGACTGTGTTCCAATGAAACTTTATTGACAAAATCAGAGACCGGCCAGTGCTGGTTGTGGTTTATTGTCCCCTCTATAGAACATGAAAGTGATAAAATCAAACTTGTGAATGTGTAAATTATGAACCATAATTTGGTGATCAATTCTATAATTGTAAATAAGTTTTCCAGAAAGAAAGAAAATTTAAAAAGGACTTGATTCTGGGGTCACATTATGGAGGAATTAACCACCACTGGGCCAGATTTTGCATCTCTAATTGTTACTAATTGGAAGACCTTCTTTATGATGGAGTGTCACCTGTCTTTAAGGGGAGATTTGTAGTAGAGTGGATTATTTGTCCATTCTTTACTTTAGTCACATAATTAATTTATAAATCCATACTCTTTGGCATGTAACTTTCTTTGCTTGCCTATAGTTGGTAGAGCAGACTTACTCAGTTTTTTTTTTTTTAATGTCAATCTTTGGTCAGTGGGGTATTAGCAACTGTGACACAAAGAGAAATTTGTAAAGCTGTAGCATAATTGGCCCTGTACTTTAGAACACACACACACCATGAGGACACACTTAGGCTAGCCTTCTGGTTCCATGAGGAGGCTATCAAACATGTGAGGCAGAACCGCCCTACTGAACCTAGCTGCCTTCAGAAGCATGAGTGAGTCCAGTTATGACCAGTAGAACCATCGAAACAAGCCCAGCTTAGACAACCTTCAACAACATGCAGCTAAGTGAGAATAAGTGGTTCAGTGTTTCAAGCCAGTTTCATTTCAATAATTTGAATTTTTTTTTTTTGGTGCTTTCCTCTTTATTGATGTGCCTTCTACCTTCCTCCCACAGTTTCAGTCCCTTCCATTTACCCCCCAAAAAGAAGGTAGTGAAACGGGATTGTTGGGGTTCTGAGCCCCTTGGGCAGTTAGAAAGGGAACAGAAAGCAAAACAATCACTGGATGTGACAGAGATTGACAATCAAGAAGTCTAAAGCAGAATGGGAAAGGTGGTAGAGAAAGGGGAAGAAAGGAGAAAGGAAAGGTACTAGAGGACATCTCCCCCAGTAATCCTCTTGTTAAGAGGGGTTGGAGGAGAGTCTCAAACATTATGAAGTGCAGGTCCTGAGGAAGAGAGTTGGTGTTCGAGCCTCAAGGAGGAGTAGGTCAAGGAAGGGGGCCCCCTCTCTCTTTGTAGAATGGGACCACCTCACCTTAGGGGCAGCAACTTCACAGGCCGTAGACACTTTCATCACTGTAGGCAATGTACAGAAAGAAGTCTTCTTCATGGTGTTCCTGGTAGGGCTGACCCATAGTGGCACTGGTGGGTGGAATGACATTGTTGACAAAGAAAAACAAGGCATCCTCAGCTCAGAGATGAATTTGCTTCCCGATCAAGAAGTAGAACTGACCAACTGTATGATCAGAAGGCACCAGGTATATCTTTTTGTCCAGGTCTCCTATCTGAACTTTGGGAGCCTTTTCTACTATCACCGGGACCCAGTCTGGGTATTTCTTTCAGATCTTCTAGCCCTCAGAGCCACACTTCTCTAACGGATACTCCTCTTTATACACGAAGTTCATCCTCCCAGTTCCTGGGCTGGACCGGGCTGGGCTGAGAGAACCCGGGGTGGGGGCCGGGAAGAGAGGGCAGGTGGTGGCGACCTCAATAATTCGAATTTTTTCGTTTGTTTTTCAAAGTGGTCTTTCTCCAGATAGGATTTAATTTTCTTTAGGTAGACGAGTATGAACACATCACCTTGTTCCATGAGAGACTGGGTTTTGGACTGTTAGGGCTGATCTATTTCAGGTTTGTTCTTTCATTTTAATTAATTAATTTATTTATTTAAAATTTTTTTTTCACACATACACACTGTATTTTATTTTTACAAGAGATAAACTGACACCAAGCATTGTAAATGGATGACCACAACAATAATTTGAATTTTTCACAAATTTTTATATGATTCTGATATGTTATATATTGGGTCCTCTATTTTTCCTCATTGAGTTTTGGGATGGTTTTTAACACGACATTATTTTGATCAGAATTAACTGATAAAGGGGTAATGTCATATGTATTTCACAGACATAGACAGACAGTCAGACAGACAGACACAGACACTCCAATACAGGTCTACTGGCTTAGAATTTGCATGAAAATTTTCTTTTATTTCTTTAATATTGTTTTTCCAGTCTCCATTGCTGGTTTCAGAAAATGATGCTAGAGCCATAGGCAAGAACCAAATGAAATGGTATGTGCCAATTTATAATTTAGTAGCCGTAAGAAGCCACTAAAGGATTCTAAGCAAAGGTATCTCATGTTTATATTGTGCTTTAAATTTTTAATATTATCAATCAGATATACGGAAGTGCAATTTTATTTTCCATAAAATAATTATTTTTGATTTTAGCCCCAAATCTGCTAATAGAGAGAAAAATAAAAATAACTTACAAACTCAACCCTACCAAGCAACCTAGTTTCTTCCACTTTAGAACTTAGTCTCTTCCAGGTTAGCTAGGTAAATCAGAGGCTCTCCACCTACTCTATTTTATCTACTTCCACGTCACCCTTCTTTTACACCTCTCTTTGGTGGATATCTGAGCATTTAAAAAAAACTTGTAAGAGTGGGATAAGAGGGGCCTCTCTTCCATGAGCTGCCCTCTCGATTCTTTCTGGTCTCCCTTATTGATGTACCCATTCCCTTCTGTCTGTAGCATCGGCTACTATGGCCCATTGTCATCCCACAGTTTCCAGTCAAAAGGGGACTAAATACTTTCCCAGTACGAATTACATGTGTCTTCAGATCTCCAGACCACTTATTAGCACTTTAAAATGCAAACAGGAGCTTGTGAACCTATTCCATTTACATTCACACCATGGGGAACTGGAGTCAAAGGTTATCTTGGGTCCATTCTCTCTGATTAAATACACCGTGTGCTGGAGGTGCTCTTTGAGGTGGTGTCTTTCCAAAGTTCAAACATAAAGGGAAATACAAACTTCTGCTTTCAGCTAGGTTTGAAAATTATTAAGAATGCAGAATCTAGGATAATGCTTCTCAAATTTCAATATGCATATGAATCACCAAGCAATCGCTTTAAAATGCAGATTCTTATATAGTAGGTCTGGACTGGAGCCCTCCAAATCTGTATGTGAAAAAGCTTCCAGGTAATTCCAGCGTTGCCAGTCCATGAACTGCACTGTGAGAAATGGAATCACATTAAGTTCCAGAGCATTTGGAAACTGATTGGAAGGCAGAGTTAATGTCAAGGAAAATCTTTGAGATAGCGTACCATCCTTTAAACTGGCCTTGCCAACTGTTTAGAGTGTTATAACTTTCTTCCCCAGCAATTCCAAAACCCAGCAAATTTATGTTTGATATAACCTTCATCACCATGTATTGAAATTATTTTCTGTTCCCCTCAACTCTCTGAAACAACTCTCTGTGCCTAATTCTTTTGGCACTGCTTTTGCCCGATCCAGTGGAACACCGAATATTCTCAAGAAATGTATGATGAATGGCCTGTGTTCTCAGTTTCGGTGTGCAAAATATGCCAATATCTTTACCAAACCTCTGAGTGTTATAAGTAAAAAAAAATCTACATCAGCTTGTTTCCTTTCATTTGTAATGTAGAGGAACAGCCTAGCCAATTGAACTTTCTGGTTGCTGGATTTTAAAACAATATAAAAGAAACATATACATAATATGCAAAACTGAAAAGACTATTGTTATTTCACCATCCTCCTCTCCACTCTCATCCTATACCCCTTGCCTCAGAATATTCATTGGCTAAGTGCTGAAGAGCAAAAACTAAAATATTATCATCTATGATTGAATTTTGTTACAGCACATATTTATGAGAATGTAATTCATCTCAAAAGTCTACATAATTACTGTTTCTCTTAAATAATTTTAAAAAGTATAATATAATGGAAAAATTTGGAATCTACACTGGTCCTAGAAATACAGCCTTTTTCTAAATATAAAATTAATTATTACATTCTAAGCTTTCTGTGCAGCATTCAAACAACCAGTTGGTGAGGTACAAGTCAAATGAGAGAAGAGGAACTGGTCCAACTATCAAAAATGCATTTCTAAGGTAAAATTTGCAACGGAACATGTTTAGATCAGGGTTTTAATCTATCAATCATTATTATCATTAAACTATTATTTTCCAACTTTATATAAGCTCCCTTTGGCTCCCTGAATGCTACAGTTGATTTTAAGCTCTAATCCACAGTGAAATGTAACATTCTTTTTGCTTTATGTAGAAACATCAGTGACTTTCAAATTATCCAAGAAAAGACAAATTACCAATAATCAAACTTGTTTGAATAATTTTTAAGTGATTCCAGGCGATATATATTTACTAATGTATAGAACGTGGGAAGTTTTAGCTTCAAATTATGAACTTGCAAAAAGTTTGTAAAGGACTGAATATAAAGGGGGAGTTATAGAAAATATTTGGTCACCTTAATTATAGGTTTAAATGCCACAAATGCTATAATAATACTTTTTACTTTTTTTAGTTTATAAGCAACCAAACCACTTTATAAACATTAAGCCAAATATCTCTTTAAAGTAAGACTTCTTTTTTTCTCCCTGAGTATCATTTATAGACTGATAAAAATGAAGTGAAAAGTAAATGTTTTCCTGTAGACAGGAAAAGTACCCTCCATGCTAGAGCAGTTCTGAAAATGGTAACCACAATTCCTCCCAATTTTTTGCTTTTTCCTCCCTATAACTGTTAATTATAATAAAGCATATTGAAAAGTTTTTCTTGAATGATAGCTCTGGTCTGCTATTATGTTTTTATTAATATTTTTACTTTATTTCATTTATTATTATGAGGATGAAACAATTTGGGGATTTCTTTTTCCACTACTCAATGTTTTTTTCAGCAACAGATTGTTTTCTCTTATTTGACAATATTCTGAAAACCACCTACTCATTCATGTTTGATGTGGTCAGACCTCTGTGGTGAACTAAAGACCATCATTACTGTTTGTTTAGTGTTTACATTTTGTTTAGCAGGGGTTTCATATTAGTGGCTACTCTGGGAGATGTATCTCAGATAATTATGGCAGAAAAGCAGCAAAGGAAAGGCTGAATGAAGCAACCCTAGGCTGGAATTCTCAATCTTGCCTTCAAGTGAACAAATATGTTTTCATTACATTCCCCTCTTTTTCCACAGTATCTCTTAAATAAAGAACTTTTTCTTTTTACAGTAGACCAAAAACATGTATACATTTAGTCTTTATAGATTTTACTTTTATTGATTTTGCATGTTGTGAAAATAGTTTCACTGAATACTTAATTATTCTTAGATTCTACTTGTTTGCAGCTTCCCTTCGTTTACTTATTTTAAAAAATATTTTATGTAGACAAAGGTGCTGTGGCTATGTCCTCAGATCCTCAGACAGTTCTCCCATTAAAGTTATCTATTCTGTTTGTGACATGATAGCTTAGCAGGACTCAGTAGGCCATTAGGAAAATAAGCAAATTCTTATCTGGAAGTCATTAGCTAGAATCACTCATTCTCTTGCCTGGAAGTTGGTTCTTTTCACATCCTGAAAAAATATTTTGATAGAGAATTAAGTGCTGGTGAAAGGTGAGTATATGGCAGAGGGACTGGAATGGGTAGGAGACTAAAACCACGTTTGTCTGTGTGATCACTGAGGGGCATTAACAAAGACAAGGTCAGTGACCAGCTGCTGGCATTGTCATAGTTCACTGCTTAAGTTCTGACATAGAAATAACAGATTCATAGCCAATCCATTCTACTGCACTGAAGGGTCTTCTAATCCATGTGAGTAATAGATAGCTTTAGGTAACAGAGTTTTAATCCACAGTTCTTGATGATGATCCGTGGAGATTATATAGAACAGCAAATTAAAACTCTTAGCCATTCGGAATCCAGTGGGTCATCTAAACCCAAGACATTAGCTAAAGGTTACATTCCCAGCTCCAATTTCAATTTCAAGGAAATATCCTGATCCAAAATCATGAATAGATTCCCTCAGCCAGATTCCCCCGCTGAAGTCCACAGTGAATAAATGAGCCGAGTTTGAGAAAATCTTCTTAGCAGGAGTTAAAATATGCTTTTCTTTGGAAAATCATGTCATTTTTGTAACGTAGAAGCATTTGCCCATGAGAAAATTAATCTCCTGTATAATTAAATTGTGATATAAATACCCATTCATACCCATATATCCAAGTGTGTGGTTCTTTTGTTTAGCTATCGTACATAGAGTAAACATGAAGTAAAGCTAGATCTGTCTCTCAATTCTAAGTCAGCACATCACTCCTGGTATTTGCTGACCAAGTTTAGAAACTGAGTAACATCATAATATAAATTGTTTAGTGATTCATTGGGTTGCAAAGGCATTGTATTTTAGAGCTATATTATTTCATTTATGTCAAGGAGGACTGATTAAGAGTCTGGGGCCATTTAGTCGATGGGTCCAGTGCTCTGTGGTGGTTTCCTGGAACATGAATGATCTATGAGCACACTGTTGAGTGGTGAACTTCCACCAGCCCCCCACAGAGATTCTGTCCCAGTGCCCAGACTGTGCTGAGCTCCAGGGGGAAGATACATAGAGTCGGAGCCAGCCATTTCGCTGGCTGATCGTTCCCCCACATCTCCAAGATATGAAAAGACGAGTGAAACGGGACAGTTTTAGAGGACCTTTCACTCCCCTTCCTGACAATGTCCTGGAACATGCATCATCACTGACCTTAACTATCCTCTTAGGGAAAAGGCCAGAGAGTAGGGGTTTACGATAATTTGTGTTCCGTCTTGTGGATCAGAAAAATCAATAATATTGTGTCCTTCAGATAAAATCAATTTCATTGAAATTAAATTACAGAAAACTTAATAAGATTGTGCTGGTTACTTATAAATGCACTCTAAATATTACTGCTAATGCACACAGCATTAAAGGGAAAATTAAAAGGGAAAAATTATTCTCACAGATCAGAAAACAAGATTATAAATCTGAGTTTGAGATTCCCTAGGTTAAGAACATATCTTTGAGTGCACATTACCTATGCAAAAAATCTTCTGGCTTTACATATGATAAAACGAAGTTTTCTTATTGTTTTTTAAAGAGTAAGATCAAAAGAAAAGCAGAGAAAAACATGTAGATATTGTAGATGTCTAAAGCAGGACTCTAGGCTGAATGTCTGTATAAATAACCTGGCAATATACTTGTGAATATAGAACTTATTTAGTAAGCTGCCGAAAGAATCCATAAATTTTCTAAAATTGCTTAGTTTAAATTCGGTAGTGTCATAGAGCTTTTGAGTGAATGTGGCTCAATCTGCTTTCCTGATAACTCAAAATATACACAGTTCATAATAGTATGTCTATGTAGTAATGATGACATAGTTTAGTATCATCATTTTGACAAGCATCAGAGGGGACAAATCACTAAATTATCAATGAAGAGAAAATTCTCACTGTGCTATAGCCAAATCGTGTTCGGGCAAAATATTGTAAGACCTGAGCCCAGATGATGAGTTTTGTGGAAAGACTGATAACTATGGATATTGGACTTGGGAGAAAAGTGAGCATATCTTTAGTTTATAACACAGTATTAAGGAATTTCTCATCTGACTTCTTGCCGAACTGAACTGGCTACTTAAATGCACCCATGGGATGGAATGAGGTAACGGTAAAAGCCTTTGAAATCCCCCAAACTGTCCTCATTTAAAGAAACAGAGACCCTGATTTCAACCTAACCATTTCTAAAATACTGAGGGAATAGGTGTGGTATGTTATATGGAGGTTTTTATTTTCCTGCAGCAAGTGTCAGGTTTCCGAGATTCCTAAGTTAGGAAAAAAAGTCCAGAATTTAGTGTCAAGACATAGTGAGGGGTAGAAACAAAAGGTGACTTAGCCACCCGCTCCCTCATAATCCTATGCAGACTAAAATTTGGTGGTCAAACAAACCAGAGCTGAACTCTATTATGGCCACACTAAAGACACAAGGAAAATCAGTGGGTTAGATTGCTGATGAAGATTTTGTTAGAAATCAATTCTCTGTGGGATAGTTCTATTCCATCACATGAAGCCAATTCTCTAAATCTTGACAGCTTTTTCATAAGCACTGACTGTGGATCACAGAGGGGCCAGGTATTCTTGTATCACTGTAAATCCATCAACGTGTTTCTTTAAATATATGTCAATTCTATGTACACAGAAAGTACACACTTATTTGAGAACTGTTTGTTATTAATCATAATAGCTATATTTCACTGAGTGTGCCCTATGGACCAGGTGCTATGCTGAGAGGCTATATACCTCATCTCAATTAACCCTTACACTAACACCAGGAGTAGATATCAAGCCAAATATGTGAGATGCCTGGAGTATCATAGCTAGTAAGTGGGAGACACAAGATTTGAAATCATTCCATCTGTTTCTTATTTTTACATTCTAAGCCATTTCATTATATTGTTATTCCATTGTTTTCTGTTTCTAAATAGCCGTTCAAGACTAGGTGATATATTCCAAGAGTCTGTGAATTCGTAGGTTCATTTAGCTTGTAAGTTTTTAATCTAGATGATAATTCAAACATTTAGGATTTCAAGTCCAGTATAGCTGGTCTGCCTTGGCTGCATTATAACGAGAAATCCATTCCAGTAAATATAACTTTGTGTTTTTCTGTGCTATTGATAATCATATGAACAGATTCTATAGGAATAAGAACTCATTGGATATATTTATATTTATATATGGTCATGTCTCAAACATACACATCTTGGCCTGTGTTATTAAAAGAAAAATGAAGTAGAAAAGGCAAACTCTTTTTTCTGCTTAATCAGCCATAGCCTAAATGTCAGAAAGATTAAGTTTCAGGATAAGCCTGGAGAGGTAGATAGGAGACACACGTGCACACACACACACACGTGCACACACACACACACACACACACACACCCCTGACCCACCAGAACAGTAGGAACCTAGGTGGCAGTATTTCATTAGTAGAGGATTTACAAAGGGTTGATTAATAAAGTGAATAATGTCATTAAGCTACCAAAATAATTTTGGAAACCAATGGTCCCGATGTATTCTTGACTCCTCCAACTATATCTGATGGATTAACTTTTAGTTCTGGGCATGATATTTTAGGAGGATTATTGTAAGTCTGTAATATCAGGGAGAGAGTAGCAAGATGATGGGGACCTAAAGGTAGTACTGATATTAAAATGGTCAAAAAGTCTGGGTGAGCTTAGAAGAATGAAAGAAAAGGTTGGGGAGTTCAATGACAGTGGTCACCCAGTATTTGAAAGGCTGTTACGTAGGAGCAGGAAAAAACTTAGCTTTACATGGTTTCCAAGGACAAAAGTAGGACCAATGGGTAAAAGCTATAGAGAAGTAGATACTTGGTTCAACTAGGAAGAACTTTCTAGTCATTATTACTATACAACAATGGAAGAGGCTGCCATAATACAAATTCACAAAGAATGGGGAAAAAACGAAAGGTACTGTCAGAGGCAGTAGAAAAGTGAGGGGGAAAGAAAAGGACTCTAAGGAAAGCAGAGAGTAAAACAGCAAAACCATAACAAAGTCAGAGTTACGGAGTCTGCTTTGGAAATCAAAACTGTTTTGTCCAGGAAGGTTTAATTGAAGATATGCTGGAAAGTAGTGGATTAAAAATAGATTTCTTCCTACTTTACCTGCAGAGTAATGTTGTAAATCATGTAGTAATAAAGTAAGAGATACAAATTTTTTCAGCCGCTCCGTGGCACGTGGGAACTTCCCGGACTGGGGCACGAACCCATGTCCCCTGCATTGGCAGGCAGACTCTCAACCACTGCACCACCAGGGAAGCCCAAGAGATACAAATTTAATACAACCATTTCTAAGCTAGTTTTTGAGGATAGAACCAATTCTAGTCACATAAAGCATCTTGCATTATGTTCTTTTTTCATCTTCTATTAAATCTTTTCTGGAGGAAATGTTTGTTAATTCAAATAAAGCTATTGTTATTGGTTAAAAGAATAATATAAAGTCAGAGTGTTTTTTTTGGTGGATTTGTTTTCTATTTAAGAATAGAGCATTCAACTTCATTAGCAAACCATATTGTTTTAAATTAAATTTCCAAATAAATATACTTGGGTGTGAATTCAAGGGAAAATATTTTGCAAAACTCAAGGAAAAAAAATTAACATCCAAACTCAAAACATTCTAGTGGTTTTGTAAAACTGAAACATTTTTTGTCAAGGTTTTTAAAATAATGAATTCTAACCACATATGCCCAGCAAAATCTGTTCTTCAAGGCGTCCTTCCTGCCCATACAAAAGTTAACAGTGACATCTTGTGGTTAGTTTTTACTCTTAAAAAAGCCTGTGTGTGTGTATGCAAAGTACAGAAATAATGCCCTTTTGTTTTACTGCAAAAATATCTAGTTTCTCCTTCCACTTCCAAATATTTTTGTGGTGCTTATCCCCTATGCAGATCTTTAATTGTTAAATTAGTTGTTTAAAATCACAAAAGCATAAGTCATGTTGATAGCATGTATTCTTGATATGATTTGATGAGAATGGCATTTTACCTCTGTGGTCTTCCCTCTCAAAATCCATAACCCCAGGGCTTCCCTGGTGGCGCAGTGGTTGAGAGTCCGCCTGCCGATGCAGGGGACACGGGTTCGTGCCCCGGTCCGGGAAGATCCCACATGCCGCGGAGCGGCTGGGCCCGTGAGCCATGGCCACTGAACCTGCACGTCCGGAGCCTGAGCTCCGCAACGGGGGGAGGCCGCGTCAGTGAGAGGCCCGCGTACCACCAAAAAAAAAAAAAAAAAAAAAAAAAAAATCCATAACCCCAATCTAGCCATGAGGAAAATATCAAACAAACCCAACCTGAGAGGAAGTTTCCAAAAACTGACCAGTATTCCTCAAAACTGTCCAGGTCTTCAGAAACAAGGAAAATCTGGGAAGCTACTACAGACCAGGGGAGGCTAAGGAGACATGACAACTAAATGTAATGTGATATCTTGGATGGGATCTTGGAATAGAAAGAGGACATTATGGAAACACTAGAGAAATCCAAATAAAGACTGGACCCTAATTAATAGAAATGCACCATTGCTGGTTTCTTAGTTGTGATATATGTGCCATGGTCATGTAAAATGTTAAAAATTAGGAGAAACTTGTTGAGGGGTATATGGAAAAAGAATTCTATAACATCCTTGCAACTGGTCTGTAAATCTCAAACTATTCCCAAACTTTTAAAAGTTTATTTAAATTTAAAAATACTTTCACGCTATGAAAGGTCACCGGATTTACTGGGTGGGATATATTTACCTTTCCAAAAATAAGAAACAAAAAATAAAGATTTTGCAATTTCTAAATGTTCCAGGTCTTATGTAGTGAACTTATATTGCTATGCAAATGCAATGAATAAAAACCTGATTTCTTTACAGGAAGCCTTAGGGCTTAACCCCAGATACAACATTCCTGAATTCCTCTCCTTGGATCTTTCCCACACAAATAAGACAATTTCATTATGAAATTATAAATACAATGGAAGTAATTCCTGCTCCCTTTGATGTCGTCTCCTATGTCTCATCCCCCTCCACCTCCTGTCCCTTCCTTCCCCCCTCTCCCTCCTCACCTACAAACTTTTGCACTTGCTGTTCTGACTGACTGGAACTCCCTTTCCTCAGGTATCTTCATGGTTCACTCCTTGATTCCCTTCAGTTTTCTGTTCAAACGTCCCTTGTCAGTGAAGTCCTTCCTGATCAGCTTACATAAGTCACCCTCCACCATCACTCTCTGTCCTCTTGCCCTGCTTTATTATCCTCCAGAATGCTTATCCAGCATGTGAATATTACGTATTTGTTTATTTTCTGTCTCTCTGGGACAGCATGTAAGCTTCAGGAGACTAAGAACTTTACTTGTTTTGTTTACAGATGAATCCCCAGTGCCCAGGGCAGCCCAGTGTCCAGTACATGATATGCACTCAACAGTATTATTATTATTTTTTTTTTTTGCGGTACGCGGGCCTCTCACTGTTGTGGCCTCTCCCACTGCGGAGCACAGGCTCCGGACGCGCAGGCTCAGCGGCCATAGCTCACGGGCCCAGCAGCTCTGCGGCATGTGGGATCTTCCCGGACCGGGGCACGAACCCACGTCCCATGCATCGACAGGCGGACTCTCAACCACTGTGCCGCCAGGGAAGCCCCACTCAACAGTATTTGTTCAATGAAGCTAAAATCTCCTCTAAAACTGGTGTCTACTGTTCCAGTTCTTCTCACTAGAGGAGAAAACTGATATCTCTTGCCCATTTCAGCCTACATTTATGATGCCCTCAGCTCCCATTTCTGTCTTCCTCTGCTCAGGCTCCACACAATATGCACTGTTTACTCTCTATCTGTAGCCAGCTCCCATATCTATTCTCTGCCATGCTTTGTGCACTGGGAAGCTGAGCCCCGAGGACTGCCTCCCTTGGACTCCCTGACTGGCTGGTTTCTATCTGGGTTTTGATAAAGGGCATGAGAAGTGAGAAGTTGAGGTATTTCTTCTGTGTCCCCCTGTCTTGTACCCAGATATCCCATGACAACAGGTACCATCAGGTGGTCCCTCCTTCAGGGGACAGGTCTCTCTGGGCTCAGGTAATGCGCTTTCCTCCTTTGCCTCTTCACAACTTGAGGTAGGCATGTCTGTTTGCTGTTGCTGGTCTCTGAGTTTCATCATCCCTAGTGTGCTCTCTTAACCCTGCCCACACCTCTGTAAGTAGTCTGTTAATTAAAATTTCTTCATTTGTACCATGTGGGGTGCATTCTTTTTACTGCCATGACCCAGAGTGATAGCCTGGAGCAGTGGTTCTCAAAAATTAGCATGCATCAGAATGACCTAGAAGATTTGCTAAAATATGGTTTGCTGGACACCACCCCCAGAGGGGTGAGGCCCCCCAATTTACATTTCTCACTAGTTTCCAGGCAATGCTGTTACTGCTAGTCTGAGGATCACACAATGTTATCACTGCCCTACAGAGTATTCTTTTATGATCCTAAGTGATATACATTGGGGGTGTTATAGTGAAAACTTCCCACAAACGTGAAATAGAAATTGTGAGTGCTGGAGGATGAGGGGTGAGCGCAGGCTCAGGAAAAAGTGTTTTAATTTCATTGGGATGTGTGAACTACTTCGTCTTCCTGCGCCCTACCATGAATATCAGAGTGGGTATTCTGGATAATCATAATAACAGCTAAAGTTTATTGGACATTCACAATGCTCCTGTCACTCTTCCAAGCACGTTGAAGTAGTATCATCTCATTTAAACATAACAATGGTCCTATCAGGTAGATATGTTATTATTTCTATTTTAAAGATGAATGAAGGGGACAGAGAAAGGTTAAGTGACTTGCCCAAGATGGCAAAGCTAAAATATTGTAGAACCATGACTTTTACCGAGGTAATCTGACTCCAGTGTATATACTTATCCACTAATCTGAAAAAGAGGTGCTCCTGGGATCAGAGCACTTGGGTCATTGTCACCTTTCTAACCCACATTGTTGGATGAATAATCACCAGAGGTTTTATTCCTAATATTCTCTAATAACATAAAGGTCACAGTCATAAAAATTCTACCTCTCTCTTCACACAACAACACTGTAGTCATGATGATATTTCCTAGTGAACTCAATAGCCAAATAATTCAAGCACTTGAATGAAATATAATGGTCCTTGAAGATCTCTAAGTGCTATAAATTCTAAAAATCTTTGTCACCCATTTTTTTGAACTAGAGATTGAAGTCTCTTCCCTTTCGTGATGATTAAAGTTCAAATTCATTGTACAAAAGACAATTGGGGGGGGGGGCTTCCCTGGTGGCGCGGTGGTTGAGAATCTGCCTGCCAATGCAGGGGACACAGGTTCGAGCCCTTGTCTGGGAAGATCCCACATGCCACATGCCACGGAGCAACTAGGCCCGTGAGCCACGACTACTGAGCCTGTGCATCTGGAGCCTGTGCTCTGCAATGGGAGAGGCCACGATAGTGAGAGGCCTGCGCACCATGATGAAGAGTGGCCCCTGCTTGCCGCAGCTAGAGAAAGCCCTCGCACAGAAACGAAGACCCAACACAGCCAAAAAATAAATAAATTAATTAATTTTAAAAAAGGCAATTAGGGGATATTAATATTTGCCAAATAATGTACAAAAACCAAATATGAGAAAGTTGAGGGTTGCCTCTGTGTATACACACGTGTGTGTGCTCATGTGTGCACATGTAAACATAGACTTTCCTCTTATCCAACCTAAACCCCATGGTGCATTATTCTAATAACTCAAACCTATAAACTTTAATGTTCCATCTTCGCTTAAATTTTTGCATAGGCTTCTGTGCAACTCCCAGCTGTCTTTTCTACTCCATTGCTGTAGTAGAAAAAAAATTAGAATCATCTAGGTTGCTGCCAGCAAATTTAAGTTTCTACACTTAATTAGTCCCTCAACAATATTGTAACAGTCAGAGTTCAGCCTAGATATTTAGACCAGAATGAGTTTTAATGAAGGAAATTAGAGGCAGGAAGGTTTCTTTCAGAAAATCCAGAAATGCAACTAGTACAGGAATGTCCCCACCATTGGTCTCAGCAGCTGTTGTACAGAAGGAAATGATTTCATTTGTCACAGGGAAAAACATGAATATTAACCCTTATCTCACACCATACACAAAAATCAATTCCAGATGAGTTAAAGACTAAAATGTGAAAAAATAAGTAATAAAATGTTTGGATGATAATATAATATATCTGTAACATCAGGGTTGAGAAATGCTTCTTAAACCAGATTTAAAAATGAGCAAAACATAAATATGACCACACTGAAGTCAAGAAATGATGTTTATCAAATGATATAAAAAAGAAAGTGAAGAGTCAAGCTACAAACTGGAAAACATAATTTCAAGTCCTTTAAAAAAAGAAGGGACTTCCCTGGTGGTGCAGTGGTTAAGAATACGCCTGCCAATGCAGGGGACACGGGTTCGAGCCCTGGTCCGGGAAGATCTCACATACCAGAGAGCAACTAAGCCCGATGCCACAACTACTGAAGTCCATGCACCTAGAGCCTGTGCTCTGCAACAAGAGAAGCCACTACAATGAGAAGCCCGCGCACCGCAACTAGAGAAAGCCTGTGTGCAGCAACAAAGGCGCAAGGCAGCCAAAAATAAATAAAAACATTTATAAAAAAAAAAAAAAAAAGATGAACTCCTGAAGAGGCATTTCATAGCAGAGGAAATACAAATGATCAGCAAACATATTTAAACATGGTCAAATTCATTAGTAGTCAGGGAAATGCAAATTAGAACCACAAAAATTCTATTTTACACACACCAAATGAGCAAAAATTTGTCGGACAGTATCAAGTGTTGCTGATGATAAATCAGTGGAAACAATTGCCTTGGAAAAATATTTGATGCCCTACCATAGTTGAAGATGACCCCACCATTCCACTTTTAGCATATACTACAGAGAAGGTATGTTCGAGGAGGATTATTTGAAATAGCCAAAAATGAAAAACAATGCAAATGTTAAAAAACTGGAGGATTACCCTACTGAAATCTATCCATAAAAAGTAATACAATGCAACACAAAAGTAAGCAAACCACAACTATAAAATTCAATATGGAGAAATCTTAGAATCTTAAAGTTGAATAATTAAGCCCATCACAGAAGAAAATACATAGCATGACTTCATTTACTTCATTAAAGTTCAAAAACATGCAAAACTAAACAATATGTAGTCAGGACTGCCTTGAATGCTCACACAGGTTGTTCACTGCACAAATCCATGGCTGCCACTTAGAGAATAAATATTTAAGAATATCCACTTATGGTAAGAATATCCATTACTAAGAACAATTATGTTCTCAGTAATGTAACTAGTAGCTTCCTTGTTATCAAATCAATACGAATTATCTGTTCCTATTTAAGTTCTCTTCAAGATTCAACACTATCTGGGATCCTCTATCATGATTTCTACAAAACTACACTCTTCTGGCCTTCTTTCTGTCTCTGAGGATGTTTCTCTTTTACCTTGGCAAAGATCCTCTCATCTGCCAACCTCTGAAATATTGGTGTCCACCAAAATCCAAACTACTCTCTTCTCATTCTCAGTCATGTGTCAAGGCAATCTCACTTATGCTCATGGTTTCAACCTACCACACATTTATTGACCTCCACATCTGTATTTCCAGACTACACCTTGGTCCTGAGCTCCACTGTCATATGTCTAATAATTGGTAGAAGGATATCCCAAAATGGACTCATCATCTTCCCCCACTAAAACATACTTCCCTCCACATTTGAATAATGATGCCAACATCAGTATCATTTCCCTGAGGGTTATTCTAGGAGATTTTTCACGTTCCTTTATTTCCTATATAAGTTCAGTTGATTATACATCCAAAATTTCTCTCCTATATATCACCCTCTCCATCACCACTTCAGTTCAGACTCTCATCATTTTTCTCTTGACAGTTGCAGTAGCTTTATTAACGTTTTGTATACCTCCATTCGGATCCCTCATATTTATTCTTTGCTGCCATCAGAGTTATCTTTCCTATATGTAATAATTTCTCTGCTTATAGTTCTGCCATGATTGCCCATCCCCTAAAGGATCACAAGCAAAATTATATGGCATACAAGACTCTACATAAAGATACAGTCATTACAACATAAAGGATAAACTCAGGTCCAAAATCTTCATCCTACATCAAGACTTCATGTTCCTATTACTGTGGGAACAAGCCAGCCCTAGTTGCTGGGCTCAGGGAATCATGGAGGTATAGCTATAAATGAAGAAGCCACTTTGTCAAAGATATCATTTTCTCTCTAGATCAGAATGACACTTCTTGGGCACAAGTCTAAGATTCTGTTTATTCTGCCACCGATGTAGAGCAGACTAGCTGAACACGATGTTGTGCCTTTTATCCTGTTTCTCTTTCTGCCACCTGTCTTCCTGGGAAGCCTCTGCAACTGTGTTTTTTTGTCAGCTCAATGTGTAGGCCATGGAACCTGCACTTAAACAAGAGGTGAGCTTCTTCCAAGTTAGCTGTTGTCTGTTCTGATTCCACACTGGCTTCTTTCAGGTTATTCTCTGTTGACTTTTGGCATTTCTTCAAGGGTCTGATAGTTTCTTCCAATTCCTAGCACTGAATTTTCTAGTTTATCCTCTCCAAACTTGAACTTGGGTGAGCAGACTATTAGACTTTGGCATGGAAGATCAGTACAATCTAAACCAGAATTCTACTTTGGGTTAGAATTTTACTATATGATCAAATTTATTCAACAAGGAATTGGCTATCTGATATAATAAGAAATGGTACATCGGGCTTCCCTGGTGGCGCAGTGGTAGAGAGTCTGCCTGCCGATGCAGGGGACACAGGTTCGTGCCCCGGTCCGGGAAGATCCCACATGCCACAGAGTGGCTGGGCCTGTGAGCCATGGCCACTGAGCCTGCGCATCCGGAGCCTGTGCTCCGCAAGGGGAGAGACCACAACAGCGGGAGGCCCGCGTACCACACAAAAAACAAAACAAAACAAAAAGAAATGGTACATCTATTCAGATTCTGATTACCTGTTACATTTTTTCCTAACTTTTAATTTCTAAGTTTTGTTCTGATTTGTAAAAGAAAGAAACAATCTGTGTCCACTAAAGATAAATTAGAAATTATAGGGAGGAAAAATGCCAATAATTCCATCACCAATTTTCAACATTTGTTAACATTTTATTGCACTTTTTTCCTGGGCTTTTCTGTGTGTCTTTGTGTACATATATTTCTTAATGGATCATGAAGTTTATGCAGTTTTTTTTAGTCTTGGTTTTTTAATTTGTATTTATTTCAAAAGCATTTCATACTGAGAAATAGGAAAATATATAACCCAATAATCAGTTTGGTAGGACACTAAGTCACATTAAAATCTGATCCTATATATAAAAAGTATATTCAATTTCATTGGTATCTCCTTAAGAAGTCTTTGTTGGGGAGGAAGGACCAGACCTATGTACAGATAGAGAATAGGATGAGGGGAAACTCACCAATCTAATATTTAAGGAAGCATCAGATGTATGGCCTCTTAGGGGCTTCACTTCTAGACTGGGAATAGATTGTGAGTAGATCAGTGCTTCTGCTGATCCTGTCTTCATTTAAAATTTTGACATTTTGTTCACTATGAACTTTTTGGTATTAACTTTGATTTTTTAAAGATGTTTTATTAAAAATATCATTTATATAATATTTGATGTTTTTGCACCACTCAAAGTCTGCACTGGAGGTGAGTGAGACACTTGCCTTACTCCTGACTCAATGTGCCTGACTCAATGTGCCTTATTCCTGCCCCAACTACTCTTTTCTCCCCTTCTCTGCTCAGAAGTGTAGCATATTCATGTGGCCACCAAAAAAATCAGAAGTTTCTACTGTATTCTCTAACCAGACCTTTCCTCCATGGACTGTTCTTTCATGCTTCCAAAGTCTTTCATCTTTCTTACCTCACCAACCCCAAAATAAGTCTTAAATACATTCTATTCCTCAGTGTTCTTCTCTTACCTGGTTGTAGATAATAGATAATCTATATGGTGCGTGAATGTTGAAGGATAATTATATTATTATTCTTAGGGTATATGTATGTGTTTAAAAAGAATCTGCCCAGAGATAAAATCTCTTCTCATTAATTTACTACAGAAATATATATTTTTCTGCGCTAGGAAGGTAGCTGTAAACAAGACAGACGAAACTCCTGCCCATGGAATTTACATTATGCCAGATATATAAAGATATGATCAAGAATGGTGACATCTCATACACCTTGGCAAATAGTAAGGAAGGAATGATAACAAAAATGCTGATAACAGAAACAGGACCTAAAAAAATCTTGAAAAGATAGAGTTGTCTGATTTGAATAAGCTGACACTGAAGGGGGTAGATGTAAAATGTTGAATTTGAGATTCAATGGTTATAACTACAGAGCAGGAGATGTAGCTTAGTCATAGTTCATGTGAGACATTAGGGTTAACTTGACAGAAACTATGAATTGACAGAAATGTCTGTCAGGTCTCCCTTGGCCACACCATGAATTCAGGTAGTAAGTAATGTGAAGGGAGATGTTTCGAGCTTGTGTTGGGAGTCCCCAAGGCCACCCTTAAGTTTGATGATTTTCAAGAAGAACTCACAGAACGCACAGGCTTTTATGCTCATGGTTATGGCTCATTATAGTAAAAGGATAAAGATTAATATCAATAAAGGAAAAAGGTGCATAGAGTAGAGGCCAGGAGAAAACAGTGCAAGCTTCTAGTTGTCCTCTCTCACTGGTGTCATACAGACAATGTGTAATTCTCCCAGCAACAACATATGATGTGTTGCCAACCAAAAAAGCTTACCTGAACCTTGATGTCTAGGATTTTTACTGAGGGTCAGTCACATAGGCACAGAGTACTTGCTTGACTGACCTTATTAACACTTTAGCCTCTTCAGAGGTCAAATCGACACTGTGTGGTCCAAGACTCCAGTTATACAAAAACACACTCATCTAGCAGGATATTCCAAGGGCTTAGAGGTTAAATCCCAGGACCCACCCCTACCCCTTCCTCTAGCCAGTCTTTTCTTTGGAACGTTCAGAGTTTGAACACTCCAAGCCTGGTCAGTTAATGCCTTACTACACAGTTAACTCAACAATATGAAAATATCATCAGGGAATCGGGACCATCTTTCCATTCTGTCATCTTTAGCATTTCTGTGATGTTTCCATTCATGGTTATAAATGGCTGAAGCAATTTCAAGCATCACGTGGAGATACTGGGTTGGCCAAAAATTTCATTGGGGTTTTTCCATAAGATGTTACAGGAAAACCCAAACGAACTTTTTGGCCAACCCAATACAATAACTGTTGGGGAAGAAGATGGTGTCTCCTTTTATTGAAGAGAAAAACCTTCCTAGAAGCCTCATGGGAAATTCCCCTTCAGGCTTCATTGACCAGGATTGGGTCATATGCCCTTTTCTGAGCCATCATTGAAAATCGGCTAGAATTACCACAATTGGCTCAAGCTAATCATGACCCACCCCGATGGACTGAGGGAAGTGTTGGCTTTGCAGAGCATATTGGATGATAAATGCCTGAACACGGTTAAGGTTCTACCACTCAGGAAGAAGAAGAGACGGATGGTCACTGAATTCCAAAAACATGCCACAACCAGAAAACTGAATAGATGAGAAGATATAGGAATATCCATCTCAATTCAGTATAGTGAAAAACACTGTTTTACACACTATTTTGTATGTGTGTAAAGTAACACCTATTATATTGTATTCTAATTATTTCTTTATGAATTTGTCTTCACAACTGCTATGCTTTTGAGCTCCTCAAGTACAGGGTCTAGTCGTATTCATTTGTATCTATGCCCAATACTTAACATACAGTTAACCTTCAAAAAAGTATTTGAAGAGGACACATAAATAAATAAGCAGGATAGCTCCCAAAACATAGGGATACTCTGGCAGTTGGTGAATTTTCCATCATCCATTTGATAACAGTTGTTTAAGAGAGGAGCCTAGTATAAAATGCTTGCTAATACAAAATAAACTTTCCATACTCTTCCAATCCTGGATATTTAAAAAATGAGATTGCTATATCATGAGAACTAATTAGTTTCTAGTGGTAATAATGAGCTTCTTCCTCTTCCTTTACCTCCCCCAAATAATAATATTAACAAAAGCATAATGCTTAAAGTGCATCTTATTATTTTATTATATTATAGTGACCCTATGATAATAGGTGATAATAGTCCCTATTTTAAGATAAGGAAGTTGAGGCTTAGAGGGTTTCACCAAAGTCACACAACTTATTAAAGTGGTGGAGTCAGGAATACAACCTAGATAACTTCACTCCAGAGTTCACGTTCTTAACCACAACACTTCACAATACTGATCACTCTTTCCTGCCCATGTTCTTTGTTCTTTGGTAATTAATGAGTTAATTAATTAATGTTGGCTGAGTGTTTACTTCCTAAATTTTTCTACCTCTTTCCCATATCAATCTTCTTTTTCTTTCCCTAACTGCATAATGATGTGCATGAACAGTAATGGGGGAAAAAATGGATAGAATTTAGTCTAATTCTCTAGCTTGCAAAGATTTAATTATCTAAATTTCTAATCATTATCTAACTCGATAGCAGAATCTGACGACCTGTGCTTCTTGTTCATAGTAATAGGTAGTTAAATGTGTACTCAAAGACAACATGGCCTACAGTGCATTTATGGTTCTCTAAAATGTTTAGCTGAATTAACATGATGAAATTGTACTAGAAAAGTAAAAATGTATGTGGGAGGAAAGACAAGTTCCTGGGGTATCTGTTCAGTTAGGAAATTACTTGATTATTGAGAAATTACACTTAGAGAAAAGGAATCAACTCAAATTGAGAAAGACAGCCCTTGGGTGTTATCCCTTAAGTTTCCCTTTGTATAGGGTACTATACTAAAGAATACGATTTATAGGAGAAAAGAAAATTGGTAGATATGCAAGTGTCATTAATACAGGTTTCCATTAAAATAGAGAAGAGTTGGGCTTCCCTGGTGGCGCAGTGGTTGAGAGTCTGCCTGCCGATGCAGGGGACACGGGTTTGTGCCCCGGTCCAGGAAGATCCCACATGCCGCAGAGCGGCTGGGCCCGTGAGCCATGGCCACTGAACCTGCGCATCAGAGCCTATGCTCCATAATGGGAGAGGCCACAACAGTGAGAGGCCAGCGTACCACAAAAAATAATAATACTAAAAAAATAAAATAAAATAAAATAGAGAAGAGTTATAAATCTGTATGCTCTCCCATAGAAAATATTCAATGTGACATCAGTGACACTATCCTGAATTGTATGTTGATAACAGAGGACATGGCCTAGGATATAAAAGGGGAAAAATTGTAGAATGGAGCTAGGAAAGTGGATATGATTCTTAAACAAGTTCTAGCATCATATGCTACTTGAGAGGCAATGTGCTCAAGGTAGCCAGAGATAAAAGGACACCTGGCAGGAGACTTTTATCAATACACCTAAGAGATATAACAAAGCAAAACTTGAGCCCAATATTTACTGAACATCTCTACATCATTGACATTGGAACATACAAAATTTAGTAGAATGATGTATGGTCATACTAGAGTCATACTGTGTCTCTGTATTCATTTTAGAGTATTATGAATTGGAGTATTATGACTATGGGTACACTGAGACATCAATGTATACATAGTCACATGTAAGTGACCTCCCCTCCTCAATTCAAATCCACATCTAAATTAATTTAGGACATGCATCAACTATACATCTCTAACTGTACAATAATGGAAATGTTTCTACTGAACTTTTTCATGCATAATCCAGTTGGGCTATTCTTTGTAACTTCTGTAACACTTTCTCTTATTTCAAGGACCACTAATCCAGGTGAATTAGATTAAAATTTAAATTTTCACATAAGGTGGGAGGATTTTCTTCAGCAAAACAGAAAACTAGAAGTCAAAAAAAAGAAGATACACATTTTTGAATAGATAAAAATTTTGTGTAGCAAGACTCCAAATTAACAAGGTTAATAACACACGGTGAATATTTTATAGGCAAAGAACTTCAAAGAAAAAGACCAAAAAGGGGCAAAGCCTATTCATAAAAAAGAAATGCAAGTGGTGGACAAATATATGAAAAGATGCTCAACCTCAGTTGCGGTCTGTGTTATAGTAATTAAACAAGGAGGCAGGTAGACTGAGGTGTCTCTAGTGCCTTGGTAACCTAGGTAAGCAAACCGAAATCTAAGTCAGAGTCAAGGCACTCGAATCCAAGAAAACATAACTGAAGAACAACTAATCATTAAGAGCCAACAAGGCTTCCCCAAATAAGGCAACTGCTTAAGCTGTAGCCAATCAGATAATTTCTTTGCTTTGCTTCTGATCTTCTCTGGAAAAGTCTTTCCCTTGGCTTCTGTCAGCAGAGCACTCCTAAACACTTTCAGTTTGGTGCTGCCCAACTTGAACGAATGTTTGCTGAAATAAACTCTTGTAAATTTTAATGTGCCTTGGTTTACCTTTTAACATCTGATAAATAAAAGTTAAAGCAATTATATAATCTATTAAGCTTGGTCAAAATTACTTTTTAAAAAGGCATTGTTGGTGAGAATGAGAGAAAATGTGCACTTCACTGTGGTAGGAGCGTAAATTGTTGGTAATATGTCTAAAAATCAAAAGGGCATATAACGTGTGTCCACTCTTCAGAGTCTAGCCTAGGAAAATAAAAGCACTAGTACTTAAACATATTTATTATATAATTGCCTATAATGTAAAAAAGAAAGGAGATTTTAAAATATTGAATTAACCTGAATGCCCGTCTACAAGACTGTCTAAATAAATTATGGTAGATGCATACTAAGGAATATAAATCAGCTATCGAAAAAAGTGTTAAATTTTTATCTATTGACCTAGAGGACTCTTCCTATGTATTAGATTAATTCTGTTTTTATTTAAAACTTATCCTACCCAAAGTGAAAAAATAAGTGTCTTGTAAGTATTTGTCTCTCATATAAGCATCTATAGAAAATATTTATAGTTTTATGAGCACTGTGGGAGACAATTATTGGGTCTGCTGCTCTGAAGCCACAAGTGGGGGATAAATCTATCTAGGGCAGAGCAATGAAACCGTATTGTTGGTTCTTTTCCTCACATAACAATAAGTCTGGAGACAAGCATCTGGACTAATGCATGGCTTCGAGAAGATAAGAAGGTCCCAGCCACACCTATCTTTCTGTTTCCTCACTCTTCAAAATGGGCTTTTGTCCCCACTGGTTTATGGCTTCTTGCATCTGTGGTCCAGGAAGAAAAAAAAAGGAGGGGGAGATCCTCTCCTTGTGAAGCTTGCCTTTTATTTAGGAAAGATTGTCCTCTCCAAGGACATTCTTTTTTTTTTTTTTTTTTTTTTGCGGTTTGCTGGCCTCTCACTGTTGTGGCCTCTCCCGTTGCGGAGCACAGGCTCTGGACACGCAGGCTCAGCGGCCATGGCTCACGGGCCCAGCCGCTCCGCAGCATGTGAGATCTTCCCATACCAGGACTCAAACCCGTGTCCCCTGCATCGGCAGGCAGACTCGCAACCACTGCGCCACCAGGGAAGCCCCAAGGACATTCTTAATATGGCAAAAATGGGTGATTTGATTAATCAAATATTTTTATTCTTATAAATGACCATACATGCTAGTGGGTGACCAATACTCATATTAGAGTGTAGAAAAATAACTCAATTAAAAATTATGAGAATATTTGATTCCTTGATGATACATCTAAAATGATTTAGAAGAAGGTAGACTTCTCTCTCTCTCTATTTCTGTATATAGACATGCACACACACTATCTCTGTCTTGTTTTCAGCTGAAGCCCTAAAACACTAGGTGCCAAGTAGTTCCATGTTTCCAAGTAAATGCCAGGCTAAGTATGCAGCAATTGCAAAGGAATTTATAAAACACGGTTTTGTACTTCTTGACCCTCCCCCAATCCAAAGGTGAGGAGAGACCCAGAACATATTGAGAGTCTCTCCCACCCCAACGTCACCCTTGACAGGGCAGGAGGAGCAACTTTCCTTTATCTCAAGCCTACCTAGAAAGACCATCAGACCCCCTGGAGGAGCTTAGTACTGGTTTCTTGGAGTTTGGGGGCACAGTGGTGTCTGAGTCACAACTTAAAACATGGAGTTGCCAGGAGCAGCCTAGTGAGCAGGAGCGAAGCTAATGTAGGGAAGCAGAGGAAGCCCACCCAGGCTTCTGCCAGCCAAGCTAAGGCAGCTTGAGTTAAGACTGGAGAGAGAGGATAGAACTTTAAATGAAGTTGACAGCATTGTTTCTGTTTCTTATTGCATTGAACTGAACATGGAGTTACAGGGTTAAGAAATTTTTGTGACTAGAAGGAACTGGAGGATTTATCTGAGATCAACTAGAAAAATAATAGATCTTGACCTACATTTTCTCCAAGATGCAGGAAGGAAATAGCTCTTCAGAGCGGATTTGAATAAGCAGTCAGTGACAAGAACAAATAACATCTGACCCTCTGAATGTGTATGTATATGTCGAAATTCTTATGCAGGAATAGAGTCTTTAAAAGGATATACCAAATGATATGCAAATGAAGCAACTGACAAAGGATTAATCTCCAAAATTTATAAGCAGCTCATGCAGCTTAATAACAAAAAACAAACAACCCCATCCAAAAATGGGCAGAAGACCTAAATAGACATTTCTCCAAAGATATACAGACTGCCAACAAACACATGAAAGAATGCTCAACATCATTAATCATTAGACAAATGCAAATCAAAACTACAATGAGATATCATCTCACACCAGTCAGAATGGCCATCATCAAAAAATCTAGAGACAATAAATGCTGCAGAGGGTGTGGAGAAAAGGGAACACTCTTGCACTGCTGGTGGGAGTGTGAATTGGTACAGCCACTATGGAGAACAGTATGGAGGTTCCTTAAAAACTACAAATAGAACTACCATATGACCCAGAAATACCACTACTGGGCATATACCCTGAGAAAACCATAATTCTAAAACAGTCATGTACCAAAATGTTCATTGCAGCTCTATTTACAATAGCCTGGAGATGGAAACAACCTAAGTGTCCATCATCGGATGAATGGATAAAGAAGATGATAAACAATGGAATATTACTCAGCCATAAAAAGAAACGAAATTGAGCTATTTGTAATGAGGTGGATAGACCTAGAGTCTGTCATACAGAGTGAAGTAAGTCAGAAAGAGAAAGACAAATACCGTATGCTAACACATATATATGGAATTTAAGAAAAAAAAATGTCATGAAGAACCTAGGGGTAAGACAGGAATAAAGACACAGGCCTACTAGAGAATGGACTTGAGGATATGAGGAGGGGGAAGGGTAAGCTGTGACAATGTGAGAGAGTTGCATGGACATATATACACTACCAAATATAAAATAGATAGCTAGTGGGAAGCAGCCGCATAGCACAGGGAGATCAGCTCGGTGCTTTGTGACTGCCTGGAGGGGTGGGATAGGGAGGGTGGGAGGGAGGGAGACGCAAGAGGGAAGAGATATGGGAACATATGTATATGTATAACTGATTCACTTTGTTATAAAGCAGAAACTAACACACCATTGTAAAGCAATTATACTCCAATAAAGATGTTTAAAAAAAAAAAAAAAGGATATACCAGAGACTGGTAACAGTAATTGCCTCTAGAGAAGGAAAAGGAGGAACTAAGAGTGAAAGGAGGAGAGTTTTTCACTGCCCATCCTTTGGTCTCTGAATTATTGACCTTAGACATTTATTATTTAAGAAAAATTTGATTTTAGAAGTGTCACTGGAATTTTGCAGTGGCTCTGATTTATCTTTGTAAGCATCAATTACAAATTGCATAAACATGCTGAAAGCAACTATACTCTAATAAAAATTTTTAAAAAAGAATTTAAAAAACGATGCTGAGAAGTAGCAAGGTCTGATCAATAGAAATACCAATAAAAGGAGCTAACCAAGAGATTCAAGAATCCTGAATTAGCTGTTTCCTTGAAATCTGAAATGCTATCTACTTTTTAATCAAACTTATCTTAGGGAGTGAAAATCATAGAAGAGTTTTCGTTTTATAATTTTTTGTATGTGGTTGAAATTTCCAATCACGAATATGATCAACATATATACTTTTTCAAAACACGTATTATACCTTTGTGTACTGCTTGACCACAAATAGCAACAATGATAAATACAAACTTACACTTTTCAAGTTCTTCGAAGTCTACTTTGCAGATTATTTATCCACTCAATCGTTTACAGCAAATCATTATAACATGCAAGCTCAGTACTGTGTTATAATCATGAAATATTAGTCAATAAGAAAAACACCCCACTTTATTCCTACAAACTTTGACGGTGCACCAAAGTGAACATTTTTTGTGGGTTTTTTCTATAGGCGTATTCACCTTAATTTCTGTGGGAAAATTTTTGGAACATTTTGCTATTGATACGGACTGTAGAAATTGATCCTAATTACTATTTTTCATTTAATGAATTTCTTTGCCATGACCATATTTTATTGTTGCTGTTGTTATGTAGGTTTTAGGACACTGATGCCTCAGAATTGTTTGCCCACAGTGGAGGACCATATCCTGATCATGGAAGTTAAAGTCCTCTTATTTCTTGGAAGCAGAATTAGATACATGATTATTTGCTGACATGGCAGTCAACTTTCTCCATTCTCCCCACGATCTATGTCATTTTGAGTTGACTTAGGTTGTTGATTCATTATTCCTGAGAAGGCCACTGTGACCTCCTATTCTGTAGTTTAGCAAACTTAAAGCTCTGCTATGCTGTCCTATGACTCCTGTATCTCTGATAAGATTTTTGAGGCCAAAATACTTTAGTTTCCCTCACATTGCTCATTTGTGAGATAGGAAAAGTCATGGACTAGTCAAAATAATGCACAAGATTCTGAAATATTTTGTGCTAAGTAGATATAGGTGAATTTCATATTATCCCAATTTCCTATTATTTCTGAATTGTGCATACAATCTTAGAAAGTTGACTTCCTACCTTTTAAGAATTCCTGGATCTTATCGTTCTAGTTTACAAAACCACTCTTTACAAGCATGGGCTTCATGGTCAGAGATCATGGTTTAATGCTGGTTCTGACCCTTAATGAGCTTGAGCAAATCCCTTACCTCAGGAAAATCAGTGTTCTGATTTAAAGTATGTTGCTGAGGGAATTAAAAACATTGGCACCTATAGAATATTTGGTACTTGGCAAATGTTGTTTTGCATCATTTTACATATGCCACCTCATTAAATCCCCATAGCAAACTTGTAAAGTGTGTTTTATTAATCTAGTCTCCTAAATAAGGAAAGTGAAAGTGGCAGAGCTGGGCCTGGATCTCAAATGAGATCTTTCAAATCAGCAAAGAGTGAGAGAGTGGCATGTACATGTATACACTACCACATGTAAAACCGATAGCTAGTGGGAAGCAGACGCATAGCACAGAGAGATCAGCTCGGTGCTTTGCGACCACCTAGACGGGTGGGATAGGGAGGGTGGGAAGGAGGGAGATGCAAGAGGGAAGAGATATGAGGATATATGTATATGTATAGCTGATTCACTTTGTTATAAAGCAGAAACTAACACAACATTGTAAAGCAATTATACTCCAATAAAGATGTTAAAACAAACAAACAAAAAACACATAAGTAAATTCATGAAATTCTTTATGATACCAAAAAAAAAAAAACAGCAAAGAGAATGGTTTGGGGAAGACAAAGAACATACTTCCATAGATGCATATAAATTGTTATATATTGGACCTATAGGAAAAGAACATTTATCTTCATTTTTTTTCTTGTATCTAACTCTAAATGTAGACTATCTACATTAAAGTTTCTCAACCCTATTAGACCCACTGCTCCCTTTTTATAACAATAAATTGTAACCCTCCCTTTATTATCCTGAAATAATATTTATAGATAACCCACTATACCCAGGAATTTATATCTAATCTATCTATCTATCTAGCTAGCTAGCTATCATCTATCTATCTACCTATCTAACTGATACCCCTACTATAATACAAGGAGAAATAAAGGATAGCAATTTAATAAAATAATTTGTATTTTAATACAAAATGCTCAGGCATAATCACACTAGAAATCACATATAAAGAACATCACTATATATAGAACCACCAGGAATGTGACAGCTATAGATACATACCTACTGAATCCAATTTAGCCTAAAGACAGAACAATAGTTTCTAAGTCCAAATACTCTACTTCATTTGTTTTCATATATATAAATTATATATAAGTTATAGACATTATATCAATATATATAAATTATATATATAATTTTAAGATATAGATCTGAGTGCAATGAAAAGAAATAGTACAAAGAAATCTGCCTCCTTTACCCCGTTTCCTCTCATGGTAATGTCTTGCAACACTACAGTAAAATAATGCTACCAGGATATTGACATTGATATAGTCAAGATATAGAACATTTCCAGCACCACTAGGATCCTTCATGTTGCTCTTTTGTAGCTACGTCCACTTCCTTTTCATTCTACTGATGCCTTAATCTCTGCCAACCACAAATCTGTTATCCATTTTATCTTCTCAAGAATGTTGCATAAATGGATCATACAGTATGTAACCTTTTGGGATTGGCTTTTTTCTTTTTTAAAAAATGTATTTATTTTATTTTTGGCTGTGTTGGGTCTTCGTTGCTGTGTGCAGGCTTTCTTTAGTTGCAGCGAGCAGGGCTACTCTTTGTTGTGGTGCACGTGCTTCTCATTGCCGTGGCTTGTCTTTGTTGTGGAGCGTGGGCTCTAGGCGCACGGGCTTCAGTAGTTGTGGCATGAGGGCTCAGTAGTTGTGGCTAGTGGGCTCTAGAGCTCAGTAGTTGTGGCTCAGTAGTTGTGGCACACGGGCTTAGTTGCTTGGCGTCAAGTGGGATCTTCCCTGACTAGGGATCGAACCCGCATCCCCTGAATTGGCAGGCGGATTCTTAACCACTGTGCCACCAGAGAAGTCCCTACAGGGCTATTTTAAGCTAGATTCTTAGAAACTATTTCTCAAGCCTTCTTTCCTTTCTGATATTCAGATAATGTCCTGCTCCAAAAGAATCTCCTTCTAGTCTACATGACCTTGTAACAAACCACTTCTACTTTTCAGTTTCTGTATCCATACACCTTTTTAGTCCATCTTTTTACTCCATTATATCTTTTGGTTACCAGCTGTCTATGAAAAAAGCTGTTGAAGAAGTGAACTTTGTCTGGGACTGCATCCATTATCAGCTCACTGTACATATTAATGATCTGGTCATTCAGCCAATTCTGACCATCTAGGGTTGCCAGATCCTCCATATCCAGCATGTGCTTATTGTAGAAGATGCGGAAGTTGCATTTTTGATGTCTGGCCTGATAGTTTCTTATTTCCCTATTGATAAATGGTTTTCTATTGGAAAAGTCTTCGTTAAAGACATCTTTTAATCTTCCAAGGTCATCTTTTTCGCTGAGTGGGACCAAACTGACATACTTCTTCATAACCTCATCCAGGAATCCAGAAAGGTAGATTGACAGCTGGTCACCATCCACTGGAGAGGCTTTTTGACTGTTCTTCCCACCTCCCACTTGATTTTCTAGTTTGAGTCCACTGCACATCAGAGGAGCCTCCAGTGGACTTTTACAGTAAGGGTGGTCCAGCAACTTAGAACTAAGAATGTTCTGCTTGAAAGATCCATCCTCATCCCACGGGCGTGAGCTCTCATTCTGAACAGTGTCTTCGGACACAGGCCCATCTACACTACTCACAGATTGATCTGCCCCTGACACTGACAGTTTTACTGTGTCATCATTGGCAGTACTTGTCCGATTTTCCTGACCCAGAGCCATAACTTCTCTCTCAGTTTCCAAGATAAACATGTTACTAGAATGATGTTCTGGTAAGGGGATGTCATGAATCAGTTCTGTACACTCCCACTTAGGAGAGGAAGAGGCTGACTTGCCCCAGGTGCATTGTGGCACTGCCATTCTGTTGGTCAGGGAATGCTTCATCTAAACTAAGCTCCTTGCCCAAGAGAGGGCTTCCTTTAGTGTGGCCATGAGGCACATGAGAGTTCTTTCCGTTCACCACAGCATTGCTGTCCATATCTGGAAGGTATGGTTAATGCCGACAAGAAGGGTCTTCAGGTTCTGGGGAAGGGAATGGGCTGCAACTGCCACCCGCACTGTTCTCCATAAGGGTCTCTTGATGGTCCCCAGTGACCTGCACCCAGCTTTGCTGGGCTTTTTTTAGCTTGCAAGCTTTGCTTTTTGTTCTGAAGTGCTGGGATCTGAGAACCCTGTACCGAAATCTAATCATGGATCATTTCTCATACATCATATGAGGAGATACTTTTATTCTTCTCTGTTAAGTTGAAACTTTTTGGAATCAGGGGTCCCTCATTCCTGTGGTGCTCCAGCCCTTGGTAGCAGCCATAAGAAAAGCTCTTTCTCTTATGGTTGCTCAAGGTGACCACAATTGTGCCACCCTCACCTGGACTCTGGCTCTCCGCATTGAACTTCATAGGAAGATGAGAAGCCTGTGGCTCCATCCTAGGTCTGTGACCACTGGCTTGACTTAAAACACTATTTGCTGGTACGTCAGCAACTGCCTTCAAGAGACTTTTCTCTCCAGAATATTCATGATCAGATCAGAGTTCTTTGCTGATGATAGCAACTTCTCTGCTTGGACTTTCAGGAAGGTACTTGAGGAGGAAATGAAGTGTTTAGTGTCCTTTCTTTTCACTTTAGAGGACAAAGTACTAAGATTCTGAACAGCCATATTGGACTTTGTCTTAGCAAAAAGGGGTTCATCCTGGATC
The DNA here is from genome assembly GCF_003676395.1 of Aethalodelphis obliquidens. NCBI lineage: Eukaryota > Metazoa > Chordata > Mammalia > Artiodactyla > Delphinidae > Aethalodelphis > Aethalodelphis obliquidens. The sequence goes on along the minus strand of NW_020837948.1, from coordinate 80,312,705 downwards.
CATATTTTCTGGATTTGAAGGGCCTTCTTTCTGCATTGGAAATGCCTCAAATGCCTGCTCCAAGTAACTGGCCTTCCCAACTTGGCTTTCAGAATGCACAACTGTTGATGACAGTAGAACTTCTTAAAGCCTCCAAACCCAGTATTCCATTTCTAAGAAAAGGCTAAGTGGATTCCTTTCCTCTATAGAATTTTCGTCTGTTTTTTCATTTTTCTGATGCATAATGAGATCTGAAAGCAGCTATGCCCCTCTCTGCTGGAACCTGTCACGCCATGGGTTCAGAGGCTGCGGCAGCTTGGACTGTGGCTCCACCTTCGCCAGCTTTAGGGGAAAGCCCGTCAGCCAGCAGGCATCTGGCCTGCTTACAGCGACCATGGCCGCCGAGCTTCCTCTGGAAGGGTTGGCTTTTTCCACTCAATCTAATTTTCTGGAGGTTCATCCAGGTATTACCTGTATCAGTAGGTCTTTCCTTTTTATTGCCGAGAGTATTCCATGGTATCGATGTATCATAGACTGATTAACCATTCACCCATTGAAGGACACCTGGGTTTTGTTTTGGTTTTTTGTTTGTTTTAATTTGGGGCTCTAACGAATAAGGTTATATTATGTATAGGCTTTTGCTTGAAAATAAATTTTCCTTTCTCTGGGATAGAAGCCCTTAAAGTGTGGGTCATGTGATAGCTGAATGGTTAATTTTTTGAAGAAAATGACAAATTGTTTTCTGGAGTAGCTGTGCCATTTTACATTCACCCAGCAAAGTACTGGGTGATCTAATTTCTCCTAATTCTCATCAGTATTTGTTGTTATTTTATTTTAGCTATTCTGATAAGAGTATAATAAAATCTCATTTTGATTTTAATTTGCATTTCCGTTATGGTTAATGATCTTGAACATCGTTTCATGTGCTTATTTGCCATCTGTATATTCTCTTTGATAGTCATTTTTTAAAAACCTATCTTCTAATTGGATTGTTTTGTTTACTGTTGAGTTTTGAGAGTTCCTTTTTATGTGTTCTAGATACTGGTTGTTTGTCAGATATATGGTTTGCAGTTATTTTCTCTCACTCTGTAGCTTTTTCATCCTTTTAACAGTATGTTTTGCAGAGCAAAAGGTTTATTTTGATGATGCCCAGTTTATCAATTTTTCCTTTTATGGATCATGCTTTTGGTGTCAACACTAAAAACTCTTTGCCTAGCTCTGGAAACTGAGGGTTTTTTCCTCTTTTTTTTTCTAATAATTTTATGTTTACATTTAAGTCTGTGGTCCACTTTGAGTTAATTTTTCCAAAAGATGTAAGAAATAGGTCGAAGTTCTTTTTGTTTTTATTTTTGGCTTATGGATGTTCAATTGTTCTAGCACTGTTTGTTGAAGAGTCTGTCTTTCCTCCACTGATTAGTATAGCTAAATATTAAGTCTTGAAATCAAATAGACTGGTCCTCCCCTTTCATTCTTTTCTTTTCAAAATTGTTTTAATTGTTCTTTATTTGTTGATGAGAAAGAGCTCTGTGACTTTGCAAAAAAAAACCCAGAGGGAGGATAGTATTCCCTTTGAAGGGTGATTGTGAGATTATGGGCACTGACACATATAAAGTACTTAATATAGTACCTGGCATATGATGCAGACACTTAGCTTTCTTCCTGTTGATTCTAAACCAACCATCAAAAATCTACACATACACACACACACAGACTCTCTCCCCCAGTAATACTGTATATTATGTTCTCTGTTTTATGTAAATGTGTTATATATGCAACCAGGTAAGAAATATGCCTTCAGTAAGAAATACATGTGAAGGAAACAACTCAAAAGGACTAGCTGTTACTCTCATCCACATCTGTAAATAGGAACTATCCAGTCTCCATTTCCTTCCCATACCTTCAGTTTGAGATATAAGCTCTGATAAGGACATCAACTGGGAGGTTATGGTCTCATCCAAACAGCAACAGAACTCATGCCCAGCCAGGAGACAGTGAGATAGGTTCCCAACAGGAAAATAAAAAGTGAGTATAAATATTGTCTAACTCATCAGAACCTGTTTCTGAATTGGATATTGACTATTGCTGGCAAAAGGGTAATGCCCTATTCCACTTTAGCCCACTGGCCTCCCTGCTATTCCTCCCACTTTCCAGATACATTGTGACCTTTGCCCTGGTTGGAATGTTTTTCCCCCAGATATCCACATGGCTCTATCTTTCATCTCCTTCAGATGTTATTCAAGTGTCACTTTCTCACAGAGGTCTTCTCTGCTCAGTCTATTGAAATCACTCTACACAACCCCTAAACCCAAAAAAGTCTTCTTCCCAGCTTTATTTTTCTTCTTGGCTCCTATCACCATCTAGCATAGAACACGTATATTTGACAAATTTGGTTAGATTTCACGTACTAACTTGTAAGCTCTATGAAGGCCTTTATTTCACTGTTGTATACTATGTACCTAGAAAGGTGTTTCTATGTAGTAGTCACTTGATAAATATTTGTGGAATGAATCAAGTAGAGAGGTTTCAAAAGACCATTGGAGAATGTCATGGCTTTTAACTATAATACTTTAAATCTAAGATCAGTGGCAACCTTAATAGGGAAGATCTTAATATCCATTTCTTCTAGGAGAATGTCAACTAAATAAACATATATAATAGATAAATACATGTTTCACAGATTCTCCTATTTCCTTTCCCAAATCTTAACCCACTCTCCTGCTGCCCTCTCCCCTTCCAAAAAAAGACGACAGATTAAAGGAAAAGTGCATTTCTTGCCCATTGGCCTTCTCCTCTCATTCCACTGCTCAGGACCAAAATCTTGGATACTTTCTCATACCTACGTTCAATTCAGGATCTATGATTACTCTCACGATCTTCACTGCTATTGTCTCTTGAAGCCACAATGAGCTTTTGCCTGAAATACAGCAAATTGTCTTCTAATTGGTTTCTCTACTTCGAAATTTGATTCTCCACAATCTATTTCCAAATCAGCCAGAGTGTTATGGACTGAACTGCGTCTCTCTAAAATTAATATGTTTAAGCTCTAACCTCCAATGTAGACACAACCTTTGAGACAGTCAGAGACAGAGCCTTTATAGAGGTAGTTAACATTATGTAAATACGGTCATAAGGTTAGGGCACTAATCTGACAGGCCTCTCTCCTTATAATAAGCAACAGGGGAGAACTCAGTCTCCACCATGTGAGGGCACAGCAAGTAGGGAGCCGACTTCAGGCCAGGAAGAGAGCTCTCACCAGAACCCAACCACGCTGGCACCCTCATCTTGGACTTCCAGCCTTTAGAAGTAAGAGAAAATAAATTTCTGTTGTTAAAGCCACCCAGTCTACGGTACTAGTAAGCCTAAACTGCCTAATACATAGAGTAATTCTTTTAAAAGCTAAGTTACACCATGCCATCCCTCTGGGTGGAACCCTCCATTGGCTTCTTACTCCTCTGAATATTAGTTAAGAGCCCTAAAAATCCTAGAAATTGCCTTTAGGAACCTATAAATTCTGGATTTTCTTTCCTTCTTAATCTCATTTCCTACTACTCTCCCCATCCATCACTTCCTTCAACCACACTGGCCTCCTCTCTTGTGCTTGAACCCACCAGGCGTGTTTCCATTTCAGGACCTCTGCACCAGCCGTTCCTTCTGCCAGAATCCTCTTTTCTCAGTACTGTCATGATTCACTCCTCACTTCCTTTGAGCCTTTGCTCAAAAGTTAATGACTTAATGAAAAAAATAATGCATTTGGGGCATCTATTTCTAAATGTCAGTTTAATATACTTGCAACTTTATAGTTAGATTGTATCATCCATTATAGCTTAAAGGAATACTTAAGTTATAGCTTCCTTTTATTAACAAAATGTTTGGTTTTCAATACCCTCAAGAACTATTGCAATAAATCCAAATAATATTCGAGTTCCTGATTATAATAGGAATGAGAGTCAATAAATTAGATCACCTGAAATGAGCTTATATTTTTAGTGATTTAGATGGTTTTTATTTTGTTTTTGTTTTTTTTGCAGTATGTGGGCCTCTCACTGTTGTGGCCTCTCCCGTTGCGGAGCACAGGCTCCGGATGCGCAGGCTCAGCGGCCATGGCTCACGGGCCCAGCCGCTCCGCGGCATGTGGGATCTTCCCGGACCGGGGCACGAACCCG
>NW_020837948.1:80133409-80308553 GCF_003676395.1 Aethalodelphis obliquidens | reverse complement strand
CGGGTTCGTGCCCCGGTCCGGGAAGATCCCACATGCCGCGGAGCGGCTGGGCCCGTGAGCCATGGCCGCTGAGCCTGCGCGTCCGGAGCCTTGCTCCGCAACGGGAGAGGCCACAACGGTGAGACGCCCGCGTACCGCCAAAAAAAAAAAAAAGCATGTATCACAAAACATGTTAGAACAGTATTTTCAATAACAGGACTCGACCCCAAGAACTAAAATAGAAAAGTGATGTGATATCCATAAATGAAACCAGTAAATTTAGCCAAGGGCCAGAGGTTTCGGTGCAGAGTACTCCTAAAGGGTTTCTGGCAAAAAGTTTGCCCTGGTTCTAACAGGCAGCATCTCCTATTTAAAAGTTTCACTCCTCCCCGACACATCCGTGGAAAACCTATTGGCGCGCGAGCTCTTCCTTTCAGCAACAACCTCTTCGGTTCAAGATAAACTTAAGTTGCAGAAGCTACCTGATTGGCTAAGAAATAATGACGTAAGATTTCTCAAGCCCACTGAGAATCGTCCTCCCCTAGCCTGCCTCAGATTCCGCTTTCCGATTGGTTATTACGGCAAGAAGGCGGGGCCAACTGCTGAAGTTGACCTCTGGGTCGGGAACCCCAGCAAACATGGCGGCGGCCAGGTGCTGGAGGCTTGTGCTCCGTGGTTCAGGGCTGTCACTGCACACCGCGGCCGAGGCCGCCGTCAAGGCTCCCGAAGTGACCGGCCCAGATGTCGCGGCAGCCCCAGTCGCGCGCTACCCGCCGGTCGTAGCCTCTCTGACTGCCGACAGTAAGGCGGCACGGCAGCGGCGAGTGGAGCGATGGCAGGCCACGGTGCACGCGGCCAAGTCGGTAGACGAGAAGCTGCGAATCCTCACCAAGATGCAGTTCATGAAGTACGTAGTTTACCCGCAGACCTTCGCCCTGAACGCCGACCGCTGGTACCAGAGCTTTACCAAGACGGTGTTCCTATCGGGCCTGCCGCCGCCGCCGCCTGCCAGGCCCGATACCGAGCCCGCGCCGGCTCTGGACGTAGTGGCCCTGCGCGACGCCGCCTGTGATTGCCTACTGCAGGAGCACTTCTTTCTGCGGCGCAAGAAGCGTGTGCCTCTTTACCTGGAACGTGAGGCCATCACCTCGCCTTTCTTGGACCAGCTGGTTGCCTCCCTCACGGGCCTGCTCAGCGCTCGCAATCCGGCCCTGGCTAACGCCGCCCTCGGTGAGCCTCGGGCCCGCCACTTCGGGCGGGGGTGGTGGGGATGGTAGGGGACCTCTCTGCGCCAGATTTGCCCCCTCTTCCTTCTTTCTGCTTGGTCAGTTTTTTTCTCAGTCCTTTCGCTCCTGGCTGGCGACAGCGTCCGGAGACTGGGTTCTCGTGCATGTGCTGCCACCTACTCACTGTACAACCCTAGGCTAAGTAGCCTGAGCCCTCCAGGACTGCTTTGTGAAGGTCCAGACAAGTGTTGGTTAAGAAAAGGGGCTCCTGGAGAGCGGGACAGGCCTGGGGTTGCCTTTTAGCTCTTCCATCAAAAACTTACTGACCTTATGTTAGTTTATAAACCGATTTTGACCTAGTTTTTCTCATTTTCAAGATGAGAATACGATAATAGTACTACTTGGTCATAGATAGAACTGTTAAGATTAAAGGCGATATTGATTAAAATACCTAAACGTGTATTCGGTACTCTCTATGTACCTGGCCCTGTTCTAAATTTTATATGTGCCAAATTTAATCCTCACAGTAACTTTACAGTAGGCAGCATTGTTTTATAAATGAAAAAACAAACAGATCCAAGGTACAGAAACGTAAAATGTATCTAGTTAAAGAGGCTACAGCTGGTAGATTTGGAGGACGGGCTTCAAACCCAGCCATTCTGGGTTCCCAGTAAACAATCAGCAACTTCTGTTTTACTGTTACATGCAGGCATGAAAAATAATTAATGGATAGACAGTTTTAAAAATCAGTGTTTCTGACGTGTTCATCATTTTATATCAGCCACCCAGTAGGTATCTTAATAAATATCTATTGAATTAACGTTACTGTGACTGTAGGTGTGTGCTCAGCTGAGTCTTGTAGTGTTCTTGTTTCTTTCATCCCAGTTGGGAATGAAGTGGTCTTGAGAGAAGTGTCACAGACTTTGCTCATGATTGATGGCCTGGGAAAGTTGACAATCTCGTCAAAACCCAGGTTCCTCTTCTGTATAATGGAGATAACAACTATACATACCTTTGAGAGTTATTGTGAAGATTGAATTAGTAATTCATAAGACAGCTCTGACTCTTAATAAACTTTTTATTTCTGGTGAATGATGCTGCTGTTAGTTTTATTTTATGTTTGTCCTTAACTGAGAAACCTCTTTGGTTACAATGCTTAGTGTAGTGTGGCACAAGTAGACAATAAAGGTTTGAGCGTTATTTTAAAGTTGTGATTGTTTAAGTTAAATTATTACATAATCCAGACTCTATATCTTACATCAAAGAGTGATTTTTGATGTATTTTCAGCTAGCACAGTCATTCTTGAGTTCTGTATTGCAGTTTGGTGTGCTTACAATAACTAAATTCATCTAAATTATCATATAAAATTTTTTGAATATCTTTTGATAGACTGTAAACGCCCAGTTCACTTCTACTGGTTGCGTGGTGAAGAAATTATTTCTCATGGTCATCGGAAAGGTCGAGTTGATGCTTTGAGATACCAAATAAATGATAAACCACACAACCAGATTCGAATATCCAAACAACTACCTGAGGTAAAGATTTATTGCATATGTTTCTGTTGACAGTTGAGGAGGAAGTGTTATAGCAGGCTAGGTAATGGGCTACGTAGGATAAAAAGTTTTGGATAGAACCCTTTTCTTTCAAGTGTATTTGGAATATATCTCAGCTATAATTCTTTTTCAGCTTTTTAACTTGCTATAGTATATATATTTTGCAGAGGTCAAATAATCGTTTTAAGTGGGGTTATTAAGTCCTCAGTTTTTAGGACCACACAAATCTTTTTTTTTAATGAAAATACTGATAATAGTTTATGATCGTAATTTACGGTAAAGTACCCTACCTAATTATAAATCAAGGCATTTTTACTGCTATAAGCTGGTCATCTTATGTGTATACACTTCTTTTGGAGAAAACAAGTGTGTTTTGAGTATCATCTGTATGTCCATGTCAGTGGTTGGCACATTTCTTCTGCAGAGGTCCAGATAGTAAGTATTTTAGGCCTTGAGCGTCGTAAGTCTCTGTTGCATTCCCACTTCTTAACATGTAACAGCAGCCGTGTACCGTAGGTAAATGAATTTGCATGACTGTGTTCCAATAAAACTTTAGAAAAACAGGTGGCTGGCTGGATATGGCCCATCACTAGATGGTAGTGTTAAATCATTTTGTAAAATCTCATTTTTAAGATTTTTAAATCTATTAAGAATGTGACTAAAACATATGGTAGTGTTGCTGTGAATTCACTTATGACTTTTTCTTTAAGTTTGTGCCGCTGGATTATTCTGTACCTGTAGAAATCCCAGTTATGAATTGTAAGCCAGACAAACTTCCATTATTCAAACGGCAATATGAAAATACCATATTTATTGGTAAGTTTCCTCTTTTAATAAATGAGTTCAAAGTGTCCTGTGCAAATTTGCATAATTAATTCTTTTATTTATTTATTTATTTTTTTGTGGTACGCGGGCCTCTCACTGTTGTGGCCTCTCCCGCTGCGGAGCACAGGCTCCGGATGCGCAGGCTCAGCGGCCACGGCTCACGAGCCTAGCCGCTGCGCGGCATGTGGGATCTTCCGGGACTGGGGCACGAACCCGTGTCCCCTGCATCGGCAGGCGGACTCTCAACCACTGCACCACCAGGGAAGCCCCATAATTAATTCTTGATGACCAAGAGGTTCAGATAGTCTATAAGCAATGTAATTCATCTCAGGTTGCAGTTCGCATGAAAATTGGAAAGAAAATATTCTTTCAGCTTGCCATTTAAAATTTTACTTGTTTCTACTGAATTAACAGTATTTAACAAATAGTTATGTTTATTAGGCTTTGTTGATTTATTATTTATATAGAAAAGTAATTTGTGTTTTTTCAAAAGTAAACAGATAAGAACTGGATTTGAGGTAGTGATTGGCTTTTTTTTTAACAAAAGCCTCCCATTTGTGCCACACACTGATAACCATCAGGAGTATAAAAATTAATAAGGCCTGATCTCTGTGCTCATGCAGCTTATACTATGGCTGTTTTTTCTTTGTTTATTAATTCCTAGCTGATTGAGGAAGATTTTTAAGAAAGCAGCTTTCTGCTGGTCCTCCAGAACTGTTTTATCAGTCCCTTCTCAGTCACTGTGGTCTTAGAGAGTGAATTATGGGGAACTTTTGGTTGAAAAGACTTTACCACTAAAACCAAGAATTTCAGCATTATAGAGGAAGTTTTTAAAGTCATGAAGCGTTTGTATCCTTTGGTGATTATGACCAGCAGAATAACAAAGCTCCTAGTGATGACCGAGGAGTTTGAGAAAACTGAAATAATAGGGAATTTTAAATAAATTTTGCATATATTCTTTTGACTTATCCTATATCATAGTGAGCCGATGATAGCTAGCAGATTGTACTTTCAGATGAAATTTATTGTAATCAATAAAATAAATAAGTAAGCCAAGCTTTCCGTTTGTGTATTTTGAATGCTGATCACATAATGAGTAGAGGAGACAGATAGCCTTGAACCAAATACTGAGGACATGTGCTGCAGATATTCTACTTGTTTATTTCATCTGAAATGTTTTTATTTTGCTCTTCAGGCACAAAGACAGCAGATCCACACTGTTATGGACATACCCAGTTTCATCTGCTACCTGACAAATTAAAAAGGGAAAGGCTCTTGAAACAAAACTGTGCTGATCAGATAGAAGTTGTTTTTAGAGCTAATGCTATTGCAAGCCTTTTTGCTTGGACCGGAGCACAGGCTATGTATCAAGGTAAAACTAGTTTTATGGCATTATAGTTATTGGAAGACATTTTAAGAATTTAATAGATCAAATTGTTTTCCTTGGGTTAAAATGTAGGCTGAATCTTCACATTTTGAAAGCTTTTGCATTGGCACAAAATGCAGTTGTTTTAAAGTCCATAATTAAATATTTTACATTTGTAGTTGGTAAGTGGCACTTTGGTAGTTACTCTGATCGTTTACTTTGACCATTTTTGTGTGAATGTATTTTTTTCTGATGATGTTCTCAAGCATTTCAAAGACCACCTAACTGAGTCAGCTCTGTAGATGACAGCAGCTTTCTGAAACTAGAATATGAAATGTTTTCATGGATTAAATTTTAGATTAAATCACAGTTATGATATATAACTTCTTTGAAGGCCATATCTAGGGTGTGAGTTAGGAGACTGTTCATTCAGTTAATGGCTTATGGTTTTTACATACCAGGTGCTGTTGGCCTTGGAGATACAGTGTTGAGTGAGAGAGACAGATCCTGCTCTCCTGGAGCTTATGTTATAGTAAGGAGAGTAAAAGATAATAAACATGTAGTATTTTTAGCTAGTGGTGTTACTCTGGAGAGACTATACTAGATGAGGGGTAGAATGATTCATAGGTTACAGGTATAAATGAGGCGTGGGGCAGAATCTATTTAAACAGAGTTAATTCAGGGGAGGTCTCTAAAAAAATGACATCTGAACAGAGACCTGAATGGTGAGGAGCTACCTTTGCACAAACCTGGGAGAAGGACACTTCTAGGCAAAAGGAATGGCAAGTAACTCTGAGCTAGGAACGGACTTGAAGTGTTGAAGGAACAGCATGAAGGCTGATGAAGAAAGGGAGGGGGAGAATGGAAAGCGATAGGAGGTGAGAGAGAGGAAGCTGGAGGCATGCCATGGAGGACTTTTAGAGCCAGCCCATTGTGAAGCATTTGGATTTTGTTACAATACAGTATATACCTAGATTACTCCTATATAAGCATCCGTGAGGAATTTTAATACAGATTTAATTGCTGCCAGGCTCACCTTTTCCTTTATATATATATATATATATATATATACACACACACACACACACATATATGTATACACACACATGTATATATATATATATATTTTTTAACCTTACACTCACAATTGTTGACTTACGTTTTTGTAATAGAAATAAATGGATAAAGTAGGAATAGGAGTAGACAGAATCAGAAAAAGTAGAAGGAAACTTTCTTGAAGATACTAGAATGGTATTGTTCATTCATAAAAGATAAAGTAATTCTTTTCACAGTATAATTCTATATTTTAACAATACTATTTATTGGCTATCTTCATTAAAGCTGATATAAAATATGTGTGGCAAAATTTATAAGTTACTCCTTGGCCCTGGCAGTTGGATTTAAAAGTATTAAAGCCAGTTAGCCTGGAACAAGAAGCAGCCAGAAAACTTGAGTAGTAAAGGTATTAAGATATCCTGGAACCTTATGATGACGTAAAATACACTAGGCAAAATGAAAGCAACTCATAAAATCAATTTTGAATTATAAATTAAGACACAGAATTCATCTAATTACATGGTTGAAGTTCTTAGAAAGTCAAGTTTTTTTCTGAAGGGCGTTTTTTTTGGTAGATTTGGTGAAGTAAATGGCCGTAATGGTTATTGGGTGTTAGATGCTGCTGGTATAAGGAAAATTTGAACATATTTGAGGCTGTGAGTAATCATGTGGTTAGTACCAGATGTAGGAGAGATCTGCATAGATAGAGCTTGCTGCTCTTCTTAGATGAAGTGAGTTAAGGTTGAAAGCTGATGAAGTCCAAAGTTGTTGAAAAGGTGTATCCTGAACTTTGGGGATAGTAGAGGGAAGGAAATAGTTCTTGATGCAGAAATGGAATATAGGATTAGAATGGAGAAGATAGGGAAAACTTCGATATCTTTAGGAATTTGGTAGGTAAAATATATAGGTTTTAGGAGGTATTTTATATCCTCTAATGTATGTGTTTTTTTTGGTAAAATATATTCTGTATGTAAGTTTCAGCATAACTTTCTTCTGCAGGATTCTGGAGTGAAGCAGACGTTACTCGACCTTTTGTCTCCCAGGGTGTGATCACAGATGGAAAATACTTCTCCTTTTTCTGCTACCAGTTAAACACTTTGGCGCTGACTGCACAAGCTGATCAAAATAACCCTCGTAAAAACATATGTTGGGGGACACAAAGTAAGCCTCTTTATGAAACAATCGAAGATAATAATGTGAAAGGTTTTAATGATGATGTTTTACTTCAGATAGTTCACTTCCTACTGAATGGACCAAAAGAAGACAAATCACAGCTGTTGGTAAACTAAGAAAAAACATTTGATTTGAGACTTTGGGAATACTTAAATTTCACTGAAGGAACAATAAAAGGAATTTTAATAATGAGACTTCTGTCAAATATTAAATGTACTGATTTTCAGGCAAATATTTCTTACGTTAACCTCTGATTAGACCTTTCATTTGGCTCAAAATACATCACTAAAGGATTTAATTTTAGATATAGTATGTCGATTAAAAATAATTTTACTTATATGTGACTAACTGATGAGACTAATTGAGCAATCATCAATACCTGGTATTAACTGTGTGTGTAAGCTCATACTACTTGCTGCATACCACTCACTGCATGACAGGCCAGTAATTTGAGAGACAAGGTGTTGGCGTAAGGAAAAATGACGTCATTTGGAAAGCCAGTGAGCCAAGATGGCGGACTAACATCCTAAAGAATTATTTTAATTCAGGGTAGAATTCTAGCTTCTTTCATGCTAGGGAAGGGGGAAGCAGGGTGCCTGATAAGCTTGTGGACAGTCTCCTGACTGGTTGGTAATGAGATAACCAGGTGGTATTTTGGGAGTCAACATTAATCAGCCTTCTGGTTCCAACCTGGCTGGGGTGTATGTGCTTGTGGTCAGCATGTAGTTAACCTTTTCTACCTGGTGAGAATTTTACTATCTATAAAACAACTAAAGTGTATGGCTCAGAATATTATCTATAGCCCTCAAGGAGGAACTAAAGGTCTTTGACGTTGTTTTATGGCTAAACTATTATTTTGTCTTGCTTGACTATTTTCCTTTGTTTCTGCATTGTCTCATTTCTCTGACTAAATTTGCTGTTTGGAACTCAGGGAAGGCCTTGGAGGCTGAAGCTTTTCTACAAACAAGAGGCAGGGGATATGGGGGTCCTGCTCAGTTTTCTATGGTTTTAAAAGTAATATAAAGACAATTCAATGCTTGAGAATATTTAGATGTTTTGTTATATTTTTTCTTTTTATTTTTTTATAATAATATCGTATAGAGTTTCAAAACCCTACACAAACCCCTTCAAAACATGAACAGTATTTGGCACATATAGGAAACTGGCACAGAGGAGTTAAAATGACTTTAATAAGTTTTCACAGATGATTAATGATATAACTGATGAATTCTATGCAACTTAGTTTCCTTAGAGCTTAGAAGTAACATTAATATAGTTCTGCTAGTTTCATTTGTTCTATCCCAAAGATTGGGAAACTAGGTTTGATATGTTTCAAAATCAGTTGTCGGTAAAATTGTTAATCTTGTTGAGAATTAAGGTTCATTCAAACTATTTTTAGTGAGAAAAAATAATTACCTTTGTTATTGTTGTTGTTGTTTGGCCGTGCTCTGCAGCATGAGGGATTTTAGTTCCCTGACCAGGGATCGAACCTGTACTCAGTGGAAGCACTGGACCACCAGGCAATTCCCCTAATTACCTTTATATAACCATGCTAACACTTACGATTTTATATAACCTCCTGTTGTAGATATCTAAAATAATCCATTATTTACTGTAGTTAATGACAAATGCTGTTTTTTCTTTCTTCCTTCCCTCCCTTCCTCCCGCTCTTTCAAAACAGAGGTCACAGTTATATGGAATAGATGCCTCAGCTAGAAGGGATTATTTACTACAAATGATTGCTAAACTGAAGGAATATTATTTGAAAGTTGTAATTCAGTTCAGGCAAGTGCCTCCTTTACAAGGCATTGTGCTAAGTGTTCCATCTTTACTTTCATTTTTTGCAGAATGCCATGTAATTTCACTCCACCATTCTTTTATTCAAGCTGTTTCCAAAGCTTGGAATACTGTTTTCTACCCCTGGTCCTGTTTATTCCAACCTGTCTGTTGCATTCTCATTCATCCTTCATAGAAAAATGCAGGTATAGAGGGAACAACCATATCAAGCTCCAAATAAAATATCTCTTAATCTTCACTCTCTAACTAATTGAACCTTGTGCAATTTGAGTTACCATCCTTGACTTCTGCCTCCATAAAACAAAATAATTTCACAAACTTGTCTAAGGATGAAATGAGCTAGTGTATGTGAAAGTGCTTTTAAAATATTATGTAATTAAAATATTGAGGGTTCAGTGGAAATACTTTTCTTTTCCTAAACAGATTGTAATTGATTGTCCCATCCTTTGAATACTTCTTCCTCTATGGTAGCACCTGTTTCATTGTTTCACAGCAATTTTTCTCATTACCAATGGTGGACAACACACACATCAGACATACACACCTGTATGTACATGTCAGGACTTCATAGAGCACTTACTATATTCTAGAGCATGGTCTAGATATTTTACCGATATTAGCTCACTTAATCATCACAACCATTTTGTGAGCTAGGGACTGTTATTCTCATTTTGCTGGTAAGTTAACAGGCACAGAGAGCCCAACAGCTTATTGCAGGTCACACAGCTAGAAAGTGGCAGGATTAGAATTTGAGCCCAGGTGGTCTGACTCCAGAGCCTATGGTAGATATTCCCCAGTAATACACTATAGATGTAGTCAGTGCTACAGCAGTGTATCAGTGGTATAAATTTAGATAAAGGAAGTGTTAATACTGACTGATATGAATCATAGGAATGTGCCTTGGAGCAAGTAGCATTTGAATTGGTTCTTGATAGATGGCATTTTCCGAAAACAGGAGAGTAAGTGGATAGATCTGTGAATGAAGGTGAAAAGTTCAAGATTTACCTGGGAAGTAGGCAGTAACTTGCTTTACCCAAGTAGGGTGTAGTCTAAAAGCATTTTGAGAAAAAATTTATTTACTAAGAAACAAAATCTAATTGGTGTCCCATCTACATATAACACTGAACATCAGGAAACAGTATAGCAATGTTTAGACTTCTGGGGGAAACATTACATCAGAAGAAATCTGAATTAGTCAAGATAAAGATAGGTTAGGACAATTGAAAAAAATGTTAGAACACCCAAGTCTCTTACCAATTCATCAAAAATGTATTTCAGTTGATTAGCACATGATTTAATAGAGGAACCAATGAATGGAGGAATCAAAATGAATAAATGTAATGAGTACACAAAGTTGTATCAGGCAAAAGTAGGCATAAAGCAGGGTTACTACCTATAATTTCAAACAATTCAAGGCAAGAAAAGAAATCTAGTGTTAAAAGGTCATTTTATGTTATAAGCTGTAATCAGTGTACAAAATGTTAGTCTTGAGAAGTTGGAGTAACTAAAAATGAGGAATAATGAGTAAAGGTGACTTAATAAAATTTGGTATCTTACAAACAGAATATATCTTTTAAAATGTGATAGAACATGTATACAAGATCATTTATTAGACCACAGAAAGTGTCAGGAAATTATTAAAAGTGGGAATCATATAGGTCGTGAACTCTATCCACACCGCAGTATACCCAGAAATTGTTAGTATAGTTTTAAACCAGGAACGCCTAATCATTTGAAAGTGAAAGTATATTCCTCAATGGTTATTGCCTGGACAGAATTTTCAATATAAAAATCAAACACTCCCAGAGCTATATCACAATCTAAAAGTGAGAGCTAGTTATCTTACTTGCCTTTTCATTTTTGTCAGATGTATTTTTATATGATCTGGACAGTTCTTCCTTTCCTATGCTTTGAGCAGGAAAGCATTGTATTAGTGTAAGTAAAACTTTAGACTAAAATACAAATTCTGCCTATAAAAGCTAGTGGAATATAGCCAAAATTATTCTGAATACATTTACTCCTAAGGATGCATGAAGGTGCTGTAGGAGAGAATCACCGAATAAACATAATCTCTTCCTTTTGCAGTTGTCAACTAACTTTGCTTTAATACTTTTTGTTTTTATATTAAAACACATGGAGTAGAATGGGAAAAGCCACATGTATTTTAAAAGATAAAACATGAAGTTCAGAGAAATTTTCACTAATCTCAGAACTCGGGAAGAGCATCATATCTTGCTTTTTGCAGTCTTACATTTGATTTGATGCCTGTTTACTAATATACTTAGTGGCAAATTTATAATGTTACGTGTTTATGTAAAGCAAGAAAATAAAATCTGTGTTTGCTAGAAGAGTTTAAAAAAACTAAAGAAAATCAGAAGAAGAAAATATAAATGTAGAAGACTGAATTGGAAGAGAAAGCAGACTTGACAAGTAGATGCACTAACTGGTTCTTTATCCTAGTCCCTCCCATATCAGTAAAAGAGTTAATATTCTAGTAAATCTAATCAAGAGGAAAAAAGAAAACATTTAGAATTGGAAAAGGGGAAGTAATATACTTGGTGGAGGCTCTAGATAGATAGGAAAATGCTATGTATAACAAATTTGGACATTTTCTGCTGAGAAATATAAACAAAATGATAAAGATAGAAAGCTTAAATGGACCATGGAAGAAACTGAAAATATTTCTAAGATACCTTCCGACAAGGGTCCAGAGCAGTACAGTTTATCGGTGACTTCTTTAAAATTTCCATGAAACAAAACTAAAGTTTGGAGTGCTACCCAATTCATCTTATTAACTCATCCTAATTTCTAAAAAAATCTCTAAAAACATACAGGTTAAATGCACATTTGTATATAAATGCAGAAATTCCAAATGAAATGCTACATACCAACTTCAACAGTAATTAAAAATTCCACCCTAATAGGGTAGAGTTAATCATGGAAATTCAGTACCAGATTGATGTTAGGAAATATGCTAGTAGCTAACATCAGTAGTTCAAAGGAAAAAAATAAGGCTTTTGATAAAATTCTTACTCTTGGTTAAAAAAGCAAAGAAAAATGGGTATTAATAGAAGTATATTTTAATAAGAGTTTTATGTTAGGCTACCCCCAATTTATGTTTAATGGTGAACAATAACTGATGTTCCCACTGAACTCAGGTAAGACTGCCAGCTTTGACCTTTATGTGTTGTTTGCTGATTCATTCCAGGTGCCTAGAATCGTACAAGCAAGCACTCCAAAGTTTGTTGAATAGATGTGAATTAATGAACTTAAGGTAGGCAGTCTTTCTAGTTTGAAATCAGGTATATCTCCTCATTTATGTGCACTTTTCATATCTCAGCAAAGTTACAGTTTTCTTTATGAAGATTTCCATGCCTAGATTTTTCTGTAATTGTGAGTTAATTTTTTTCATTTCAGTTATTTTTTATAGCTTCACAAAAGGGCTTTGTAATAGCTGTTGTTGACTGCTATATATTTATTTTGTAAAAGGCCGTTTAATTAGCTCATTAAATCAGGAATTTTTTAGTTGAGTCTCATGAGGTATATAGCTCCAGTCTGTCTTGGGTTCCTCTGAAACTGCTTATCAGCATAGCTAATCATCAACCTCCATGTAGTAAAATCATTGGACAGTCTCTGACTACTTCACTCAGTACATTTGTCACATTTGGCGTGGATGACCACCCCTTCATTCTTGAAGTGGTGTCTTTTATTGCCTTCAATGAAACATACTCCATTTTCCTCCTATCTCTTTGACCATTCTTTCACATCCCCCTTTGCTGTTCTTCCTCTAATCTTTCTTTAAATATTGGTATACCTCAGGGTTCTGCTCTAGGCTCCATCTTTTTTTATCCACCATCTTTCCTTAGATGACGTTACCAAGTTTCATGGATTTAAATATATTTATAAGCACATTCAAAATTGCAATTCTATTTCAATTTTGTGTTTCATGTCTGAACTGTTAACATCACCATTGTAAATGAATAGGTCTGGGTGATTTTTCATTAATTTTTCAGTTTCATAAATTTCCCAGAAATACATATTATTTTTATAATAAAAAATTCACTTTAATTAAAGAACCTAGTTCTCTTTCCTGAACGGACTCCAACATGGAACCACCGTCTTATGTCAAATTGTACTCCATCATAAACAACTTTATTGTGAAATTGTATTTGGAAAAGCATTTCTTGAGTACATTTGTTATTTAAGAAAAGTTCGTTCAGTAAAATTCACGTAAGTTTCATCATACATATATTTAACTTATTCTAAATAGTTGATCCCTATAAACTGAAAACTTATTTATTAGATGCAAAGAGCTTAGATTTTTTTCTTGAGATAATAGACCAGTCAATTGCTATGCATATTGCATTTTATATTAAATTCTAGCACATTTTGGATAATGCTTAAATTAAATGTGAGGTACGGTTAATTCACATAAAATGTAAGGCACAATAATTTTTTAATTACTCATTTACTATTATAGAAATCGGAAAAAATCGTTGCTTTGGACGGAGGCAGGAAAAAATAAGAAAAAGAAAATAAAAGGGAAGAAATTGCTACAGAGAATATTGAGAATAGAAATCAAAGACCCATGGGTGAACAACATTGACATTGGCCAATATTTGATTGGACAAGGTTGAATTTCTCATGAAAGGCCTTAGTATTCCAAAGTTTGGTAAAAAAAAATTTGTAAGACAAACAACAATAACAGTACAAAATAAAAAGCAGGGACTAATAAGACTCCACAAAGGGTGAGAATTATAGGTAATAATATTGCAAATGTACAGATGTGATCACTGTCTTGGTGTGTAATAAGCACACTGTAGACTAAAATTCAGCAATAGTTACTATCCAAATAAGCTTCTCTCTTCATTAAATGTAGCTTATAAGACTATGTAACTTTAAGAGTATTCTCATAATTAGCCTGCTTTAAATAATGTTCTGGATGTCATCCTTAGAACAAAATTAAGCTCCATTTCTCAATCACATTTCTTTGTTTCTTTCCCTCTATGTAAAAATATGGAATTCTGTCTCAGGTCTTGATTACATTTTGTGTTCTTTGTCATCCTATAGAATTCTGCATTTCACTTTGGAAATTTTTGTAATTAACTTTTGACGCTTGAAATTGGCTTTTGAAACTTTTATAGTAGTTTGGATATAAGTTTGGGGTTTAATGTGTAGGTTGTATTTTTGGCTTTTTGCATCTTTAAAAGAAAGTTATGGTTATGAGATGATTTGTTTTTAAAATTATGTAAAGGAACTGCCATTGGATTTAAAACGCAAGTAATGTTCTCTAGAAATGAATTGAATTGATGGGAAGTCCAAGTTGATACATGCAAATGGGATATCACTTTTTTTTACCTTTTTAGTTTTTGGACAAAATAAATGAAGTTTTAAATCGGTGACGTATAGCAAAAACTTATATATTAACCAGTTTAGAAAAGCTGAATACAGAAGAAAGTAACCATCTTTTATTTTTGTTTATTCTTTTTAATTTTTAATTAATTAATTTATTTTTAGCTATGTTGGGTCTTTGTTGCTGCGCATGGGCTTTCTCTAGTTGCGGCGAGCAGGGGCTACTCTTCTTTGCAGTGCGAAGACTTCTCATTGCGGTGGCTTCTCTTGTTGTGGAGCATGCGCTTTAGGTGCGTGGGCTTCAGTAGTTGTGGCACGTGGGCTTCAGTAGTTGTGGCATGTGGACTTAAGTAGTTGTGGCTCGCGGGCTCAGTTGCTCCATGGCATGTGGGATCTTCCCGGACCAGGGCTTGAACCCGTGTCTCGTGCATTGGCAGGCAGATTCTTAACCACTGTGCCGCCAGGGAAGCCCCCGTCTTTTATTTTTGAATAGATAACTGTGTAAATGATTATAAACTTGGTGCTTTAATTCAAACAAACACCCTCAGAATGTTTTTATAAAAGTTGTGTATTGATATAAAGATATTCACACCTTTAGCATTTTTTAGATGTGATACATATATATATATATATATATAAAATGGGAATTGTCATATTCATTTTTGCTATGGCCTTATGGCCTTATTCATCTTGTAGAGGTATATACTGCAGAAATATGTAACCAAATAGTATTATAAATGAGCTACCTGTACTTTTTATCATTTTAATTCTAGGTTTGAATTACTAGAACCTGTCATGATCTTAGGAAAATGAAAGCTTACATGATGTTTAGCCACTTGGAAAGTATTTCTCTGGGTCTTCAGTTCATGTAAAACTTGACTTTTATTTGTAAACTAACAGTACTTTTGTTATAAGCACTTTATTAGGATCTTCTGAAGCATTCCAGTAAGTTTCCTCTCTTAATCAGTAATTAATCATTAATCATTAATAAAGAAGGTGGGCAGGATTTAAAGCCAGAATGTACATCAGGGATAATTTAGTTTAGCAGCTGAGTTCTGTTTATGTCATTCATCTTTACCACAGACAGTGCAGGTTTTTTGTCTTAATTGGCAACATTAAAAGGGAGAGAGGTTTTAAAACATCCAGGTTTCAAGTTCTTTTGAAAAATAGTAAAATCTGATGACGCTAGGTTTACATTCTTTTGTGTTAACAATAAACAGGCTCTGGAACTTGTCTGCTCTGGGTCCCTTTAGAGGGGACATACTCTCTCCAGTTTGTCCCAGTCCCCCCACCACCCACTCCTCATTTTTACTCTCTTGACCAACATCATCTGTCATGCTTCACTAATTTCTGTTAAATGTTTTGTCTCTAAGGCATTGAGTTTATGACCCCTGAGGTCCAGATTACCGTTAAGAACTTGTATTACTAGTGGTAAAATTCAACCTTTATAATTACTTTTCAGGCTTTAGGATCTCAGTTTTCTGTCAACATACATTAATGATAAATTGAATTCAAATGAGGAGTTCAATTTCATTTGAGATAATTAAGTGAAACCTGGTCTTTGAGTGAAAGAAGATATATTAGTTACCTGGCAAAATACATGAACTTCTGTTCCCTACCTCTTTTGCTGAATGAAAGGCAAAGTGAAACCTGATTTGTTTTGTTTTGACAGTTTATTAATCATGAGGTTGGGAGAAATTTTGTCTATTTTCACAGAACCAAAGTTGGCAACCAGAGAATATTTGGACACTATATGGAGTATTTTGTTTCCCTTTATAGTCTGTGTTGGGTTGTCTACAGTATCACCCTCCCCAGTCGTGGAAGAATGGTTAGGATGCTCTTACAGAGTTGAGCCCTTAATCAGACTAGAGAAGATGCCCAAATGGTGGTCAAAAACAGACTGGTTAGAAGGCTGTGAAGTAACCTATTAAAAAACAAAAACAGAAACAAAAGAAACCTTTGACTTCTGTGTCCCAAAATGGTGGACTAGATTATTTGGTTCAATCTTCCTGCTATAATATCTGACTAAATATAACAAATATCCACTTGAAGGCAATTAGAGAGGTAACAAGGTAGTGAGTAATTGCCAGACTGATATCAGGAAGAAAATGGAAATCCAGAAAGGTGAACCTAGTCTTGGGTCTGCTTTTGCTCTGGAGGGGGAATTTGTTAACCAAGAAGAGGAGGCTGAAAGGTTGAGTAGAATTTTAATAGTCTTGTGAGATTAGAAGGACAAGTTATAGCACAGCATCTCCAAGTTTGGGACTTGGGAAGAATTCCTTGGTTTGAGAACCTGAAGGATCACATTCAAGGTATAAAGGTGAACTAGAAGCAAACCATTCACATAGAATATAGCTTAGAATTGAGTCAACTAGATAGCTTAGAAAAATCTGAAGTTTTGAAAGTAGATTAACATGATCTGAGATTTTTAGTGCCCTGGGAATCTGAAAGATGCAAGTTTGGAGAAAGAGAACAGGTTCCTAGGTCTCAAATTATTTCTACAAAACTTTTTCAAATACAATATATCCATATAATAATTGGGCACAAGAGGAGAAAGACAGTCAGAATGAAAATCAGCAGAAACAATAGACAATAGAAACAGACCCAAAGGGGCATCAAATATTTGGATTGTGAAATAGACTTTAAAATTAATGTTTACTATGTTCAAGGAGATAGAATAAAAGATTGAAAATTTCAGTATAGAACTGGAAACTATAAAAAATGTCATTGCAGATTTGTAAAAGAGCCAAATATTCAAGAACTAGAAAAACAAAACAGTAAACAAAATTAAGAACACAAAACATTGTATTAGTTATCTATTCTGCATAACATATAACTGCAGACTTAGCTTCTTAAAACAACATACATTTATTATCACAGTTTCTGTGGGTCTGGAGTTCAGCCATGGCTTAATTGGGTTCTCTGATTCAGAGTCTCACAAGGCTGCAATCAAAGTATTGGTCAGGGGAAGGGTGTCATCTGAAGGCTCAGCTAGGGAAAGATCTGCTTCAAATCTGTGTGGTTGCAAGCAGGTTGTTGGACTGAAGTCCTCAGTTCCTTACTGGCCATTGGGTAGGGACATCCTTCAGTTCCTTGCCAAATGGGCCTCTCCACTAGAGCAGCTTACAATAGAAAGAGCATATAGAGAGAGTCTGCTAACAAGACTGTTGGTCAGAAGGCCAAGTCACTGTATCCAGTCCATAACCAAGGGGAGGGGACTGCACAAGGTCATGAATAGGAGGTGTGAATCATTGGGGACCAATGATTCTTAGAGTCTGCCCACCAAAGATTATAAATACCACTGAAGAGAGAATTCCTGAATTGGAAAGTCAGAATAAAATATCCATAATAAATGTTGTCTTCATAAACTTTTTTACTCCGCCATTACCAATAAAGAAGGGTTGATATTTACCCATGCCCAGAAGAATGGAAGTAGTGTGGAAAGGGGATAAATAAGGATATATGTTAATTGAATACATAGGAGCTTAGAAATAAGGAGACTATTAGGGAAGGAAATGAAGGATCAAACTAGGTATTTAGGAATCCCATTTTTTCTTGTTCTGGATGCCAGTGGGTACCCCATCTGTAGCACTCTTTGTAATGAGCTATACATAATTTGTGGCTTAGTTGATATTTTTGATGTTGATTAATAACATGCCAGTGGATAATCAGTAGAAACGTGTGTCTATAAACTACTAGCCATAGCACATATTTTATCTTGCTCATTTTATTTCTGCACAGGATTTTTCAAGGTGCAAACATCATATTTCTGAGAAGTATACAATTTTCTTAAATAAATAGGTGTTTATTTTTTAATTGGCCATTACCTCATGGGAGGTGATATTTGTAAATATATTTCAAATTAGCATGCATTTCAGTAAATAAATTCTTTACATGTCCAAAAAAGCCCAACATGACAACTGTAGGTTAAGAACCAGTTTTAGTTTATCTCATAGGTGTTCTATCTTTGTTCAAGCTTAGTTATAATGGAAAAACTCTTTAATGTTGACAGAATTTCTTTAGAATAAACGATTAATATGTCTGAAAGACCAATTTCACCTGGCAAAATTGGAGAGGAAATAGTAATTTGGAAAACCAAGTTACTGTAACCTTTGATAAGCAAAGGCATCTATAATGTAAGTCATTATAGTATTTCTCCTTTTTAAGAATTCATAAATTTAATGGTCCTATCAGTTGCATGTTAGTTTGAAACTGATCTCGAGCTAGATTCATACTGAATAAAATCCAGAAACTTTCGTCATAATTTGACTAGATGCACAGGAAGCTAGGAAGAAAAGGGAAAACATGGAGAATAAACTTCTTCATTCCAGGTACTATATTAACATGAAATCAGTCAACCTTCAACACCCATATTCATTTGAAACTCGATGACATTGTTTAGTTACTTATCATGCACTACCCAAGGGACATATAGATAAATATTTTAACATCCCTATGTAGAAGCATCCAGTAAGGTTTATGACTTTGTTTATATCAAATCATACCCTATGTATTAATTTTATCCACTTAGGTAGAGAATGGATAGGCTTTTGATTTAGTTTAGAAAATCAGATTTTCATATTGTTTTTTAGCTTAATTTTAATCTGTAGAATATAAGATTATTTTTGTTGTCGATGTGAAATATGTAATTATTATAGAAAATTTGAAAAGAGAAGTGGGAAAAATAATCTCATACTGTTAACATTTTGGACTGTTGCCTTATATCTATGCATTTTTGTCAACAAAATGTTTTATGTTTTTATTTCATAATCATCAAATTACTGTAAGTTTCTATATTCTATGAATAGTCTTTTGGGGGTATTTTAAAATGTGATTGAATAGTAACAGTATTCTGTTACTGAAGGAGAAATACTTAAACATGAAATTTCCACAATATTAAGTTCACATTCATTTACAGAGGAAAATAATCATAATTTTTTCAATTGTAAAAAACTTGAACATGATAATTCTTTAAGATTAGCTAATGTGGGTGTAAATATATTTAATGTTGGACTGGTTCACAAGTATGCAGATGATTATATCCTTTCAGTATATTTGCAAGATTTCCATATCTCACTACCTTAGTGTGATTCATAATTGGAAAAATAAAGGATCTGTGTATTTGGAAAGCCCTAAAGGAAGAAAAAATATCTATACAATTATCCTCTGGTAAAGTGTAATTTGTTGAAACCTTCAGAACTAGGATTTTAAATGTCATTTAAAAGAACAATGCCAGAGAATTCTAGGTCTCAGGTTAGCTGAAAATGTAAACAAGTTTTAAAATCGGTTTGACAGTTGGATCTGAAAATCTAGATTGAAGTCTTGCTTCTATCATTAACTAGCTAAGTGACTTAGGACCACTCAATTTTTCTTGAATTCAGTTCCTTCATATAATAAATTGAGGGGATTGAACAAGAAGATCTTCAGAATCCCTCCTAACTCTAATGTGCGATGAATCATTCCTTCTAAGCCTGTCATAGCAGATGTGATTTGCCATTAACATTATTTTTTTTAATTTCTTTTTTAAACCTCCTGTTTCCAAATGACAAAATGGTAATGTTCTTGAGAGCTGGAGAGTTGTGTGGGGTTCAGCTTGCCCTTTCACTAAGTTTCTTCAGTTGTGATATTTTTCTTTCATACATTTTCCCCCATGGCACTATCCCCTGAGGGATAGACTCATAAACTTTTAGAATAAAAGGAAATTTAATGGTCATCAAGTTCAACCCACGATTCAGTGCTCAAATGTCCTCTAAAACATTTGCACCAAATACTCCCCTCTGTGCCTGAAGGTTGAAGATTTGTTACCTCCCAAGGCTGCCATTTTCCCAGTTTGTACTGTACTGATTACTAGACAAAGTTTATTTTGAGTTGAAATCTCTTTTCTGGTAGCTTCTTCCCATTTATAATTGCCTATCTCAAGGATATTTGGATATCTTCTCCATTTCCTTTCATCAAGTACATTTTTTACATCTTACTGTGTTCTCTTTTTTAAAAAATATTTATTTTATTTATTTGGTTGCACCAGGTCCTAGTTGTGGCATGTGATGTCTTAGTTGCAGCATGCATGTGGGATCCAGGTCCCCAACCAGGGATTGAACCCAGCCGGGCCCCCTGCATTGGGAGCGCAGAGTCTCAACCACTGCACCACCAGGGAAGTCCCTGTCTCACTATGTTCTTTTAATTGGAAACAACCTAACTGTTCAACAATAAGGGATTGGTGAAATAAATTTTTCCCAATCTATATAAAAGGAGTACTGCATCAGTTTTCTAGAGTTGCCATAACAAATAACCACATATTTGGTGGCTTAAAATGACAGAAATTTATTCTTTCACACTTTTGGAGGCCAGAAGTCCAAGATCGAGGTTTGGCAGAGTCATGCTCCTTCTGAAAGCTTTAGGGGAGAATCTTTCCTTGTCCCTTCAAACTTCTGGTGGCTCCTGGCATTCCTTGGTTTATGGCAGCGTAACTCCAATTTCTGCTTTGTCTTCACATGGTCTTCTTCCCAGTGTCTGTGTGTGTTCTCTCCTTTTCTCACAAGGATGCCAGTGATTGGATTTAAGGTGAACACTAAATCCAGGATGATGTCATCTCAAGATCCTTAACTAATTACATCTTCAGAGACCGTTATTTCCAAGTAAGTTCACATTCTCAGCTTCCAGGTGGACATGAGTTTGGGGGGGATACTATTCAACCCATGACAAATACTATAAAACTGCTTAAAATGATGAAATGGGTAAGTACTCAGTTGGTCATACACTATCTTGTAGGACCAGGCACAAGTTCTCATTGATCGTTTGGGAACATCCTATTTTAATAAGTCTATCATCATTAAGCTTTTTAACAAATTATCAACATGTGTAGTGTTATGTGTTGAATTGTGCCCCTCCCCCCCAAATTATACTGAAGTCCTAACTCCTAGTACTTCAGTGTGTGAGCTTATTTGGAAAGAGTCACTACAGATATAATCTGTTAAGAGGAGGTCAGACTGGGGTAGGGTGGGCTCTTTATCTGATATGACTGGTGTCCTTACAAGAAGACGACACAGGAGAGAAAAACCACGTGACAACAAAGGCAGATTGAAGTGTTGCAGCCACAAGCCAAAAAATGCCAAAGATTGCCAGTAAACCACCAGAAACTAGGAAGAAGCAAAGACGGATTCCCTCCTACAGGTTTCAGAGGAACATCTGCCCTCCCTGCCAACACCCTGATTTTGGACCCCTAGCCTCCAGAACTGTGAGATAATAAACCTCTGTTGTTTTAAATCACCTAGTTTGTGGTAGTTTGTTTTGGTGGCCCTAGTAAACCAACATGGGTACAGTTGACCCTTGAACAAGATGGGGGGCTTAGGGGTGCCAGCCTTCTGCACAGTCCAAAATCTGAATATAACTCTACAGTTGGCCCTTTGTATATATGGTTCTGCATCTGTGGATTCAACCAACTGTGGATCCAGTAGTACTGTAGTATGTATTTAGTGAAAAAAATCGGCATATACGTGGATCTAGACAATTCAAACCTGCATTGTTCCAGGGTCCACTGTAGTTTAAAAAAACAAAAGAAACTCTGAGCTCTGGGAACAGGATTTCTGAACTCTAAAAGCCTCCACCAATAATAAGGTGGGGGTTTTTTTGGTTTTTCTTTTAACATCTTTATTGGAGTATAATTGCTTTACAATGGTGTGTTAGTTTCTGCTGTATAACAAAGTGAATCAGCTATATATATACATATATCCCCATAACCCCTCCCTCTGCGTTCCCCTCTTACCCTCCCTATCCCACCCCTCTAGGTGGCCACAGAGCACCGAACTGATCTCCCTGTGCCATGCGGCTGCTTCCCACTAGCTATCTGTTTTATGTTTGGTAGTGTATATGTGTCCATGCCCCTCTCTCACTTTGTCACAGCTTACCCTTCCCCCTCCCCATATACTCAGGTTCATTCTCTAGTAGGTCTGTGTCTTTATTCCCGTCTTACCCCTAGGTTCTTCATGACCTTTTTTTTTCTTTTTTTCTTAGATTCCGTATATATGTGTTAGTATACGGTATTTGTTTTTATCTTTCTGACTTACTTCACTCTGTATGACAGACTCTAGGTCCATCCACCTCACTACAAATAACTCAGTTTCGTTCCTTTTTATGGCTGAGTAATATTCCATTGTATATATGTGCCACATCTTCTTTATCCATTCATCTGATGATGGACACTTAGGTTGCTTCCATGTCCTGGCTATTGTAAATGGAGCTGCAATGAACATTTTGGTACATGACTGTTTTAGAATTATGGTTTTCTCAGGGTATATGCCCAGTAGTGGGATTACTGGGTCATATGGTAGTCCTATTTGTAGTTTTTTAAGGAACCTCCATACTGTTTTCCATAGTGACTTTATCAATTTACATTCCCACCAGCAGTGCAAGAGTGTTCCCTTTTCTCTACACCCTCTCCAGCATTTATTGTTTCTAAATTTTTTGATGAGGGCCATTCTGACCGGTGTGAGATGATATCTCATTGTCGTTTTGATTTGCATTTTTCTAATCATTAATGATGTTGAGCATTCTTTCATGTGTTTGTTGGCAATCTGTAATAGTAAGTTTTTTGAAGCCTTGATTACTGCTTTCATCATATGCACTGTTTTCTTGACACTTGCGATAACTTTCAGCCTAGAAATGCTATGGCTTTAAACTGAAGTTTGCCTAAAGCTAGAGTAGAATGTCTTGGAATTCCATGATCAAGATAGCAACTTTGTGGAGGACTGAGATTTTCCTAGATTGAGCTCAGTATCAACTAGAATTTTCCCTGATCTGAAATTTCAGTAACTTAATCAAGAAAACTAAACCTTACACTAAGAACAATCAGTGGGTTATAGTCTAATAGAATCAGTCTTAACTCTCTGCCGGGAAAGGGCTCCGAATTTCAGTACAGGTGAGATTTAGAGACAAATCTCTCTTTGTCTCTCTCTCAGTCTCTTCCACCATCTTTTCATTTTGTTAAAATTGCTGTTCCTACATAGTTGATAGTATGTTGATAGATCGTTTTCTAAAATGTCCAGGAAACCAAGGTAGAGAAATTTCAAAACATGCTTTTCCATAGCTATCTTGGAGAGAAAAAGGGAACCAGGCAGAGCAATAATTAGAGATAATGGCTTAAAATGAAATAAAAGTAGTAGAGATTTCTAGTTCAAGCAACATGGTAGACTAGGGCATCAACTACTTTCTCCCTCTATTACAGATTCTTTATAAAGAAATGTACCATAAGAAGGTACACTAAAGTATGACTGAGCTGAAAGGAAGGAAGGAAGAGAGGAAGGGAAGGAGGGAGGGAGGGAGGGAGGAAGGAAGGATGGATCCATAAGTGGGAACCTATTAGTACACTTAAAGCCAGAACAGTGAGCTCTGAGTGGTGCTTCTGTAGCCTGGGTGATATCATGCCTGGATATGGGCTGTGGAGTTTGAGCATATTCACGTTTGCTTGGGGAAAGGAGGCATGGACATAGCTAACGACTGTTGAGCTTAGAGATTGGAAAACAGCCCCAATCCTCCTATGAAAGGGACTAGAAGAAAGGCAATCCACAGAAAATGAAGCTAAAATATCCTTAGCCTCAGTATCAATGTGGGGAATGCAAATGAAAATAATGAGTTACTATATTATTCTCATTGTATTGGAAAAAGAATGTCTAAATACCACATATAATCTTGGTGTGGGGAAATGGGAGCTCTTGTACACTGCAGGCAGGCATTTAAATTGGTGGAACCACTTTGGATGCTGCTTTGTAGTACTTTGTGCAGTGGAAGATGAACATGCCCTGAGACATACCAATTGCACTTCTAGATC
Organism: Aethalodelphis obliquidens; assembly: GCF_003676395.1. Taxonomy (NCBI): domain Eukaryota; kingdom Metazoa; phylum Chordata; class Mammalia; order Artiodactyla; family Delphinidae; genus Aethalodelphis; species Aethalodelphis obliquidens. The sequence continues at coordinate 80,284,402 of NW_020837948.1, read as the reverse complement.
AATACCCTGAATGTACTCTCGCTCAGGTGCACAAGAAGATGTTGTAAGAGATTATTCCTTGTGGCACTATTTGTAATAGGGGAAAAATGGAGAACTTCTGAATGTCTAGCAATAAAGGAATAGATACATCAGTTGTTATATGTTCATATGAACATACTAGTGTTTAAATGAATGAACATGAACAAATCTGGAAAACAAAGTTGGGGAGAAAAAGCAAGTTGTTGAAAGATATGGTCAGTATCATCCCATCTATGTAAGTTTTAAAAATCCAGAGAATATTACACTGGTAATGCTATACAGGTATAGTAAAATATAAAAATATAAACTGGAAGCTCTGTACATACTTTTGGATATTACAGTATGATGAGGGAGGAAGTGGAATAGCATTGGAGTGAGGTGGCGGTTATGTTTGGTGGTTCTGTTTGGTTATTTTCGTTGTTTGCAACATTTTATTTTAGAAAAGAAGGAGGATCAGATATAAGTATGGTAAAATAATAGTATTTGTTAAGTTTGAATGATGGGTATATTGGTTTTCATTCAATATTTTCTAAGTTTTCTGAATGCTTGAAATATACGTATGTTAAAAAATTTATGTAAATGTATTGTTTTGTGCCGGTCTCAGTCTATTGATAACCAGTGTTGTGGCTGGACCAGCCCTTATGGTTCTTATTATGACTGCAAGATGCCCTCAGCAATAACCATCACCAAACTTGGAAAAAAAAAGTTTTATTACTTAAAGGTCCTGGAAATTACATGGCACACCTGGGGCCACACAGCAAGGTTGCCGGTAGAGAGAGAGAGAGAGAGAGCACGAGGCTGGGGTTCTGTGTTTTGGGGGATTGAGGGTGGGGCCTAGGATTTCACGGGCTCACTCTTTATTGGTGAATTTAAATATAAGTGGAAATTTTAAGCACAGAAAGAGAAAAAAAAGCAGCCCAAGTGGTCAGTTACAGAAATCAACAAAGATCTCTAAAACAAAGGAGACTAAAGCAGGGTGGCAGTGGTGTCCTGGCTCTATTTCTGTGGCTGGCAATGTGTTTATTTGAGATAGCTTTCTTTGAGGGGATGACTCTTTGTAGTGGATGACAGCAATCAAAGCTTAAGTCAGGCACTTGCATTACAAAAGAGAAAAAAAACACCCGTTCAGGGCTTACACTACATTTATAAAAATAAAAATAAATATAACATGTCGTATATAACAAAAGCTCTGTGTATATATGTGTGTGTGTGTGTGTGTGTGTGTGTGTGTGAAAAACGTAGGCAAAGGAAAGGCAGGACAGACTTCTGAGTAGTAAAAACATGGAGAATCCTAGGACGAAGAAACTGGCTTAAATTACACGAACTTATTTGAGAAACCACATTCCCATATGACAATCTAGTACAATTTTCTGGTTTTAAAGTACAGGCATACCTCAGATATATTGCGGGTTTGGTTCCAGACCATCGCAACGAAGTGGATATCGCAATAATGTGAGTCATACGAATTTCTTGGTTTCTCAGTGCATATAAAAGTTAACTTTATACTATATTGTAGTCTGTACAATAGCATATGTCTACAAGATAATGTACACACCTTAGTTAAAAAATAGCATATTTTTAGCAAAAAAGTATTTTTTTTCTGAGCAGTATGTCTCAACAGTGGGCTTAAGATATCCACTAAGCAATGTTGTAAATATAATCATCCAGTCTTTGTTGTTCCATTTCTAGATTGCGGAGTAGATTGAGCATAATTCTTAAGGGCCCTAGGATTTTTGGAATAGTAAATGAGCATTGACTTCAACTTAAAGTCACCAGCTGCATTAGCCCCTAACCAGAGAGTCAGCCTGTCCTTTGAAGCTTTGAAGGCAGGCATTGACTTCTCCTCTCTAGCTATGAAGCTCCTAGATGGCATCTTCTTCCAATATAAGGCTTGTTTTGTCTACACTGAAAATCTCTTGTTTAGTGAAGCCACCTTCGTTAATGATCTTAGCTGGATCTTCTGGATAACTTGCTGCAGCTTCTACATCAGCACTTGCTGCTTCACTCTGCACTTTTATGTTATGGAGATGGCTTCTTTCCTTCAACCTCATGAACCAACCTCTACTAGCTTCAGACTTTTGTTCTGCAGCTTCCTCACCTCTCTCAGCCTTCACAGAATTGCAGAGAGTTAGAGCCTATCCGTGGATTAGGCTTTGGCTTAAAGAAATGTTCTGGCTGGTTTGATCTTCTATCCAGACCACTAAAGCTTTCTCTATGTCAGCAATAAGGCTGTTTTGCTTTCCTGTCATTTGTGTGTTCCTTGGGTGGCGCTTTTCATTTCCTTCGAGAACTTTTCCTTTGCATTCACAACTTGGCTGTTTTGTGCAAGACTCACCTTGGCTTTAAACATGCTTTCCTCACTAAGCTTAATCATTTCTAGCTTTTGATTTAAAGTGAGAGACATGTGGCTTTTCTTTAACTCAGACAGTTAGAGATCATTGTATGGTGGTTAATTGGCCTAATTTCAAGATTGTTGTGTCTAGGGAATAGAGAGGTCAGAGGAGAGGGAGAGAGAACCACTGTCTTAAATGAGCGCAGTTTGTGGCACCCCAAAACAATTACAATAGTAACATCAAAGATCACTGATCACAGATCTCCATAACAAATACAATAACAATGAAAAATTTGAAATATTGCAATAATTACCAAAATGTGATATAGAGACAGGAAGTGAACAAACGCTGTTGGAAAAATTGCACCGATAGACTTGCTCAACACAGGGTTGTCACAAACATTCAATGTGCAAAAACAAACCAAAAAAAGCACTGTGAAGTGCAAAAAAGTCAAAGCTCAATAAAATGAGGTATGCCTGTAAGCCAGAGAAGTTTAGAGATTTGCCCAAGGTCACATGTATATTGGTGTAAAGCTGGGTCTAGAATCCAAGTGTTCCGAGTCCTGTCCCATGTTCTTCCTAAATTGCCACAAATAGGTCATTAGTGTACAAGTCATGATTTGTACTTTGGCTTCATAAGGTAGATCATGTTGTGAGCTGTATTTCATAGATTCCCTTTATTTTATATTCTCCTAGTTCTTTCTATAGTGAAAGACATTTTGATGTATTAATATTAGGAAACCCAGAGTAACTCTGAGATGATACAATTTACTTCCATGTGAGAATCTTCCAGTTGGCATCAAGCTTGAGACTCAAGTAATAATTAGCTTTTAGGATTTTTTTGCAATACAAAATCAATGACTTATTGACCTATCTCTGTTTGCCAAGCCAGGCTTAAAGTAGTAGTACAGGTGTGCTGCTGTCACAGCAAAAGATCAGTTGTTTGAGAGTTCTGCTGGTATGTGTATTAACTAGCAATCTTTTGGATTAAAAGAAAAATATATTGTTTATTTTCAACTCTAGTTAGTAAAAAAAAGTGTTCAGTGATTATATTAGATTCCAGATTGTCTTATCTTTTCTTGACAATCTAGATAAATAGACTGTGACTAGACACCATTTTTAGTGTTGTCAAATATTTTGTAGAACTACATAGATTTTGTATAGAAGGGGTTATATTTTTAGCAAAGGAATTGTTTCCTTGGGGAAAAAGTACTGAACATGGAAGCATTAAAACAAGTGACAGGGAATGGAGGTCATTTATTGTACCTATCTTCTTTGTCCTATGTTTATAGTCACTAAGCATCCCCTGGGGAGGGAGCAAAGAGCTGGGTATCAGGAACTGGATTCTTGCTATTCTGATAAGTCCACCTTTATCAGTTATTTGCCATATGTCATTTCTCCATCTGGAAATGGATTTTTTTTTTTAAAAACATGGACTCCCGTATTATTTTTAAATTTATTTTTGGCTGTGTTAGGTCTTCGTTTCTATGCGAGGGCCTTCTCTAGTTGCGGTGAGTGGGGCCCACTCTTCATTGCAGTGCGCGGGCTTCTCACTATTGTGGCCTCTCTTGTTGCAGAGCACAGGCTCCAGACGCGCAGGCTCAGTAGTTGTGGCTCACGGGCCTAGTTGCTCTGCGGCATGTGGGATCTTCTCAGACCAGGGCTCGAACCTGTGTCCTATGCATTGGCAGGTGGACTCTCAACCACTGTACCACCAGGGGAGCCCCTGGAAATGGATTTTAATGCTAAATAATCCAGAGATACAGTGTGAGAAGGTATTAATTAATTCTTATTAAATATAGTCATTTACAGGGCTTCAGTATCGATGTTTGACTGTTTGAAAATGTTAAAACATCTGCAGCAGAGAGGCATTGGACATGGGGGAAAGTAACAAAACATTTAATTTGGACCTTCTGCAGGAAGCAGTATGACAGCTTACATGATATGCTTTGGAGGTTACAAAGGCCTGTTGCAGGAGTGGTTTGTTTCTGCTCCACGATGCCCGGGGTTTCACCTGGTAAAACTCAAGTGCTGGGAGTGACTCAACACCTACAATCTGGGGTCATCTGGAGCCACCTTTACTCACATGTCTGGCAGTTGTTACCAGCTGTTGGCTGGGATCTCAGCTGGAGCTAGCTGACTAGTCTACACGCACTTGGCCTTTCTATGTGACCTGGGCCTCCGCACAGCATAGAGGACTTAGAGTGGTTGGACTTTTCATGTGATGGCTCAGGGTTCCATAAGGGAGTGTCTAAAAAGAACTATTGGAGGCTGCATGGCCTTTTCTGACTTAGTCTCAGAAGTCCCATAGCATCACTTCCATTGTGACCAGTTATAAACCTACCAAGAATCAAGAGAAGGAGGCAGAGACCCCTCTCCCTGATGACAGGAATATAAAGATAATTTGGAATCATGTTTTAAAACTGACAGAGGCACCTAACTGAGAAGGAAATCCAAAAAAGAGGGGAATATATGTATACATATAGCTGATTCACTTTGCTGTACAGCAGAAACTAACACAACACTGTAAAGCAGCTATACTCCAATAAAAATTAAAAAAAAAAAAAACTGACATAGGCTACATGACTTGAAGGCCTCTAAAATCAAAAGAAGAGGACAACAAAAGGAAAATGGTGAGAAACTCTGCCCTCTTTTCCCAGAGCAGGCTGCCTGTGGAAGGTTCAGCTCTAATTAAGCTGTGGCCGCTGCCAGCTATCCAAGTGTTGCTTTAGTGATTACTCTGAGGTTCTCACACGTCTTCTTTCAGGAAGCCCTCCACACTAACATTAGATTATCATGGACAGTAAGGACCCCTAGCCTCAGCCACATTAATTGGTCTCTGTTACCCACTAGGAGGGAGTAGCAAAAAACGGTCACTTCATCATGTCAGCCTACTTAAAGTATTCAGTGTTAGATTACTCACTCCCAGATGTATGAAAAGGTTTTTCAGGTTTCAACACTATTTTTAGTACAATTTCAAGGAATCTCCTTCCTTAATATAGAGCTCCTCAATATAATATTCTCTTCCAGGAGTACTGCCTGTCCTCACACCTACCACAGAACCTTGACGGGACTTGGTTTCACGATTCCCGACGCAGACCCCATGTCCTCTCAGACTCATGAGACGAGACGTTTTTGAGAAGGAGCTGATTATCCCAGTCAAAAACTGGCCGTCCAAGTCTCACTGTGGTGTGGACTCCACAGTGCTTCCAAACATTTTTTTATTTCACAGAGCCCAAAGAAATTTATATTTACTCAGCATCCTCTTTTAAATAGGAAGGGTCTATTTTTAATCAGTGGCAACTGGCTTATGTATTCCTCCCGTCCGTTTCTCCACGTGCCTGTGTAGAAGGAATCAATGTTTGTATACCTATAGCCCATTCTTGCCAGGCTGATTAGGAAACTGGGGGTAGAGAAAACCACTCTGGACTAGGGTTCTAAAGATCTAAATTCCAAGCCTGTCTTTACCATGTGAGTCATCTTATGCTCTTGGTCAAATCAATTGCCCTTATTATTTAGCACTTCCTTTTGCCTCACTTTCCTTTCTCCATTTACTTCTTTCTTCTTCTACCATTCTTTTCCCCATAAAATAGTTCTTCATATTTTTCATTAATGATACTGACCTTACCTGTCCTTTCTGTGACAATGAAACAGATCATCTTTGGGAGATTATCTCTTCTTGCATAAAAGATGCCTGTATATTCTAAGTGACAATTTAGGTGACTCTGTTTTGTCTATCTGGCAGTGTTTACCAGAAAAAGCTTTTTTTTTTGGCCATTGTAGGGAAACATGTTAGCTATTTGGAATGGTTTCACTGGTTGAAATCCGAATCTAGATAAGGAGACTGTAGCTGTTCAACTGGCATCCCAAATCCTACAGTAAATCTGAAGACACTTATAGTTTGATAGTGCTACGGAAAGGAAGCCTAAGAGAAACTTTTCTGTTGAGCAAACGTGTGACCCAAATGTGACATGCTTCCACTTTGGTTATATCTTTCCCCACGTTTCCTTAGCTGAATATAATTTTTTCCTTCGGGTGGTAGATAAAGATAAAGGAACCAAAAATCAATGTCTGAAGATGAAGTCCTCGGAGTAAAGGAATAAAAAACAAGGTATGAGAAGGAATGATGGGGACTGAGTGTGGAGGTGGATGTAGGCTTGTGGTGAGTGTGGGCGTCATGGTGAGTGGGTGGAATGGTGGCAGAAATCAGAGGGCTTCTCTTAATACAACATTCAAAGCAGAGGAAAAGCTTTCATTTTGGGGGGTGGGGGGGAAAGAAAGTGAAAAATCTTCCCTGGCCAAATATACTCCTCAGTGTGACTTGCTGATTTATAGAAGAAAAGAGGAGTGTTTCCTAGTTTTAGAAAAGGATGTAACAGAAAGAAACCACGACACAGATAAAGGCAGGTCATGGGCTTAGCTGGTACGTCTTGGCTGGCAGGGTCCTTTCATGGTCCACCCTTGGAGGGTTGCCACATGCTGGGTCTCTGCTCAAGAGCTGTATGTCTTGAGACGACAGCACACTGGGAAGAGTCAGTCACTGGCTGCTGTGGATGTGAGAGGAAGGAAGAGACAGAATGAATAAAGGGCCAGATAATGCTGTACAGGCCAAGGGAGCAAGACAGACCCTAGGGTGAGAGGTGCAAAGCCACAGACTAAAGAACCATTTGGTTAACTTTGCTATAACCGTGATCCCCATCATTGACTTTGTCAATGTGGAATGAAGCACAAATACTCTGAGAGGATTCATGACAATAACTTGCATGTTTGTTTGTTTATTCCACAAACACGTATTGCATAGGATGGTGTGGGAAGCACTGAGCTGATCATGGGGGAATCAATGATAAGAAGTCAGACTCCACTTGAAGGAGCAATCAGAGTGGAGTCAGAAGGAAAGACTGTATTTCCATGTATGGCTCATCTACCACAAATAATTTATAAAGACTTGTCTCGTCATTTCAGGCTCAACTTTTTCTCCAGACTGACCTAGCTGTGTCCAAACAACAGTTTCACGAATTTTAAGAGCTGGTGGGAGTGGAGTGGTTGTAATAGTGTGTTAGTGGGGGTGGTAGGCTAGAAATACCCCTCCAGTAGGTACCCACATTCTCATCCCTGGAGCCTGTGGATGTTCCCTTATTCGGAAAAAAGGCTCTTTGCTGACACCTTGATTTGAGTCCAGTGAAACTGATTTTGACCTCTTGGCCTCCAGAACTGTGATGGAATAGATTTCTGTTATTTTAAGCCAGGAAGTTTGTGATAATTTGTTGCAATATCCACAGGAAACTAAAGTAGTGAGGAATGGCCTGTAAAAATGTGAATATAGTCTTGCTGCTCTTAATTTTTTTGATGATGCCATATTCCTCCCAGTGACGTTTGGGCATATGTATTTATACTATATACCAGAAGATTATTCTTCCCCTTTCCTCTCTTCCTTCCTTCCCCATCCCTTTCTTCTCCTCCCCCCACCTTATCTCCCTCACACACACATCCATGCATGTGCAGAAATAAAAATGAGGCAGCATCGTTGCAGAGAGCCAAAATGCCTTGGCGACTTATCTAAACCAAGGTAATTACTTACTTATAATGAGTTCCAAAATCCTGCTTTTTTTTGGGGTATTGAAAAGTTTTAATGTTTAAAAAAAGAAAAAAAAAGACAGGAATATACCTCTCTAAGTCTCATAAGTACATTTCAGGGTTGCAGAAAATTTGCAGCAAGAAAGAACACTGCTCTGAGAATCTGAAGATCAGGTTTCAAGTTTCATCTCTGCTGGTAACACATTTAGGAGATCAGGATTTTCCAACAATTCGATTCTTCAATTCTACGGAAAAGTAGAATTGATTTGCCCTAAACTATCAAAATCCTGCTTTGAAGCATGTGCTTCTTCAAGAACTTGAGGTTGGAAACAAAGTGTTGAAAACCATAGCAAAATGTTGATTGTATTTACAATAACTTTGCCATGTTCTCTGCTTTTGAATTTTGATGTTAGTCAAAATTAGAGGCAAATCCTAACAAGTAACAAAGAGCGGTAAGTGATAAGAATAAAGGAAGGCTGATTCCTTAGCAACATCCCTGGCTTGGAGGGTTGTTTGGACAACAGCTGTAAGTAACAATTATGTTGATACCGATGGCCAGTCTATTCAAAATCATGGGCCTCCCTGGTGGCACAGTGGTTGAGAGTCCGCCTGCCAATGCAGGGGACATAGGTTCATGCCCCGGTCTGGGAAGATCCCACATGCCGCAGAGCGGCTGGGCCCATGAGCCATGGCCGCTGAGCCTGCGCGTCCGGAGCCTGTGCTCCGCAATGGGAGAGGCCACAACAGTGAGAGGCCCGCGTACCGCAAGAAAAAAACAAAGTCAATTATGTTCTAAAAAGACACCATTTACATTATTGTCCATGAATCCAAAGGTAAAAATCCCCATGTTTATGTTGATTGCTGTAGCAATAACATTGGATGAGGTTAGTTGCACAATCACTGAGCACTTCCAGAAAAGTTCAGCAGCAATTTTGCGTAGATTATCAGAACAGTTGTTAGCTTCTGCATTACAGGTTAATGATGCCAGCAGTTGGAATCTCTTAAGACTCTGCATGGCCACTCCAGTAATCTTTTGTCAACTGAGTTGTTTAATGCCAGAAACAATGTTAGTGACCAGTTCAGTTTGTGGCAGGCTAAGCTGAGTGGCGAATCAAGTATAGCATATCCACTTAGCCTCAAGGAAAAGGGAAGAAAAATATCTTAACGTCTGGTCACTTGGTCAACCAAAATAAAGCAAGGATTCAGGTTCTAACAGGGGCATTCTATCATTGTCGTTGTAGCTCCAGAGTAAATGCTGGAATTAAGATTTTGGAGTTATTTAGCTCCAGAGAAATGTGGGATGTGGTTGGAGTCACTGGAGTCAAATAGTAGAAGTAAAAATGTATTCACTTCCTTCATATCTCCTGAATCACTAATGAACCTTTCCACGGGGTATTCTGCTGTTCTTAGTCAGAGGGTATTGCACCATCACTTGTGATTTTTCACATAATCCCCACATTTTATAAAATAGTTCCTTTATTAAACTATCATTAGTTGCCCAATTCAAGTGTGCATCTTTTTCTTCCTAGACCCTGATTAATTGATGGTTGGAATGTACACCAGACATAGAACATAGCCTTCTTGTTACTTTCATGCATTTATGTGAGGCTTTTCTTTAGAATGTAGTTTATATTTAAATTCCAGGATGTATTGCCCCCAAATGTAAACACTTTTCTTACGTTATCACCATAAAATCTTTCAAATTAGCGATTTAACAATACGACACTATCACACAATCTATAAATCCCATTTGGATTTTACCAAACATCAAGCAAAGTCTTTTTCCTTCCTGGGTCAGGATCTAATTCTGAAACACATGTTGCATTTTGTTGTTAGGTGCCGTCATTCTCCTTCGGTCTGAAACAATCCCTCACTTTCCCTGTCTCCTATTCCCTTGACAGTCATAAAGAGTACAGGCTTTTCATCATGTAAGATGACTCTCGGCCTGAGTCTGATTGATGTTTTCCTGTGAACAGAGTCTCAGTACAAGAATATTTTCCTGCGTTCTTGGTAGGAATACAAAAGAAAGAAAAAAAAGTGCTCTGTTCTCATTCTCAATGTACCACATCAAGGCACCCGTAATTTCAGGTGATTTCCACCATTGATCACTTGGTCAATTTGGTGTTTACAAAGTTTCTCCAACTTAGAGTCATCATTTTCCTTCTAAATTTTCATCATGTTTTGTGGCAAGTTATTCTGATATTACCTCAATACATTTTCCTTATCAAATCTTACCAAGTCTTAGAATATATTGATACCTTCCATCCTTGTCAACTACCACTATAACGGATGTCAAATACTGATTACCCATTTGTATCATTCCTTATTTACTTATTAAAAATGTTTAAAGTCTTATTTATTTCTTTATTTTTATATCAGTATGGAATAATAGAATCCTAGAAATGTTTCTCTTACCTACTTATCTATCTATATCAATATGGAATCATAGGTCACTGTTTTATTCAATAGATTGTAATTCTATATACTCATTTATATTAATACTCAAATTAGATAAGTTTTGGCCTGTGAGCATCTCCTTATTTTATTGCTTAATTTATGTCCAGGCTTATTTTCTTCTTCCTCTGTTTCTCCCTTGAGCCAGCATGTCCCCAGGAAGCCTGGGTTCCTTTTGGTGGAGAGTGGTATTTGGAAACCAAGAGATGTATTCTCAGAGTGCTTAGTGCTGCTGGAATTTTATTGCTTCTAAGCTTCTTTCATGGACAAAACTAGGAGTGTGTGTGTGTGTTTATGTGGAGAGAGGGAGAGAAAGAGACAGAGATGTAAGTACATACCTTTATGACTATTTCTAAATCTACCTCTGTTTATTTTTAAAAGTCTGAGTTCATACAGATACTTTTAGTTCTAATTCAACCTCTCAGGGTTTTTCAAAAAATAGTCTTAAAAAGATAAGTTTTAAAAGGGTAAAAGTAGTGGCCAAGATGGCAAAGTAGGAAAACCCTGAGCTCACTTCCTCCCTCAGGCACGCCAAAATTACAACTATTTACAGAGCAACTGTCCATGAGAATGACTTGAAGACTAGCTGAAAAGATTTTCCACGACTATAGATATAGAGAAGGAACCACAAGGAGATGGGTAGCAGGGGCAGAGATGTAGTATAGTCAAGACCCACACCCCTGGGTAGGCGACCCACAAAAGGCAGGATAATCACAATTGCAGAGGTTCTCCCCAAGGAGTGTGGGGTCTGAGCCCCGCATTGAGCTCCCCAGCCTGTGGGTCCTGCACTGTAAAGACGAGCCCTCAGAACATCTGGCTTTGAAGGCCAGCAGGGCTTGCATACAGGAGAGCTGGAGGGCTGTAGGAAACAAAGATCCCACTCTTAAAAGGCACATATAAAATCTCACATACTCTGAGGCCCACCACAGAGGCAGTAATTTGAAAGGAACCTGGGTCAGACTCACATGCTGATATTAGAGAGCCTCCCAGAGCGGCAGGAAGCGACTGGAACATCCCCTGGGGACACAGCTATTGGCAGTAGCAATTTTGGGGAGCTTGGTCTACAATAAGGACACCGATGCTGACGAGCACCATTTTGGAGTCCTCCGTCTACTTATTAGTGCCGGAGACTTACCCCCCTGCAACTGGTCTGCACCAGTCCTGGGACGCCCCAGTCCAAGTAGCTAGTCACAGTGGGACCCAGCCCCACCTACCCATGGGCTGACACCAGCCCTGGGATTCCCCGGGCCATGCATCCAGCTGAGGCAGGACACGGCCCCTTCCACCAGTGGCTGGCAGCCTCTACGGGAGACAGGGCCTGGCAGTCAACTGCGCCAAGGGCTAGCCCCATCTACCACAGTCCCACCATAACAGAAGGGCCAATGCAGTTGACATAGGAGGCATCGCAGGAGAATATAGTTCTGGTGATCAGAGAGGAATGCACTGCTGCGCCCCATAGAGAATCTCCTACATCAGGCCTCTTCTCCAAGATCAGGAAATGTAACTAACTCACCTAATACATAGAAATAAAAACAGAGAATTAGGCAAAATGAAGCAACAGAGGAATATGTTCTAAATGAAGGAATAAGATAAACCCCAGAAGAAGAACAAAGCAAAGTGGTCCATAGTTTCTCAATTTCTTACATTTGAATGAAAAAAAAAAACAAAAAACAGTACATCAGTAGGGAATCATGGAATTTTCTGTTGCTAAAATATACATTTTGATAGTTATGTATACAAGGATATGCCTTACTTTTAATCAGTGATAAGCCATGGATTAAGAAGTCAGTTATCTGGAGGGCCTTTCATACCTTGTATCTCCCCAAAGTTTTGAGACTACACCATCACTGAACTTGTCAGCTAGGTTGAAAATCCTGCTGTACTAAGCTTTTGGTACCTGTTAAGTGTGTTTCACATTTTCCAAATGTGAGAAGGAAACTAAAGTTTGTAAACTACTGTTTCAACAGACCTTCATATGTAAAAATCTGGATTTAGATAATAGACAAATTGGAGGTAACAGCTTTAAGATATTCCAAACACTTCTCATGTTCTTCACATGTTCAATGGCCATGTGTACCTAAAAAACTCTCAGGTTTCTTTCTACAGCCGGGAGTTTGCTCCTGATCACCACCTGGATGTCCCAAATATGCTCAAACTCCACATGCCCCAAACTGGACTCATTAGCCTCCTATCCTTTTCAGTGTTCCCAAATCCATGGATTTGCACAGCTGTTTACACAGTCTCCCATCTGGAAAGCTGGGAGTCTTTTTTTTTTTTTTCCGGTACACGGGCCTCTCACTGCTGTGGCCTCTCCTGTTGCGGAGCACAGGCTCCGGACACGCAGGCTCAGCGGCCATGGCTCACGGGCCCAGCCGTTAAGCAGCATGTGGGATCTTCCCAGACTGGGGCACGAACCCGTGTCCCCTGCATCTGCAGGCGGACTCCCAACCACTGTGCCACCAGGGAAGCCCTGGGAGTCATTTTTCACATCCATACTTTCCTTCCCATATCCAGCCAGTTACCAGGTGTTGAAAATTCCTAAAGATGTTTCCTTCTCACAGTTCATTTCTTCCCCTACCTATTGTCTTATTTCAGATCCTCATCACTCATCTGGACAATTCCAAGGGTCTTCTAAAGTTCCTTGCCTCCAGTCTCACTGCTCTCTACTTAGCCTTCACAATGCAATCAGAAGGATACAAAGATTTCCCTCAGAATGAATGAAATCCATGCTTCATAGCAAGGCCTGCAAGACCCCTGGTCACCTTTCTGGCCTGAAGTCCTGTCATTCTTCACTTTTTCATGTTTAGCAATACTGAACAAGATGTCTTTCACTAAACGCACTGAATTGATCCTGAGCTCCTTGTCCTTACATGACGAAGCTCCAGATTTACCTTTATATGTGAACCGCTTCTTGGTTCCTCCGCACAGACTGAGGCTCACCGCCCATTTACTCCACACAGACGTCCATTATATCCCCATTGTATTGCATTTATTGTTCCTAGGTTCCTTAAGAGTATGGATTGTGTCTGTTCTTTGTTCAGGCTCTAGTACATTGCACAGTGCCTGGTACATTATAATTCTCAGTAAATATCTGGCTAATGAATGAATGCATCCCCCTGATTAGAACCCTCAACAAAAGCAATCAAAATATAATTTACTATGCAACAAAATTTGACTTACAAATTTTGGAGTTGCGAATACATTGAATCTTCTACTGGCTTCACTCATAATCAATCAGAATATTTTAAGAATATAACTATCTGATTTGAATATGTTGACCTTTTGGGGAAAATATAGTTTGCAGCTACAGTGGATTCTCACATAAGTGCTGTAAATTATAGACACCAACACATTTATTATCTCTACTGTCTACTTTGTGTCTTTTCCTCTTTATGATCAGCAGAATGCTTTGTATATCATATTTGTTCTCTTTTGCAAGACACTGTGTGGGCGCTCTGATGTGTAATTTGCCCATGCAAAAAGGAAAATCACTGCTGGAGAAAACTGTAGGCGGTGTCTGTTCTTACCTTTGGGGAAAAAATATTGTTTCATAACTCATCCCAAACTTTGAAGACATTTTCTATCTTAAGACTTTTCTTCTATGTTATTGTGACTATAGTTGGTCAAGGCTTCTGGCATCATGTTCATTCATTCATTCATTCAATGAATGTTTATTGAGAACCTAGTACTTGCCAGATATTGTCCTAGAGGATAGGGTTACAAAAATGATTAAGACAGAATCCCTATCCTCATAGAGATTGTAGTATAGTAAGAAAAACAAGCCACTAAAGAGACAATTACAATAATGATAAGTATTATAGTAGGTAACCTGAATACAGCTGAACTACCATGTAGCCCATTTCAACAGCATGGTGTCCTACTGGGTATGACATGCATGAGAAACTCAATCTAAAGATTGAAAATTAAATTATTTTTGTGTGTATTCTTGAAAAGTGCCAAGAGTGGTTGTCCCATGAAGCACTGCAAAATATCCTAAAAATCTGCGTTCCCAACCATCCCCCCAGCTGATAAACACAGTAAGGCTGCTGCCCTCAATTTTCTCTTCACCCCTTCCCCAACTTTTGGTTTATTTGCTCTTTCCCCACTTCCTCTTTCATTGTCTCTCCTTCTTCAAATTCTCTATCTAAAAATTCACACCACTCTTGGTCTTCTCTATTTATTTCTCCTTTCCCTCCTTTGTTTCAAATCTACTCTTTTCTTTCAAGAATAGACTTTGCCTACCTTAAAGTAAGTAATCTAGTTGGGTTTGTTTGTTTGTTTTTTGGGTTTTTTTTGACTCTGCCGCTTGATACCTACACCATAATCTGGCCAACACAAGAATCAGGATAATAAATAGCTCAGAAGCCCAGCAAGGATAGGAGAGTGAAGGAAGATGTGACCATTCATGCATTAACATTTTTTCCCCATCACGATAAGAAATTATGACAACCCATCATACCTTCCTTACAGAGGTGGGAATTCTAGGAACAAATTAACACTTTCCAGTTTACACAAAACAAAATGGAACCATGATTATTAAACTCCCTAGACCTAGACACTTAAAATTATGAAAAGAAACATTTTGCTGCTAAAATGGAATGGATATTAAAATCAAACAAATAAACAAAAAAGAGAATTCTAGATAACCTTTTAGAACAATTTGTCTTAAGAAATCCTGAAATGAAAACTTTTGGTCCTGGACTGAAAAGTGGCTGTCAACTTTGGAAATATACTAAATTCAAAATAGACTAGACTCTAGTTGTGTTGTGCCTTTGTATCAGTATAAAAGTCAGTTGTATGCTGACAATTTGCTCCTCCCAAGCTTGGAAACATTTTATTGAGTTATCACAAAGGACTTTTGTGATAATGATCTAGTTCAATTTTTAGCCTAGTGAAGAAATCTCTTCCATAAAGTGCTTGATAAACAGCCATTGACCTTCCTCAGGGTCAATCTGGAGGATGGGTTAAGGTGGGCCGTCTAGGAGAGGATTCCCCATGAAGAAAGTATTTGAGAATTATGTCTTAGAAGTGGGGTAAGAAGGCAGCAGATGGAGAAGGGAAGGAAGGACATCCCTAGGTAGAGGAATTGCATGATGAAATGAGAAAGGGATTGAAATATATATTGTGTTTGCAGAAAATCCAGTGGCTTGATATTATTGTGGCATAAGAGTTTAGAAAAATGAGAAATAAAGATTGGAAATATATTTTGGGAAAAGTGATGAATTCTCTAAATGCCACTGCAAGGAGTTTGGAATTCATCCTGGAAGCAATGAAGAATTCAATCCAACTAATTGTGGGAAGCCTTCTACAATTTTTTAAGTTGGAATAAATTCTTCTTCCCACTGGAGAGATAAAAATAAATGAATGAATAACTAAATGAATCACCTCCAAAGGGTGGGTTTTTTTATGTAAAAGGGAAGTTTATTGTTTATTGTTTCCATTTAGTCCACACCTGGGAGGGGACTCTGGAATGAGGAAGGCCAGCTGGGCTTGGAAGGCTCCTTGTCGGGCTTGAAGGTGAGCCTTCTGCCCAGTCTGTTCTGGGGCTGTCAGCCCTCTGGAGGTTGATCAGGTGGTTGCCCAGAGGTGGTTTACACCCTCCAGGACCACATCTTCATGGTGGAAAATGGAAACACAGAGAGGTAGGTGTAGGATGCCTGCATTTGCAGGTGGACCAGACAGTTGGTGGTGGTTTTCACTTTGGTGGAATAATTCTGGCAGATCTGACAGCTCATGGTTGGTTGGCAATGAGGATTTAACCGCAAAAAATAACTTTAGCTGATCTTGGAAGCTAAGATCCTGCAGAGAAGTGGTCCTGGAGGATGGACTGGAGAGGGGATTGGAGGGTGGTCTGAATCTCTGGGTCCATTCGTCCAAACACTGGTAAAGTGAGCTGGCACCAGTGGGCGCTCTGTGCCTTTGCAAATAAGGTAAGTATGCCTTTAAGATTATGGTTCAACCCAATCAAGAGAAGAAGGAATAAATAAATAAGAGTATGATGGTACTTATTCTACTGAAGACTTCTCTCCCAGTTGTCAGGGTCATTGGCTAAGCATTTAGTGGGATAAGTATTCAAACATCTGAGACTTCTATCAACAGTATGACCAGCAACACATTTCGTTTAATTACTTGGAAAGATCTTTTATTTCTAGGACTAAAGTCAGAGACAAAATAAACTACATCAGGACCAGAGATACTCTAGTAATACCAAATTTTTTTTTAATTCACATATATTACATCCGGGTTTTCCAGACATTTTATGGGATAATTATGGCAAGGATAATTATTGTAATTTTAGAAAAGAGGAAACTAATCTAAGATGGTTAAATGATTTGCTTAAGGCCACATAGTTAGGGAGGGGAACCCTAGGGTGCAAACCTAGATATGTCCAGTTCTAAGGCTACTGATTTTTCTTAAACCTTACAATGAATCCCAGATATACTTTAATAAAACATATAGTCAGCTTTATGAGGAGGACACAAAACGAGGTCCATTGGAATGACAAAAGAATGAAGTATACACTATGTAAATATACAAATTATTTTCTACATCTATATTGATAAATCAAGTGCATGCAGGTGACAAAGCAAACTACAATGTTAAGTACTTCCAGTGTGAGCAGAGATGAACTAATAATGCTGGGGAAATTATTATTTTACTATGAAACATTCTTCACCTCTATTTGTCTTTGGAGATGTAGCACAGGAAATTTGCCTGAGGAGCAGTTCTGAGAAACAAAAGATGCAGACAAATTTTAAGGAGGTCAGATGAGTGCTAGGGAAGAAAAGTGCCCAAGGAAATGTTACTAGAACAAATGTATTTAATCTGCTAATGGTTATTTAAATGGAATTTTTCTTTTGCTTTGAAGCTTTAACTAAGTTTTTAAAAACCTATCTTGATTATTCATGATGATGGGTGTCTTTAATTTCTCCCACCAGGTTTTGTTTGTTCAGTCTCTCCCTAATCCCTAACAATATCATTCCCTGGTTCACTTCTCCCCTCCTCCCCAAACAGGGATATTCACAGTGCTATGCGTGTAAGAGATACCGACTAAGTATGTGTAATTGATCTAAAGTCTGACTTAGCTTTGTTTTTCTGACAGCAACTATATATGCCATGAAATGGATGGAAAAGAGAAGCAATAAAAATCCCAGGTAATAAGTAGACTTTATAATTAGGCACTGAGTAATTGATAAATGTCTGTAGTTAAATGTAGTTGCTTATAAATATTCAGCTAATTAGTTATAAATTTATAACATCCAGAATTGTTAAACACCGTCCATGAACAAGTTCTCTGTTATCTAATCTTTTCATTTTAAGAAGTTTAATCTTCCTTCCTTTCTCCCCCCACCCTTCTCTTTCTCTCTTTAACATAATATCAACTACATATAAGATAAGGATAATAATAGCACATACTTTTTGGTGGTGTTGTGAGGATTAAATGAAACAGTCCATGCTTAGCATGTTCCCAGCAATGTCAGTTTATTTTGTGATAGGTTGTTTATACTGAACTCTTATTTTTGCCTGGCACTTGCCTAAGTGCCTTCGGTGAGTTATGTCTTTTTATCTTATCACTCTTACTTGGAAGATGGGGTCCATGGTCGCAGAGCCAGTAAATGCTAATGGCAATATTTGACCCTAGGTAGTCTTATTCTAGTTTCCCAATTCTTAGCCATGATACTTCTCAGTCTGGACACCTGTAACTTGCTCTTACTTTTCCTTGATGTGCAGCAAGTGCAGCTTTGCCATATTTTTCAGCAGGATTTCCAGATGTAGCAAAACAGGTCCTTTGAGTTAACTTGAGTGAAGTCCTTCTACAGTAAATCAACAAAGAGAGATGTCACATTAATATTGAAATCACTGAGAGTTCCAAATTTAAATTAGAATTATGTTTATATTTATGTTATCAATAATAAAAGCTGTCAGGTATCAATAAATGCAATTTGAAATATTCTGGATATAAATGTTAAACATTTTTTACTTAACAGTATAGAGGTCAATTACTCTTTTCCCTTCATGGCTGCAGTAAGGACTCTTGATCTGGTGGAAAATTTCACAAAATTAGGAGTGTTTTGAATGAAACAATCAGAATCCCTCTGATTTTATTAATATACAGATCTCAAAATTTAGTACTTATGTCCAGTGCTATAAAATAGCAAGTATATATTAAAATAAACCCTGCAATTAAAATTTCAGTAAAGCTCTTATATGAATTGTAGATAATTAAAAACAAGGTGTTATACTGATAATAATTTAGGGGACAATATTGGATGTGTGTGTTTTTCCTTTTAAAGGTTGTAGACTTATGCTTGACTAATTCTTTGGACAACATCCCTGGCAATGTTATTATTTTTCTTGAAGTAGTTGGTGTTCACAATTTTTAATTCTCATTACCAGCATTTAAATATACATACCAACATTTACTGTTTTGGGGTGTGTATTTAAATCAATAACTGTCAAGCACCCATAGGAAAACAGGAGAAACATGAAGTCTTTCACAGTTTAAGTAGTGTAGCTGTATCCCAAGAAGGTCTGTGCCTTAAAAGACAATTGTCTCGTTCAGAGGACTACCTTAATTTAAAGACAGCATGTGAATCTATTGAAATGTGTGTGGATTACATACATCTTGCCTCCTGGACCCAGCCCTGGACCCCAGCAGTTGACCCAGTGTTGAGCATATAGGTGGATCTTAATATTTGTTGGATGGGTAAATTCTGACTGATCAATGGAAACACTAGAAATGTGATTTTGTGTGTGTGTGTGTTGGGGGGAGGGGTGGTTTTTAGATGGGAGAGATTCATTCATTCCTGCATAACAAGTGGAAAAAAGTTTGTAAAGCAAAGGTTTTAATGGCAAAGGCTTTGAAAGTAAAAGTTTATTAAAAATTCAGAATCCAAACTTGGGTATGAATGGTAAGTTCGTGCAGTGTAGCTATCTTTTACTGTCCTCTTTTTGTACACTTTATTTTAGAGGCATTGACTGTTAACGCAAGATATGTCTTGGATAAATATGAATTAGTGGAGCAGAAAAAAAATGATAAGTAAACATTTTCAAAACAGGTTAGAATTAGAAAATATGTTATATAAGGACATATATTCTCCCTCAAGTCTTCACGTACCTAGTGAGTTTGCTATTTCTGTAGGAAACATCATCTTGCATGAGGAGAGAGGGCATTTTAAACTACATGAACAAGGGCTTCCCTGGTGGCGCAGTGGTTGGGAGTCTGCCTGCCCCTGCAGGGGATGCGGGTTCGTGACCCGGTCCGGGAGGATCCCACATGCCGCGGAGCGGCTGAGCCCGTGAACTATGGCCACTGAGCCTGCACGTCCGGAGCCTGTGCTCCGTAGCGGGAGAGGCCGCAGCGGTGAGAGGCCCACGTACCGCAAAAAAAAAAAAAAAAGTAGACTACATAAACAATTCCATCTAGTTATAAATAGATTGTGTTCTAGAAGTTCATTTGAAAGTTAATTTTTTAGAAGTTATAACCTATTTTCCTGAGGAAGCAATGTGAGAAATAGGACTTAGATTCTCAAGGTGCCAGAAGGTGTAATGACTTGTCCAAGCAATTTAATGTAAAAGCAAGTGCTCCGGGTTAAGAAAGAGCTGGATTCAAATTCCCCCTCTCTAAGTGATAGTTTCCTTCTCTATAAAATGGTGCTAATTATAACATTCACTTCATTGTGTCTATGTGGGTTAAATGACGTGGTAGATTATTAAGTGCAGTGCATGCTTCCAAGCAAACATTGCTCAAAAATGGAGACATTGTTTCTCCCATTACAATAAAGCCTACAAAAATCCATGCTCTCACGGTATTTATACTATCTTTATTGTATCCCATTCCTTTTGGGGCCCCAGACATTGTTAGTATTTAAAAATTATCTATGTAATTCTGCTCTGCCTCATCAGGACAGACTTCCATACCTTTCTTCATTCTCTTTTCTCAGCTGGAAATGAATCCATATACTTTTTTTTCTTCCAAGTTCCAGCTCAAATGCTGCTTTCTCTAGAAAGGCTTTTTCCTCACTGGAGCCAGAATTAATGAAGAAAAACTCAAATGGTGAAGAAGGAGCTAAATACTAAGCAGAGCTCATTCTAGAACCAGAACAGGCCAGTAGACATGTAGGTTTGCCTGCTTTTGAGGGTGGGTAGGGCAGGTGGTTTAGTGTCCTGGGTTAGGATAGGGCTCTTTTGTTAGAAGTAGACTAGGTGAGAGCCCTAATCAAGGATCTGTCGAAGTAAATCAGAAGGGACTGAAGTAGCACGGAAATCCAGCTGGAGCGGTACTGTATAAACTTGACAGTGAGCCATATAAAAGCAGGAGCATTGCTAGACTCTCACAGTCTAACACAGGGTTAGTTAGGTGTTCGTTAACTGACTTGGTGATTTGATTAGAAAAGACAGATGGAAGAAAGAAGGAGAGTATACAAGCTAAGTTGTACAGAGGTTCAAAAGTCTATTAAGGCACATTCACTGAAGTAAAACGTCATTCAATGTGTAGTTTTCTATGCAGTAAAACAGCCTGCTGCTTTTAAATTTTTTAATTAAAAATTTTAATTTTTGCTCTCATTCACCAGTTCCCTTTTAAGAAGTAATTCCAGCTTTCATTTCAAACCATCAGTAGGAATATCCATATTCCTCATGTGATGATTTAGAATAGAGCAGGGTGGTGGGGTGAGACAAAAGCCTTTAGTGGATATTAAAAACTATGATGCTTTAATTACGGGACTTTTAAATTTGCACATACTCGGTAAACATGTTACCCTTATAAGTTTCATGGCTCAGGTGTACTCATTTATAGAAAGAGCGGACTCCTTTGGGAGGAGAAGGATCAGATACACATTAGCAGACTGAATTAAAACTTGTATCCTCTTCTTTTCTTTCTTTTTTTTTTTTTTGCGGTACGCGGGCCTTCCACTGTTGTGGCCTCTCCTGTTGCGGAGCACAGGCTCCGGACGCGCAGGCTCAGCGGCCATGGCTCACGGGCCTAGCCGCTCTACGGCATGTGGGATCTTCCCGGACCAGGGACATGAACCCGTGTCCCCTGCATCGGCAGGCGGACTCTCAACCACTGCGCCACCAGGGAAGCCCAAAGGTATATCTATTTCTGATTACTTATCCTTGCCTTTTTTTTTGGCTCACAAAATTATGTCAATGATTCAGACTTTTCTAAGGAAAGAATTTTACATTTTTGGTAAATGTCAGGTGTTTTTTGTCTTTGTGTTTCCTTAAAGGGTAACAGTTACCAAAGGCTATATGATACATTGGTACCTAGTATATTGGGAAGATAGTAGTTTCTGGCTTTATTCCAACTCTTTCATTCAGCACATGGCCTTCCCAAGGGGACTGTTCTACTTTATAACTATGCTGTATGGGCAATCGTTTTAGCCAGGTGCAGTGGAAATTTTTATCCCTTTTATGAATGCTAAGCCAGCCACCCCTTGATGCATGTGTTGCATGTGTTTCTATGAGTGCCTATTTGCATGTACACCTTCCAATTTTGTCCTTGACCTTCGTGTGTTCTATTTCTATTAGAGCTCTTTGGCTTATTTCCTTTCTTTCTATGGTTTTTAGTACAATCTCTGTATGTACCAAAGATGCCCCATTTAAACTTCCAACCTATATCTCTGTCCGGAATATTCAGATACCTCTATCTAAATGCCCCCTGAACATCTCAAGTTCTGGATCCAACAGACAGCTGTCATAGTGTGGTTTGTAAAGAGAAATATATATTTGGTCTTTGTCCCCATTCGTGGCACAGAAGTCCTGAGTCCCTGGGATTTCCTAAGTGATGAGAGCAATGGGTGTCTTCTGTTATGCTCATGAAGTGACTTTTGAAAAGCCCCTAGGTAACCTAAGGCTGAGGGCTGGTTGCTAGTGGAGCCAACCACATGATTAGAGGGTTGGAACTTTCAGTACTCCCGCCTACTCCTACCCCAGCCCCACATCTGGGGAGGGGAGAGGGGCTGGAGATGGAGTCCAATCACTAATGGCCAATGATTGAATCAGTCATGTCTAAGAAATGAAGCCTCCAAGGAAAGCCCGAAAGGATGAGCTTCAGAGAGTTTCCAGACTGGTGAACACATGGAGATCTGGAGAGAGTGGTACAGTGGGAGAGCATGGAAGCTCCCCACCCCTTTCCCTAGACCCAACCCTATACATCTCTTCCATCTGGCTGTTCATCTGTATCCTTTATAATACCCTTTATAATGAACTGGTGATTTATTAAGTAAATGTTTCTGTGAGCTGCTGTAGTAAATTAATGGAACCCCAGGAGGCGGGTGTTGGAACCTCTGATCTATAGCCTGTGACTTAGAAGCACAGGTGACAACCTGGATTTGGGATTAGTGCTGAATTGGGAGTGGGGGAGAGGGGCAGGCTTGTGGGACTGAGCCCTTAAGCTGTGGCATTTGATGGTTAACTCCAGATAGATAGTGTCAGAATTGAGCTAAATTTGTGAAATGCCTGGTCAGTGTCCACAGAGAACTGAGTTACTTGCTTGGTGGTGTGGAAAGAACACACATGTTGGACAGTTCAAACTCAATATGTTAGAATCTTAACACATAATATTTTCTCTCCTTCTTATACATTTTCACAACAACATGGTCCTTTTACTATATCCTTATTTCAGTGAAAGTCACCTTTATTTATGTAGCTACCTAAGACTGTAATCTAAGATCAAAATTCAACATCTTCCTCATTTCTTACAGACAATTAATTCACCCTCCTTAACATCTTTAGGATCAGTTTCTTTTTTTTTCCTTATATCACCACCTTACTTTGGAGCCTCATAATATTTTGTTTGCTTTACTCTGATAGTCTCCAAAGTACTTAGCCTACATTCAGTCCAGCTCTTTTCCAATCCATTTTCATACTTTACCCATCCACAGTGATCTTTCTAAAACACAAACCTTGGGTATTAAACTTGTCTAACGTTCATCTGGCTCGGTAAGTTCTGTGAGTTTACCACGTCTGATTCAACTTTGCATCTCTACTGTTTAGGTGAATACTAGATACAGGATATTTACTAATTCATTCCCTTATTCATTCCTTCACTTTAAAGGAAGTGAAGGTATTTAAGACCTTCTGTGATCCAGGGACTGGTACATGTACTGGGTATACAAATGTAAACAAGACAGCTAAAGTTTCTGTTCTATGCAAAAAAAAGTGGTGTGATATGATAGAAAGTAGACAGAAGTGGATATTTTATATAGAGTTATCAGAGAAGGCCTCTCTAAGGAGCCTGGAATCTTTAAGGATGAGAAGGATTCAGCC
Organism: Aethalodelphis obliquidens; assembly: GCF_003676395.1. NCBI lineage: Eukaryota > Metazoa > Chordata > Mammalia > Artiodactyla > Delphinidae > Aethalodelphis > Aethalodelphis obliquidens. The sequence goes on along the minus strand of NW_020837948.1, from coordinate 80,260,752 downwards.
TTGAGAAACAAAAAGGTGACTGTATATCTGGAGCAGGGTAGGCTAAAGGGAAATTGCAGCGAGGTAAGATTGCCCAGCTGGGAAAGAGCCAGAAGACAGAAGTGGTCAGTACACTTTCCTTCACTGTCTGAGTGAATGTAAAGAAGTAGGTGGGGAACTTCTTTATTCTTTGACTTGGCCAGACACTAGAAGAGTTGCTTTGCAATCTTTCCATGCTATTGCCTTTACGTTTCCATTGGATACTGAAATCTGCAATCTGTTTAAAAGTAGTCAGTGGGGATTAGTGAGCTCTGTTGTCTTCTAGACTGTTGATTGAGGACATGCAAGTGCCAACAACGAATAAGCCCGCAAGTCCCTGTAATATTTAAAAAGGATCCATTTTGTGACATATTTTCCCCAAGTTTTTTAAAAGCCTTAAGCGGAGACTCAGAAGGATGACTCCAGAGTGAATTAGCATCAAAAAAAAGAGGAAATGATTCCTTTGTTTTGATTCATGCTGATGGGCCTGCCTTCACATCAGAGCAGGAAGTCCTCTGATTCTTTTTTAAAGCACTATCAAATTCATATATGCTTTCTGTTGTCTGCATAAATTTCCAGAAGTGTCTAAAATTCAAATAGTTCAGCTTACTAACTGCATCTTCAACTCCTTATATGCAGAGGCAAGACAGTTCTATTGAAGAAAATTCAGGATAACGAGGACAGAATTGCAAATTGTAATTCCACATACAAGAGTGTTGATTTCACAATAATGTAAATAACCAGTACCAAGCTGCATGGTATACTGAAGTGAATTTGATTAGTTGGTTATGACACTGGATGGAATTTGGAAGTGGGTGGTAATGGAGTTCTATCTGATGTAGTAAAATATTAGGGGCTTTGGAGCCAAACAAATCTCTCTTCTTGCCTCTAATCCTCTGAGCTTTATACTTGAGAGCCAATTTCTTTTAATGCAGTACATGCCAAACTTGCCTGGCGGTAAAAATTACCTCAGGTAATCCTATCATTTTTACATTCCACAGTCCCTACTGAGACTGCTGACTCTGTAAGGGAGGAGCTGGGAAAGACATATTTAATGCCTCAGATGATCAGGAAGATTTGGGACTCACAGGCCTCATGTGACTAATTAGACATTTTCTTATTAGTCCCTGAAAATTCCAAGGTTCACCAGTTTGAGAAACACTGACTTGGAAAACTAAAGGCTTAGACTTTTAAAATGTCTCTCACATGGTAATTATCACTGAAAAAGAGTGCTTAACCTTTAATCTTGTCAAAATTAGTTTTAAGGCTTACCTTTAAATGAAAAAGTAAAATTTTTAAATTCTCAGAGAACTCATAAAACCCAAGGGAATGTGGGATGATCCTTAGTTGGAGAGACTCAGTTTTGCTACAGAGCCAACTATGACAGTTGTCACTTCATGAATTTATTGTCACTTCATTACTTCCTAACTTTTCCTTATGCGGTATCTCAATTTCTCATTCTAAAGGCATCTGAGTTGTCCTCAGATTTTGCATTTTGGAATACCTAATATATGCCAGTTGGTAAGATGTTTAGGTCTAGCTCTGTATGTGTTATCACATCAGTTCAAAAAAACTATTTCAATAACTGATTTTATTTTCTGTATTCCTCTTTGAGGGTAAGAAGCAAGTCATCTGAAAATGAGGTATGTCGAGAATCTGCGTGTGTGGTAAAACAACTTCTGGATCCCATCTTTTAGTTAGAAATCCACGAGCTCAATCTCCTTCAGTTTCTATACTCAAAAGGAAAAGTGGTTATTTATGTTCAACATGAAGATTCTTAGATTGTGAAGCTCTTAACCATAAAAGCAAGCCTCACCATACAGAATTTAGCTGATTACTCTGATCCAGATATTGCTAAAACATTTTCAAGGATTATTGAAATATAATGTGCAGTCTTTAATTTTTCTGTATGTATTTTTCATATAGTTTAAATCTATCTAGATATCTAGTTTTCTCTCCCACTTTTCTTTCTGTCTCCCTACCCTGACCCACACCCCAAAATACACACACACACACACACACACACACACCAGTGTATTTTCCCTTGGAGTGCATCAGTGTTTTTCTGATTAAGTTTGTATATATTTCTGAGACTGCATTTGACCAGAAAATCTAAGACATGGAGGAGGAGAATTGAAACTTTGATTAGAAAATGTGACTTTAGGTCATTATAAGAAATTAAATTATGTACTAACTAGTATTTTCTCCAAAAATAATTATGATAAATAATAGTTTGCTTTGAGATGTCATCAAGAGTATCAAAAGATGAATTGTCCTAGGCTACATACTATGTATTTTGCAGCACACTCCTTATTTTAGATTTATTACTTTAAATAAATCAAATATATACTTAAATAAATATGAACTCTAGGTCCTCAAATAATAATAAGATATACATTTCCTCCTCTTTTGGCAATCTCTATCACAAAATAGGCCAAGATGTGCCACATTCAGTCCATGGGAAATTTGCTTTATTCTGAAAGTGCTACTCTAGCTTTTCCGTATGAAATAACGATTTGCATTGAATTTGTCTCATACTTTGGAATAGGCCATCAACTGAGTAAACTATTTGGAACGTTCACTCGAACCTTTGTTATCCCAGAAAATCTTTGTATCCTATTAAGAATTGATATATGGTTTGTCAGTCCTTTTATTATTGTTATTCTTTTTTAGTTGTATGTTATGGTCATGAGTATTGGAAATGGCTAAGATAGATTAAAAATGGTAGTTAATTATACTATATTATTTCTCAGATGGTTAAATTAAGAGCTCACATGATATTAGGTATCATATGTTCTACATGGAAGAAGACCCTAAGACGTATTTTAAAGGGTAGTTTCTCACATAGTGATTATTAAAGAAATAATAAATTTCAAAAAGCAATAACTGTGCTATGATAATGCTTTTTTTAATACCAGTGAAATTTAACAAATACACCAAATTACAATTCTATAAATAACTTATTCCCTATGTGATTCATTAAATATATAACTGATCCCTTGTTTAGTCCTTGCTTAGCTAAACCTGTTATATTTCCCTCTAACAATATTGGAAATTACTTTTTTCACAAACATGTCTTCTTTTTCATTTGGTAGTTTGTCACTTTCGAAAAAAAATGATTTCAAAGTAACACTTCATGCTACACACATGCTATCCACCATGTTGGATTTAAATAAAAAATGACAGGATTTCCAAGTTTTACCTTTGTTGTGTGTTACCTTTAGATTATTGGTGAAGAATGAAGAATTCAAAATCACATATAATTTAAAACAAATGAACATTGATTTTTGAATTTGCTTTCCCATTTTGTGAGGTTATTTCCCAGATCAGAAAATGTCACTGTTATAAAGTAATAAAGCCATACCGGGGCGATCCAACTGAAAGAAAGGAGAAAAAAACTGTACAGTTTCTTATTTTAAAAATGTTTTCCTTTCTTATTAGAGAAAATTTAGAAAATACAAAAAGGAGAAATAAGATAAAAAAACCCACTTTAAATATTATCCTTCAAAGGTCATGTCTTTTAACCTTTAGTATATTTTCTTCTAATATTTTATCTATGTTCACCTTTAGGGATTTTCATAGGTGTATATAAGCAATATCAAATTCTATTTAGTTTTCTTTTTACCAGTACACATCATATTTTGCTGTATTATTATAAATTTCTCAGAGATACAGTTATGAATATCTGCAGAATATTTCATTGGTTTAATATCCCATAATTCATTCCATTATTACTCTGATTAGACAGTTAAAGAACCTCTAATCTTTCATTATTTTGTGTACAGCTTTGTATTTCTATCATTGACATGTTGCATTTCTCTATGATTCTTTTTTTTTGTAAAGTGATGATTTAATTATTGTTTTCAGATTTTGTGATTATATTCCTAGAAAACACAAACTTATCAAAAAATTATACTGACATATTATGCAGAATTGTACAGAATTATACAGACAAAATTCACTGAAGAAAATGAAAGAAGACATGAATAAATAGACTGATGGTTTGTTTCTCTGGATAGAAAGATTCAATAAAATACAAATGCACATTATCTTTCCATTGTTTCTTGTTTGTTTGTTTTAACGTCTTTATTGGAGTATAATTGCTTTACAATGATGTGTTAGTTTCTGCTTTATAACAAAGTGAATCAGTTATACATATACATATGTTCCCATATCTCTTCTCTCTTGCGTCTCCCTCCCTCCCACCCTCCCTATCCCACCCCTCTAGGTGGTCACAAACCACCGAGCTGATCTCCCTGTGCTATGCGGCTGCTTCCCACTAGCTATCTACCTTACGTTTGGTAGTGTATATATGTCCATGCAACTCTCTCACATTGTCACAGCTTACCCTTCCCCCTCCCCATATCCTCAAATCCATTCTCTAGTAGGCCTGTGTCTTTATTCCCGTCTTACCCCTAGGTTCTTCATGACATTTTTTTTTTCTTAGATTCCATATATATGTGTTAGCATACGGTATTTGTCTTTATCTTTCTGACTTACTTCACTCTGTGTGACAGACTCTAGGTCCATCCACCTCACTACAAATAACTCAGTTTCGTTCCTTTTTATGACTGAGTAATATTCCATTGTATATACGTGCCACATCTTCTTTATCCATTCATCTGTTGATGGACACTTAGGTTGCTTCCATCTCCTGGCTAGTAAATAGAGCTGCAATGAACATTTTGGTACATGACTCTTTTTGAATTATGGTTTTCTCAGGGTACATGCCCAGTAGTGGGATTAGTGGGTCATATGGTAGTTCTATTTTTTAAGGAACCTCCATACTGTTCTCCATAGCGGCTGTGCCAATTCACATTCCCACCAGCAGTGCAAGAGTGTTCCCTTTTCTCCACACCCTCTCCAGCATTTATTATTTCTAGATTTTTTGATTATGGCCATTCTGATCGGTGTGAGATGATATCTCATTGTAGTTTTGATTTGCATTTCTCTAATGATTAATGATGTTGAACATTCTTTCATGTATTTGTTGGAAATCTGTATATTTTCTTTGGAGAAATGTCTATTTAGCTCTGCCCTTTTTTGCATTGGGTTTTGTTTTTTTTTTTTTTTTGCGGTACAAGGGCCTCTCACTGTTGTGACCTCTCCCATTGTGGAGCACAGGCTCCGGACGCGCAGGCTCAGCGGCCATGGCTCACGGCTCCAGCCACTCTGCGGCATGTGGGATCTTCCCGGATTGGGGCACGAACCCATGTCCCTTGCATCGGCAGGCGGATTCTCAACCACTACACCACCAGGGAAGCCCAGGTTGTTTGTTTTTTTGTTATTGAGCTGCATGTGCTGTTTGTTTGTCTTGGAGATTAATCCTTTGTCAGTTGCTTCATTTGCAAATATTTTCTCCCATTCTGAGGGTTGTCTTTTGGTCTTGCTTATGGTTTCCTTTGCTGTGCAAAAGCTTTGAAGTTTCATTAGGTCCCATTTGTTTATTTTTATTTTTAGTTCCATTTCTCTAGGAGGTGGGTCAAAAAGGATCTTGCTGTGATTTATGTTATAGAGTGTTCTGCCTATGTTTTCCTCTAAGAGTTTGATAGTTTCTGGCCTTATATTTAGGTCTTTAATCTATTTTGAGCTTATTTTTGCATACAGTGTTAGGGAGTGTGCTAATCTCATACATTTATATGTACCTGTTCAGTTTTCCCAGCACCACTTATTGAAGAGGCTGTCCTTTCTCCACTGTACATTCCTGCCTCCCTTATCAAAGATAAGGTGACCATATGTGCATGGGTTTATCTCTGGGCTTTCTATCCTGTTCCATTAATCTATATTTCTGTTTTTGTGCCAGTACCATACCGTCTTGATTACTGTAGCTTTGTAGTATAATCTGAAGTCAGGGAGCCTGATTCCTCCAGCTCCATTTTTCATTCTCAAGATTGCTTTGGCTATTCGGGGTCTTTTGTGTTTCCATACAAATTGTGAAATTTTTTGTTCTAGTTCTGTGAAAAATGGCAGTGGTAGTTTAATCGGGATTGCATTGAATCTGCAGATTGCTTTGGATAGTAGAGTCATTTTCACAATGTTGATTCTTCCAATCCAAGGACATGGTATATCTCTCCATCTATTTCTATGATCTTTAATTTCTTTCATCAGTGTCTTATAATTTTCTGCATACAGGTCTTTTGTCTCCTTAGGTAGGTTTATTCCTAGATATTTACTTCTGTTTGTTACAATGCTAAATGGGTGTGTTTTCTTCATTTCACTTTCACATTTTTCATCATTAGTGTATAGGAATGCCAGAGATTTCTGTGCATTAATTTTGTATCCTGCTACTTTACCAAATTCATTGATTAGCTCTAGTAGTTTTCTGGTAGCATCTTTAGGATTCTCTATATATAGTATCATGTCATCTGCAAATAGTGACAGCTTTACTTCTTCTTTTCCAATTTGCATCCCTTTTATTTCCTTTTCTTCTCTGATTGCTGTGGCTAAAACTTCCAAAACTATGTTGAATAAGAGTGGTGAGAGTGGGCAACCTTGTCTTGTTCCTGATCTTAGTGGAAATGGTTTCAGTTTTTCACCATTGAGGACGATGTTGGCTGTGGGTTTGTCATATATGGCCTTTATTATGTTGAGGAAAGTTCCCTCTATGCCTACTTTCTGCAGGGTTTTTATCATAAATCGGTGTTGAATTTTGTCGAAAGCTTTCTCTGCATCTATTGAGATGATCATATGCTTTTTCTCCTTCAATTTGTTAATTTGGTTTATCACGTTGATTGATTTGCATATATTGAAGAACGCTTGCATTCCTGGAATAAACCCCACTTGATCATGGTGTATGATCCTTTTAATGTGCTGTTGGATTCTGTTTGCTAGTATTTTGTTGAGGATTTTTGCATCTATGTTCATCAGTGATATTGGCCTGTAGTTTTCTTTCTTTGTGACACCTTTGTCTGGTTTTGGTATCAAGGTGATGGTGGCCTCGTAGAATGAGTTTGGAGTGTTCCTCCTTCTGCTATATTTTGGAAGAGTTTGAGAAGGATAGGTGTTAGCTCTTCTCTAAATGTTTGATAGAATTCGCCTGTGAAGCCATCTGGTCCTGGGCTTTTGTTTGTTGGAAGATTTTTAATCACAGTTTCAATTTCAATACTTGTGATTGGTCTGTTCTTATTTTCTATTTCTTCCTGATTCAATGTTGGCAGGTTGTGTATTTCTAAGAATTTGTCCATTTTATTGGCATAGAGTTGCTTGTAGTAATCTCTCATGATCTTTTGTATTTCTGCAGTGTCAGTTGTTACTTCTTTTTCATTTCTAATTCTATTGATTTGAGTCTTCTTCCTTTTTTTCTTGATGAATCTGGCTAATGGTTTATCAATTTTGTTTCTCTTCTCAAAGAACCAGCTTTTAGTTTTATTGAGCTTTCCTATCGTTTCCTTTATTTCTTTTTCATTTACTTCTGATCTGATCTTTATGATTTCTTTCCTTCTGCTAACTTTGGGGTTTTTTGTTCTTCTCTCTCTAATTGCTTTAGGTGCAAGGTTAGGTTGTTTATTCAAGATGTTTCCTGTTTCCTCAGGTAGGATTGTATTGCTATAAACGTCCCTCTTAGGACTGCTTTTGCTGCATCCCATAGGTTCTGGGTTGTCATGTCTCATTGTCATTTGTTCCTAGGTATTTTTTGATTTCCTCTTTGATTTCTTCAGTGATCACTTCGTTATTCAGTAGTGTATTGTTTAGCCTCCATGTGTTTGTATTTTCTACAGGTCTTTTCCTGTAATTGATATATAGTCTCATAGCGTTGTGGTTGGAATAGATACTTGATACAATTTCAATTTTCTTAAATTTACTGAGGCTTGATTTGTGACCCAAGATATGAACTATCCTGGAGAATGTTCCATGAGCACTTGAGAGGAATGTGTATTCTGTTGTTTTTGGATGGAATATCCTATAAATATCAATTAAGTCCATCTTGTTTAATGTATCATTTAAAGCTTATGTTTCCTTATTTATTTTCATTTTGGATGATCTGTCCATGGGTGAAAGTGGGGTGTTAAAGTCCCCTACTATGAATGTGTTATTGTCGATTTTGCCTTTTATGGCTGTTAGTATTTGCCTTATGTATTGAGGTGCTTCTATGTTGGATGCATAAATATTTACAATTATTATATCTTCTTGGATCAATCCCTTGATCTTTATGTAGTGTCCTTCTTTGTCTCTTGTAATAGTCTTTATTTTAAAGTCTATTTGTCTGATATGAGAATTGCTACTCCAGCTTTCTTTTGGTTCCCATTTGCATGGAATATCTTTTTCCATGCCCTCACTTTCAGTCTGTATGTGTCCCTAGGTCTGAAGTGGGTCACTTGTAGACAGCATATATATGGGTCTTGTTTTTGTATCCATTCAGCCAGTCTGTGTCTTTTGGTGGGAGCATTTAATCCATTTACATTTAAGGTAATTATCGATATGTATGTTCCTATTCCCATTTTCTTAATTGTTTTGGGTTTGTTATTGTAGGTCTTTTCCTTCTCTTGTGTTTCTTGCCTCGAGAAGTTCCTTTAGCATTTGTTGTAAAGCTGGTTTGGTGGTTCTGAACTCTCTCAGCTTTTCCTGTTTGTAAAGGTTTTAATTTCTCCATCAAATCTGAATGAGATTCTTGCTGGGTAGAGTAATCTTGGTTGTAGGTTTTTCCTCCTTCATCGCTTTAAATATGTCCTACCAGTCCCTTCTGGCTTGCAGAGTTTCTGCTGAAAGATCAGCTGTTAAGCTTATGGGGATTCCCTTGTGTGTTGTTTGTTGTTTTTCCCTTGTTGCTTTTAATATGTTTTCTTTGTATTTAATTTTTGTTAGTTTGATTAATATGTGTCTTGGTGTGTTTCTCCTTGGATTTAGCCTGTATGGGACTCTCTGTGCTTCCTGGATTTGAATAACTCTTTCCTTTCCCATATTAGGGAAGTTTTCAACTATAATCTCTTCAAATATTTTCTCTGTCCCTTTCTTTTTCTCTTCTTCTGGGAACCCTATAATTCGAACGTTGGTGCATTTAATGTTGTCCCAGAGGTCTCTGAGACTGTCCTCAGTTCTTTTTGTTCTTTTTTCTTTATTCTGCTCTGCAGTAGTTATTTTCACTCTTTTATCTTCCAGGTCACTTATGCATTCTTCTGCCGCAGTTATTCTGCTACTGTCCCATCTAGAGTATTTTTTATTTCATTTATTGTGTTGTTCTTCGTTGCTTGTTTCCTCTTTAGTTCTCCTAGGTCCTTGTTAATTGTTTCCTGCATTTTCTGTATTCTATTTCCAAGATTTTGGATCATCTTTAATATCATTATTTTGAATTCTTTTTCAAGTAGACTGCCTATTTCCTCTTCATTTTTTAGGTCTGGTGGGTTTTTATCTTGCTCCTTCATCTGCTGTGTGTTTTTTGGTCTTCTCACTTTGCTTATCTTACTGTGTTTGGGGTCTCCTTTTTGCAGGCTGCAGATTCGTAGTTCCCGTTGTTTTTGGTGTCTGTCCCCAGTGGGTAAAGTTGGTTCAGTGGATCGTGTAGGCTTCCTGGTGGGGGACTAGTGCCTGTGTTCTGGTGGGTGAGGCTGGATCTTGTCTTTCTGGTGGGCAGGTCCACATCTGGTGGTGTGTTTTGGGGTGTCTGTGGCCTTATTATGATTTTAGGCAGCCTCTCTGCTAATGGGTGGGGTTGTGTTCCTCTCTTGCTAGTTGTTTGGCATAGGGTGTCCAGCACTGTAGCTTGCTGGTTGTTGAGTGAAGCTGGGTGTTGGTGTTGAGATGGAGATCTCTGCGAGATTTTCGCCATTTGATATTACGTGGAGCTGGGAGGTCTCTTGTGGACCAGTGTCCTGAAGTTGGCTCTCCCACGTCAGAGGCACATTACTGACTTGTGGCTGCAGCACCAAGAGACTTTCATCCACACGGCTCAGAATAAAAGGGAGAAAAAGTAGAAAGAAAGAAAGAGGATAAAATAAAATAGAGATAAATAAAATAAAGTTATTAAAATAAAAAATAATTACTAAGAACAAAAAAATATTTTAAAATAAAAAAAACAAACAAACAATAAAAACGGACGGACAGAACCCTAGGGCAAATGGTGAAAGCAAAGCTATACAGACAAAATTTCACACAGAAGCATACACATACACACTCACAAAAAGAGGAAAAGGGGAAAAAATAATGTATCTTGCTCTCAAAGTCCACCTCCTCAATTTGGGATGATTCTTTGTCTCTTCAGGTATTCCACCGGTGCAGGGTACATCCAGTTGATTGTGGAGCTTTAATCTGCTGATCATGAGGCTGCTGGGAGAAATTTCCCTTTCTCTTCTTTGTTCGCACAGCTCCAGGGGTTCAGCTTTGGATTTGGACCCGCCTCTGCATGTAGGTCGCTGGAGGGCATCTGTTCTTCGCTCAGACAGGACCAAGTTAAAGGAGCAGCTGATTCGGGGGCTCTGGCTCACTCAGGCCAGGGGGAGGGAGGGGCACGGAGTGCGGCAGCAGAAGCCAGTGTGACGTTGCACCAGCCTGAGGCACGCCGTGCATTCTCCCTGGGAAGTTGTCCCTGGATCCCGGGACCCTGGCAGTGGAGGGCTGCACAGGCTCCCCGGAAGGGAGGTGTGGATAGTGACCTGTGCTCGCACACAGGCTTCTTGGTGGTGGCAGCAGCGGCCTTAGCGCCTCATGCCCGTCTCTGGGGTCCGGGCTGATAGCCGCGGCTCGCGCTGTCTCTGGAGCTCCTTTAAGCGGCGCTCTTAATCCCCTCTCCTCGCGCACCAGGAAACAAAGAGGGAAGAAAAAGTCTCTTGCCTCTTCGGCAGCTCCAGACTGTTTCCCGGACTCCCTCCCGGCTAACCGTGGTGTACTAACCCCTTCAGGCTGTGTTCACACCGCCAGTCCTCTCCCTGGGATCCGACCGAAGCCCAAGCCTCAGCTCCCAGCCCCGCACACCCCGGCGGGTGAGCAGACAAGCCTCTCGGGCTGGTGAGTGCTGGTCTGCACCGATCCTCTGTGCGGAAATCTCCTTGCTTTGCCCTCTGCACCCCTGTTGCTGCGCTCTCCTCCGCGGCTCTGAAGCTCCCCGCCCCCCCCTCCGCCACCCACAGTCTCTGCCCGCGAAGGGGCTTCCCAGTGTGTGGAAACCTTTCCTCCTTCACGGCTCCTTCCCACTGGTGCAGGTCCCGTCCCTATTCTTTTGTCTCAGTTTATTCTTTTTTATTTTGCCCTACCCAGGTACGTGGGCAGTTTCCTATCTTTTGGGAGGTCTGAGGTCTTCTGCCAGCGTTCAGTAGGTGTTCTGTAGGAGTTGTTCCATGTGTAGATGTATTTCTGGTGTATCTGTGGGGAGGAAGGTGATCTCCACGTCTTACTCTTCCACCATCTTCCCCCTCTTCTCTATGATTCTATCTATCCTTAGGAAAATAAACCCTATCAATAACCTTGTAAACAAATTTTTCTCAAATGAAGTTCAGTGGAGTTTTCCAGAGATGGCAATGGAAATTGACAAAATTTCTTATTATTGAATGTGGAGCTATATGGTTTAGAGAAATCATATTAGATATAATTGATTTAGTACTTTAAGAGTCGATATTTTTCAGGAATTCCCTTGTGGTCCAGTGGTTAGGGGGGCCTGGGTTCGATCCCTGGCTGGAGAGCTAAGATCTCAATGTTTATCAATACCCAATTTGAAAATCATTATCTGGAAAGTTATATATAAAGCAATGTAACTTTAACTAATGACAAACATTACATGAAAACAGTACATTTCCTAACTTAAAAAGTATATGTGATTATAGTTTTGCTAAATGCCTGATGTTGAATATTGTCATGTGAGGAATAAAGTAAATTCCAGCAAAAAGAATATTGGAAACCAATTCTGTCCCTCATCTGCTCTGCAATCTCTCCACGAAAGGACCAGTCTGGGACACGATGTCGATGAAAGGTAGACTGCTGAACTGCATTTCCTTTTGTGTCTGGGGCACTGAATCCAAGCAAGGTTACACTGTTATTTGTTGAAATAATAGCTGGAAACGGAGAAAGTGCTATTGATCCTTTCATCAATAAATCACGAGTAAACAGTGCACGCTCCTTGAGCTGCTAGGGGAAAATTATATCTCATTTCCCGTTTGCCTCCTCAAGTAGAGCGGGATCATTCACTAAATATGCAAAAGAGAAGTTTCAATTACGAGTTGACTTCTAACATCTTCAGAGAAAATTTTCTATGAGTTCACCTCTCATGACAAACAGCCTTTAATATAACTCTTCCTTTTCATTTCTCCTCCTCTTTTCTTCCTCTTCCACCCCTTTTCTGCTTCATTCTCCTTCTTTATTCTTCATTGAACACTACTTTCTTTGGAGGAATACAAGGAAACATTTCTGAGAATAAAAATCAGTTTTTAAAAGGAAAAAAAAACCCAAAAAAACAAACCCAACCCTCTCCCCTGTGCTGTCTTCCCTGACAATGCAGATTGAATCGACTTCTGAATGTCTGTCAGCACTGGGTCTCAGGTGGTATTGGGGTTGCTAAGGCCTGACGAGTACACAGCACTACCACGGCAGATGAAGGATCCAGGACAGACTTTAACAGTAGCCAGTGAGGGGCAGGTAGACATTGCAGGTTGTCGAGGAGGATCTGCCTGTTCAGTAAATGCAGCCGGTGATTCAGGCAACAGTACCTGAGTGCTTGTCATGGTCTAAAGATTTCACATATGATAGGCCATTGGTTTTGACATGTTACAAGACACAGGTAGGAAGGGAATTTAAGAGCAAGTAGAGGAAGCCAACTCACCGGAACTGCGGTACAGCCAAAAGACTCCTGCATACAGGGAAAATAGAGCAAGGCAAGTCCAAGCCTAGAGAAAATCCTTAGAGAAATATACACTTATGGATGTGTTCATTGCCCAATATTGTTATGCAAATTGTGCTATAATTGCATAAAGTTCTGCTGCCTATTTAGAAGTTTTAGCAGATTTTAAAGTGATTGCATCCTCAATATGATTAAAATGAAAATCTAATTAGAAATAAATGTGTGCACACTGATTTGGCAAAATATTTTAGTATAAATGTAATAAACAAGTCACAGTTAGTTTAGGTTCTATGTGTGTCCTTCTGTACAAGAGTAATAAAAAAAGTCAGTTAAAAAGTTAGCAAGCTTTAGATAGACTCTATTATACCATTACAGTGTCAACCAATTTCAAAATGCGATTATATCTGCAAATGGAAATAAACATTAGAGGGTGATTAAATTGTGTAGTTACACATCTTTTGGTTATACAAAAATCAATTATGGAAGGTACGATAGTTGCATGGTGCACTGGAGTTTTATTTTCATACCAGTCTAATGTGTAACTGTAGATAAATTATGTCCCCAACATGAGTTATTGTTTTTGTGAAATGATCCACCAACCAACCGAGCACCAACTTGTCAGAATCAAGGCAATGGTACTTTCATTACAATGAGTCACTTCCTAAAGAATATGGGCATTGGTAATTGCTAACACAGGTTTGAGTGATAATGAAAACTCTTGGTTACTTTGACAACATATTTTCTTTTATTCAATCAAATACTGACTATGTGGAAGAATCTAAGTATGCTTGGGGAGAACTGGGGAAAGTTTGTGGATGGATAGAAAAGGCTGGATATTTCCTACCATCAGAATTTACCTATGTCCTTTATTTTTTAGAAAAGAAATGTGACTATAAATGAAATGTTACTGATACTTCAGACTACGAATTTTGTTAGAAGAGTGCTTAGTTTGTAATAAGAATTTTCCCCTACAAGATAGTCTTTCTTCCCCCTCTGCACCTTTAAAATAGAAGCAGTTCCTTGTTAATGTTCAAAAGTCAGTTAATATTTTCTAGTGGAGGAAAATAAAAATTGCCAGTGTCTGCAGAAAAGAGCAGTGTTATTTGTCTGAAGAGCTTTTGTTTTATTTATAGGCTGAGCAAAGAAAAAATCAAGCTAGAATCTTTCTTTTGGTAATTTATAAGTAAATATAAGTCATCTTTTTTTTTTTTTTTTTTTTTGCGATACGCGGGCCTCTCACTGTTGTGGCCTCTCCCGTTGCGGAGCACAGGCTCCGGACGCGCAGGCTCAGCGGCCATGGCTCACGGGCCCAGACGCTCTGCGGCATGTGGGATCTTCCCGGGCCGGGGCACGAACCCGTGTCCCCTGCATCAGCAGGTAGACTCTCAACCACTGCACCACCAGGGAAGCCCCTAAGTCATCTTTTAATAGTACGGCTAAATATTGAAAATGTTTCAGGCAAGCTTGAAAAGATTATTTATTGGGTGTAGGATTCTCAATTATATGTCTGTGTAATTGAGTTTATTGTGTTCTTTAAATCCTCTCTGTTGTCAGTAATTGACTCAATCTATCCATGTATAAAAGAAATAGATTTAAATCTCCAATTATATTTGTGACTTTTATCAATATCTTATAATTCCATAATGTTTACTTTACATATTTTAAGGAAATGCATTTATGTGTTTACATAGAAATTATTATCTTTTCGATTTTTATTATGTTATTTACTATCATTTGTTTATTGGTTATTATATTCTTGGAGACTATTTATCAGTCTTCGCTGTTAAACTTCCCACTTCAAATTTAAGGAGTATATTGGAGCAAGCATCTAGCTAGATTTTGTGTTTACTGATTTTTTTAACTTATATATGTCATTTTACATTTTTACTTTATTCTTCATTTTCTGGAATTACTGTTATGTGTATGCTGGAGTCTCCCAAGCTATAATTTTTAACCTTGTTTTTAAAGTTTCTATTTTGTTATGTTTTTAGTCTACATTTTAGGTGAAGTTTTCTACATCTTTGAATTTACTAATTTTCTTTTTACAATACTTCAGGTTGGAGTTTACCTTATTTTAAGTTTTCATTTCAATGAATTTATTTGATCATTTCTTAGTATTTCCATTTTGTTTTCACCCATTCTTGCATAATTTCTTCATGATGGTTTCATAATTTCTTGTTCATTTTGATGAGCGCTATCTCTTCTTTGTGCTCGGTAAGGATGCTAAACGTTCGTATTTCTAAAAATATTTTCAGATTGCCTTGTTTTCATTTTATTTAGAGTAAATTTATCAGCTATTTTTTAAGGTTGTAGGCTATCTCCCTATTCATTATTTAGAGGCTTATAATGAGTGGAAGATTTTATTTCTACCTCACCTGCTTTTACCCACTTCTTATTGGCAGTTTTATAATTTTCTCCATCCAAACTCGCTAGAACTCTCAGACCTGAACTAGGTCTTGTATTTGTGACTCAGGGCTCCTGTTCCTCAGAGATTCAGGAGCCCTGGAAACTAGTCACTAGCTAGGTGAGAATATGGCCCATGTCCTGACCTCTAGGCTGCACTTGCTTGCTTCTACTTTCCTTGCTTAATCTAAGTTTTAACCTCTGGCAGAGTTTGGTCACAGACTGGGACAATTGACCAAACCTTGAGTAGGATGAAATTTGTTTTATTGCCTAAGCTGGCATGGATCACTTTAAGTTTCTCATACTTGCCGAGTTGGGAATTCCCATCTGGCCCTGACTTCTTACAGATGCTAAACTTGGCTGGCCCATGTTTGTGTTTTGACTCCATACCTATGCTACAGAGATGGTTGTCTTATTTCAGATCTCAACTGTTTCTTTTAATTTGCTCTCTTTTTTTTTTAATTGGTATCTTCCACTGCTTTACATTAGAAGAAACAGGTCTCAAAACATGGAGCTATAACACTATATTGTCTTTAGCTGCACTGTACAATATAGTGGCCATCAACCACATGTGGCATGTTAAATTAAAATCAATTAAAATTAAATAAAACAAAAAATTCAGTTTCTCCATCACATTAGCCACATTTCAAGTTCTCAATAGTCCCATGGGGATATTGGCTACCATTTTGGATAGTACAGATGCAGCCTATTTCCATCATTGTAGACAGTTCTCTTGGGTGCTCTGTCTACAGTATGAAGCTAAATATTGAAAAGAAGACAAAAAAGGCTGCAGATATTTAACCTGTTATGAGGTTGTTGGAAGCCCTGAAGCTTACTAAATTATTGCAACAAGACATACATAGACGCTTCAGTAATAGGATTCTGAGACCATGTGCTTTATTGTCAACAACATGTCTGTAGTTGCCCACTGTGAAGTTTTCTCTGAAGTATAATCTTCTGATTTTGGAACCTGAAGACCTGGGTGCAAGTTCCAGTCCTGCCCCTTGCTAAGAATGTGATCTATGGTTATACACCTAACTTCTCTGAACTTCCATTTTCTCTTTTGAAAATTAGGATAATAGTTATTTTGCCAACTCTGTGTGCTTTTTGTAGTATATTAAAGTGTATTTCAGAATTAATTAATAGGTGACCTTTTTATATTTAAAATTTTACATTTCTTTAAATCTTGCTTTTTATTGTTTCTTCTCAAGTAACATAATGTTTATTCTATTTTATTTTTATATTAGAAGTATCCATGTCTAATTACATTAATAGAGACGATTTTGAGTAATGAGAAAATTATAACTTCCTTCCCAAACAGGTACGCCTATGGATTAGAGAGTGCTAATGACGGCATTCCACTGAAGAATCTTCCACTTCAGGCCTAGTGAATGAGGTATATATATTTCTGAACCTTAATGTAATAAATTTCAATCTGTAGTGTTATAGCAATTTTAGCACCTATTACACAATATGACTCACTTTTATTAGACATAATCAGGCAAACCATGAGGCAGAGTGCTGAAACCATAAATAAGATTTGACTCTAATACTTGTATCCATCTCCATAATCAAAGAGTAATCTTCATATGTGTGCAGTTTAGTCAGTTTTTTTTTTTTTGGTAGAACATCTTAAGGGAAGCATTTTTATCAAGACCCTTAAGTTTTAATATAACAGATTTTCAATATTGAGATCTATATAATAATTGTAAAATTTCTATATTAATTCCTGAATCATTTCACTTACTTGTAGGAAAGGCAATCTCTAATTGTACAATAAAACGCTAATGTTGAGGGGATGTAAGTAGTTAAATAATGGCAAATTTTTAACTGTTGTATTTTTTTCTACTTAAAAGAAAATATGTCTATTCTTATAACTGTTTGGTCTAAATTAAACAATATTTATTTCTCATATATGAAATTGAGACATGCATGTTCTAAAATTCATCATTTGTAGCCTATTTTAACTGTCACAGAAACTCTTCAAGGTAAGTGTTTATAACAAATGAGGTGACTGAAACGCAGAAAGTTTACTTTTCTGAAACTGGGTTTTCAGTTCAAGCTCTACTCTGTATCTGTTGTATTTCTTGTAATGAGGCCCAAAACAGAGTCCCTAATTATAATATTGGTTATCTGGTTCTTACCCCACAATGAAGGCTTCTAATGTTTGCATTGACTGAATTTTTTATTAGCCCTTTTGGAAACCTATTTTATACTCTTTGTTAATGTGACACCAAATAACTGTTTTTTGGAAACAACCTATGGACAGTGAATCCTTCCCAGAAGGCCTAAATATTCTCTGTTAAAGTAATCTGTAGCTTTTTCTGGATTATGACAGATTTTCTGTAGAATCTCATTTTATAATCCAGTTTTAGCCTGTGTTCTGTAATTGTCCATTCACTAATGATGTCTGTATCATAAAATTATAATTATGAAGTTAACATCTAAGTTTTAGCTTGACAGGGAGCTAATTATTATTTATAATAGTGGAATAGTGTAAATAATAGTGGAATAAAGAAAAATACAAACTAAACATAGATATCTATAGTAAAATGTTGCAATATATGCAGAGAGATAAGAAATATGACCTATTTGTTTCATTTACTGGAAACTACTAAATCAGTAAAACCTTGGGAAATTCAGTTTTCTATAAAAATGATTTTACAAGTTTTCCGGGCCACTGACAATGTGTAAGGTGAACTTGCACATTCATTTTGAATGTATGACCCAAGTTGTTCCTTTGAACTCAGATTGTAGTAATGGGGCGTCTACATGGAAGATTCATGCAACTGTAATGTGAGGCTGAAATGAATTTTAAAAGATTATCTATTCCTATTCCCTTTTCTTCTCATTTTGGCTGGATCATTCCAGGTGCATAAAGTTTTAAGGCAATCAGAGAAGGAAGCAACCTTTTACTAACTCTAGTAAACTTTATCTTGCTGTATGCTCTATTTTAAATTTATATCAGCCCTACTGGAGACAGCTCATAGGCGAATTATGAGAACAGTAAGAAAACTTGAAACTATATCAAATGAGGACAGTTGGAAGAATTTTTAGCTAACTAGCAGCATAAGCAATTTCTTAAGCATTTGAACAGATGTGAAAGAGAGAAGGAGAGGACTCTTGTCTTTTAAGAGTTACCTATGCTAATGGATAAAAATTGCAGAAAGACAGATTTCAGTGATATATTGAAAATAATTTTATAGCAATCGTTGAGTGTTTTCCATATTTGAAGATGATATTGTAGAAGGAATTAAAGCACTAAATGGGTGTTGGAAGATGGCTCCCATATTGTAGACAATACATTGAACCTCCGGGAACTTAATTTGTATGACCTAATAATTATGTCAGAGATGGAACTTAAAACTAGGTCTATTTGAAGTCCAATAAGTATGGCATTGCATCCAGTTTCTGATGCTCAGAATTTTAGTCAACCACCATCCCTTCATTTTTGCATAGGAGACAACTGAGTCCCAGATTGAGGTGAGAACTTGCCTAAATTTACATGTAAACAAAGTTTATATTTGGGTATGGCTCGTATAAATGGCAAGTTATTAATATGAATTTGTTTGCAAAGATGGGATGAATTATAGATGAAAAATTCTCAAATATTGAAGCAAGAAGACCTGCAGAGGTCATGTGTCCCATGTAAAGCTCCCTTCTGTAGCTTGCTTGACAAATGGTTATTCAGCTAGAGCTTAAAAACTCAACTTTGTGAATATTCCTTTTCATGTTTGACAGAGAGCATTGTTATATTGAACTGAAAAACTGTCTTCTTTTCTGGTCCAACTTCTATACTTAGAAACAATAAAGAATAAATTTGTGGGCTCCCCTGGTGGCGCAGCAGTTAAGAATCTGCCTGCCAATGCAGGGGACATGGGTTCAAGCCCTGGTCCAGAAAGATCCCACATGCCACGGAGCAACTAAGCCCGTGAGCCACAACTACTGAGCCCGCGTGCCACAACTACTGAAGCCCACGCACCTAAAGCCTATGCTTCGCAACAAGAGAAGCCATGGCAATGAGCAGCCTGCGCACTGCAACGAAGAGTAACCCCTGCTCACTGCAACTAGAGGAAACCTGAGTGCAGCAACAAAGACCCAATGCAGCCAAAAGTAAATAAATAAGTATCTTCACTATGATTAACTGTTTGGGTTTTTGTTGTTCTTGTTGGTGTTTTTGTTCACTCAATTTATAGTTGAAAAAGTTAAGACTCAGGTAATAGAACAGAAGTACATATCTTGGGAAACTATATTAGTTTTTGAATTATTCCTGTGCAAAACAGAAATTAAATAACAGAAAGTGCACCAAGGGAAATTTAACTTCGTGAATTGTGAAGTAGGAGGTGAACAATGCTTCCTTTTTACCACCAGAGGTCTTCAAAAGATCTATAATAGCTGCATTTCCTCCAACTGAGGAAGAAAAATCTCTAATGACAAAGCTGACAGAGTCTTAGCAAATAATATACTCAAGAACTTAAGTAATTATTAGTGTTCTCTAGCCTTAAGGCTAAACATTTCCTCTAGGTAGAATTCAGTCCAAGAAAACAAAAAACTAATAACCAAACCCTCAAATGCAGAACAATTAAAATGTATTATTTTATATTTTAGTTTGATTTATTGCTTAATCATCTTAGTTCCTGTTGGGGAACTTCTGATGCTAATTGCAATGATTAAAAACAATATTACATGATTATCAATATTACATGAAAGTGGAAACCCACTATTATTTACATATGTTTAAGAATGTATTATATATTACAAATGTGAAAACATCCTAATTTTGCTTTTCAATTTAAAGGTTAAGGGACAATGTGGCTTAATTCCTTTGATTTATCCTAAACCACTGGGAAGCAAAGCTAAGCAAAGATTTTTGTATCAACTTAGAAATACAGCTACCTGTTTGGATTTTAAAAGAAAGAAAATGACGTTAGATGAACTAATGGATCCTGTAATATGCATAATAATTTGAGTAACAGTTGTCTAATTTCATTGGTACTTTGTATTTCTTATGCTGATTACTATTTAATTCAATATTTACTGAGAGCTTACTACGTGCCTGCCATTTTACTAGTGATGGCATATATAAAAATTGCAATCACACATGATCTTGTTCTCAAGAAATTCACAGCTTAGTGCAGGAAAATAGGCAAAGGATTACAATTCAACTTTATAAATGCCACATTAGAAAGATGATCATAAGGGCAATGAGAACCAAAAGGTGGGCACCTAACTCAGGGAGAATCAGAAGATTTCAACAAAAAGCAGATACACGAACTAGGTATTGAAAGATGAAAAGCAGTCACGTTGTTTAAAGTAGGGGGAAGGAGAGCAGTGCTTCATGGAAGAGAAAAAATATGAGCAAAGCAAAGTGAAGGCAGAAGAGAATATAACATATTAAAGAATGATGGGAAGTGGATGAAGAAATATGCCTCGATCTGTAACCCAGGCTAAGCTTTTTGCGTCCTACACGTCAAATGAAATCGAGAAATACATCCTCGATTGTTTTATTTTGAGGGTAAAGAAAGGGCTAAGGTGAAAACATTCTTTTTATTTATTTATTTATTTATTTTTATTTAATTTAGGCTACGTTGGATCTTTGTTGCTGAGTGCAGGCTTTCTCTAGTTGCGGCAAGCGGGGTTTACTCTTCGTTGTGGTGCGTGGGCTTCTCATTTTGGTGGCTTCTCTTGTTGCGGAGCACGGGCTCTAGGCGCACGGGCTTCAGTAGTTATGGCTCGTGGGCTCTAGAGCGCAGGCTCAGTAGTTGTGGCGCACGGGCTTATTTGCTCCGCGGCATGTGGGATCTTCCCGGACCAGAGCTTGAACCCGTGTCCCCTGCATTGGCAGGGGGATTCTTAACCACTGCACCAACTAGGGAAGCCCTAAGGTGAAAACATTCTTAATTCTTGTTTGCAATTTTAATCATTAACCATGTAAAAATAAATAAAGGTTCCCTAATCAGTGTCCAAACAAAATTGAAAACATAAACTCACACAATGATCTGAAAAACAATTTAAAAGTTGTTTTTCTTTTTATAATCTAGCCCCCCATCTCCTGATTTTTGTTTTCTCATGAACTTTTTCATCTCCCCGTTCCCCCTTGCCATAGGTTGGCATGCTTCATTTTTTTTTCTTTTTTTAAGTCTAGTGAAATGGGGGCAGTGGAGAATGAGGCATGTCTGACTTGGAGGAGAGGGGACACTAGATAATGTGGGTGTGTTCAAGGAAATGTTTGTGTGTTTAATGTTTTTGTGAGGCAGGAAACAGGAAGCATAATGAAACCATTCAAAATAGAAAGAAAGCAATATATTTTAATTATAATTTATGGTCATAACAGTACTGCCCCAAAGGGACTTAATTCAACCATCCTCTTCACAGACATTGGACACAGCTGCTGTTGTCTTTGGTTTTGATTGAGTAAAACTGTTAAAGAAAATGCTGGATTCTAGAGTTTGAGGGTTTACATTCCTGCTCTTTGCAGGATTCAATACAAATCTCTCTATTTAAATTTGAATCGGAAACAAACAGACCGGAAACTCCTAGCCTTGCATTTAATCTTCCTCTGCCCAATTCGTTTGTTTTGTGGACTCCTCTGTTTCACTCCAGTGCAGGATCTCCACGAGACCTCTCATGATGGTTTGCCATCTATCTCCCCAGGCCCATTCCTTTCCTGGCTCCACTCTGCTCCAGTTGTACCAAATTTCTGTCATTTTCACATGTTGACATTTTAGGGAAGCTTCTGGGCTTTTGCACAAGTTGTTCCACAGCCTGGACGTCATCTTTCTTTTCTCCCATCCTGTCTGTCTATACAATAAGACAATGATGAACTGAAGAAACTACAGTATAACAAAAAGACTTTCTTTTATAGTAGTTGTCTCTTCGCACATCAAATTCTTCCTAAATTATGAAGGGCAAAGCTCTTATGTTTTCACCGTGATATCACCTGCCTTGGTGAGTATATTTGTGTTGAATAAATGAATGAAGGAAGAGCTGTAGGGAGATAAATAGATACTGAAATAATCACATAAATTATGGAACTATTTGGATCAATTTTTTAAAACTTGATAACAGGTTAATTTCAAATCATGGTGTTTCAATATAAATAATCTATGTATCATTTGCTTACTATTACCTTATGTTTTAATTTTTAAATACCAAAGAAATAGATTTCTCACACTTTTCCAGGGTAGTCTGTTATGGCATTTGAATACAAATCTTCCCTACAATTTATTTAAGCCTGTTTGTTTCATCTTCGTGCTCTCACTTTTTCAAAGGGAAATATATTTTGTTATTTATTACTAGATTAAGCACCTGTTGAACGGAGAGTAATGGATATCTCTGGCAAGCTCTTGAGTCTTGTTAATGCTTGAGACAGGAAACAAAGGAAAAGATCCATTTTTTTCCTAATATGCTTCAAGCAATGAAAATGCATCAATACAGGTTTTACACGTTTGATCTCAACTGTCAATGCCTCTTTCCTGGGAAGCCACCTCTACTCATTTTGTTCTTGGGGAACAGCAGTGGGTCAATACTTGGACTAAACATTCCGCAGAGAAGTTAAAGACCTCTGTGATGCTAATCTTCACTTCTGGACTTCGTTATAGAGACATGCTTTCTTTTTAGTGTCACTTTACTTAACCAGCATTTGTGAAGAATCTCACTTGTAGACTTCATGCATTTGGAATGTTGCTTTTGAATAAGGAGGCTGAAACCTTTATATTAGCCAAACAGGAAGTTGGTGTGGTATCAGCCTCTTCTAGTTCTTCCTTTACATCTAACCTGGCATTTGATAACGACACATTTAAACATGTTGCAGAAGCATTTAAACTCGGAAAAACATACCAGGAAAAACATAGCAGAAAGCACTGCAAGCAAATGAACCAGTACCATGTTGCGCTTCATTGTTACTAAAGAAAAACTTTAAATTTGAACTTCTTTCCTACTGTTTATACCATGATTTAATTTTTGAAAAATTTGCTACAAATTGATTTTTAGTTATATATGTCTGGAATTTGCAAACTACTACTGGCACCACCGAATCCAGACTGTCCCTTGTTTTTGTTAATACACTTTATTAGAATACAGCCACTCTCATTTACTGTCTATGGCTGCTTTTGTGCTATAACAGAATTGGGTAGTAGCGATAGAGTCTAAAATATTTATTGTCTTACTTTATCCAGAAAAAGTTTACTGACCCCTGATCGTAGTTTATGATACTTAGTACAATTTTCTTGGTCAGTATGATGTTATTTTTTACTACTTTTTCTTCTTGGGTAATGCTGTAACAAGATTTATGTTATACATTAAAACTTTACAACATACATTAAAAAGTGGAGATATAAATTTGTGTGCATTGAATAGAAAATAGGTTAAAATATGTATAGGAATGTTTATAAGGTAAAAGCAAAATTGATAAAAGAGATGAAATAAAGAAATTATGAGCAGAATGAATATAAATATCATTACAAATATCTATCTGTCAAATAACCTGTTTTTAAGAAGCTTTTTTACTCTGACATTGTTTACTATCCATTTCTCAGGAAATAAAGTTTCTAATTAGAAAAGAGTTAATACTACCTGTGAAAATTGATATACTTCATCCATTTTAGGACAGAGAAATTCTACCAAGGTCAATTAAGATAATTTCCCCGTCTTAAGCTCTAACATTGTTATTTGTGTCATTTGTACTGCATTTCCCAGTAATTAAAACAGCAGGTTACAGATGGGTTATTTTGGCATGGGCACACTCATTTTCTTGCCCCCAGGTTAGATGGACATTGTCTTCTGTAGGCACTGCCCATTGTCCCTCGGCAAGACTCCCTCAGATTGTCCTTGGACGAGAAAATCAGCCTAAATAGATCTCTTTTATTTGTCTCATAAGTCTTTCAAACAAACTATATTAGTGACTGCCAACTGAGTTGTTCCAAACAGGAAAAACAATCTTATGCTTTTGATGTCAACCCAACATAAAGTTAAAAAGAAAGAGGTTCTGTTATTTAAGAGAAGATTTTAAAAGAGTTTATTTGAAGTCCATATTTATCTGTAAACTTTTGTTTTTAGGTTGACAAAAAAAATCACATTCCTCTGATAACTCTCTAGTTAATGTACTCCATAGAAATACCTGCCTAAAGAGTGGTAGTTTGGAAAAATTTAAGGAAGAAAGATGAAAGACGAGAAAGTTTCAAAACAATATACTCATATGTTTTGGGGATGGGAAGGCAGAGTATCAAATGCCCATTTACTCACTTACTTAAGGTTGTGTGGAAAGATCTTAATACATACTGCTTATGTCTCTTAGATGATCTAATGTTTCTGCTCCTTTCCATAATCAGAAACCATTTCTTTTTTCTCCCCCCAAGCCATTGAGTAGAAACTCAAATGGGATTTTCCAATGCATGATGGAAAATTCTATTTTAAATCTTATGATTTCTATGTGTTAAATGTGTAGTTTAAATTACACGTCAGTACGTTTGAGTTGTCACAAATGCATGGCACTGACCCAAGTTCCTTTAGACAGGTTTCTTTGTTGAGAATTCCTGATGTTCGAATTAATCGGTTGCCTTGGTTTTAGATGTTATATATAGGATGTTATATATAGACTATATAGGAATATATTCCTCCTTTGAAACAAACACCCAATTGTGAGAAAAACCCTGTTTGTATCTAGAAAAGATGGGGAAATATCCAGATCGATATATCTATGTCTCAAAATCAGAGGATTAAAATCAATGTAGTAATAAATACCTGGATGCTGTATGATATTGTTTTGAGTAATAAAAGGGAGGGCAGTAGAAAAACTTTTTTGGTTTAGCTCTAAACTTATCAGTGTTTTGAAATTTAATTTCTTGAATTATTTTTGAGGAACTCAAGTTAGGCCTCATCTAAAGATTTACCATTAATTTAGACTGGAGCCTAATGCAGCACAATGGAAAGCACGGTATGCAGATATCAATTAGCACATATTGTGTCCACCCCCTTCCAGGTGTTCAGATAATTAACTCCATGAGGTGGTTCAACATTTTTATCCCATTGCTGACTATCAAGGAACCGAGGCCTAGGAAGAGGGTATAGTGTTTGCCCAAGGTCATGCAACTGAGATGCCATGGAGCCAGGGCAGAAAGGCAGGTGCATCTGATTTCAAAGCCAATGCCTCTTCTGTCCTGTGTTGCCTTTTACAAGAATGTGTTATCAACATCTAGAAATCTTGCTTATAAAAATCCCCCCGGAGAGTTTAGAGCAGATACATATAAATTCATAGCTGGAATATATATTCTCTACATATACATAAGTAGATGAAAAGGAAATTTGCAAATATACTTCAAATTACCTTCAATAAACTTTCTACATGCAGCCTTTGGAAAAAGCAGGATCTACCCTTTAACAGAAATTGTTGACTTTTAGAAGAGTATGGCATTTTCAACTCATATTCAGTGTGTTCTCCATCTGACCTCTGAATCCTTGCCTGTTTTTCGCTTAACTTGCCTTTCTTCTTTTTAGAAAAACAATTTCCCTCTAATGGATTTTCTTTTAGGGTTGAAACTCAGTTTAATAAGAATCAGACTCTCAGAGCTGCAAGAGACCTTAAGGCAAAATTGAACCTCAACCATCATTTTACTGATGAGTAAAAAGCTGACAGTCAGTGAAGTGAAATGATTTATCTAGTCTACAAGAGGGATCCAGGCCTCCTGATTCTCAACTCAGTGGAATTCTGTGACACACTGCATCTTAATGAGATGCTCAGAGATCAAATAATTTTGAAGTTGATCGACCCTTTTTTTTTCGGTATTTATTGATCAGGTTGATTTAAAGCCATCATTACTAATTCATTGTTTGAATGCTATTTTTAATCTAAAGGCCATTGTTTGAAATGCTATTTTTTAATCTAAAGGCCATGGAAAATTGAAAGATGGCATATAATGTAGGAAAGTAGATATTATTATACTTCAATATAGGCTTTAAGCTGCCTTTCCAGCCTCACCTTTCACCCATTTTCCCCTAGTTTATTCTAGAATTTGTCATATAGTTCATGCCTCCATGATTTAGCCCCTTGTGCTCCTGCATCTGGAATTCTCTTCCATATCTTGACTATCTGGAGAAATTCTACTTATTTTTCCTTTTGCATATCTTAACGTTAGCCACACCTTCCTTTGACCTTGGCAGAATTAATTTTCTACTTGTCTGTGCTATCATATCAGTTTGTGCCTTTATTGTAGTATTTATCCTTATTTTATTGCCATTATTTCTTCACTTATCTTTCCTCCTCCAGACTGGAAGCTCCTTGAGGGCAAGATTTTTTTCTAATCACCTTAGTATCCCCATGACAACATAATGTTAGACACATAGTGGGAGCTGCAAATACATTTCGCTTGAATGAATTACTTGCACATCATGGTCTTTCAAAGACAATGCCCTAAAAGAAAAAGTAAAAGTCTAAAAGTTAGGGCTGTACGTGAGGTCACTTGATCTGATAATTATCACAAATTTTGCTGTCATTCTTACAAGTTGAATTCTGTCTAGTCACAAGGTTTGAAGCTATTGCTTTATTTTCAGTGGTCTGTGTTTTCAGTTCCTTTTTTAGTAATAGAGATTTATATGTCCCCAATCATAATTTCTTGCCTAGTTGTCATTATTGCTAATGACATTAATTTAGCCATCTCTTGACTCAAGAATAAGCTTCTGACTGCTCCTTCTAAGTTGATATAAGAAATTAAGTCAATGACAAGCATAAGTTACAGGCCTTTACATCACTTCAATTTTGGTAGAACTGAGGTTTAATATATTACACACATACATAGCACAAATCTATTATAAATAAAATGTAACTGCTCATATTTATAGAATAAATTCACATACAAATGATTTGCAGAAAGATATGTTTTTCTCTTCACTATCAATAAGAATGAAAGAAAGCTAAACTTCAGCTGTAGGACATTAATTCAATAGATTATATTTGTTTATTAGCACAAATGCATTCATCAATATAGCCCCGCAGCCCTAAGCATGATTAATAAGACACTGGTCTCCTGAATGCTGTCTTCTGGTCCATATATAGCATTACATAACGCACAGCTGTTGGTGATTAATCACAGTTTGTAATGGTTAGTGAGTTCATTCTGTACTCCTTAGAAAAGAAAAAATGCAATTTGTGTGTGTGTGTGTGTGTGTGATCTGAGTCAACAAATTTTGAACAAATGTAATGCTGATTTATCAGTTCCCAGTTCATTAATGGGGAGCTTTTACTTTCCCAACGATTGAAATCAGTGAAACATCTGTCAAATTATAGTTGCATAATCTATGAGTGAAACAATGCTTAGGTGGTATAAATGAGCTACTTCCTTAGAGGTTCTCAAATTGTGCAAGAGGCAGGTGCTCAAGTGTCCCAGAATTCAAGATTCTTTAATTGAAATATCTAATAGATTTGCTATTTTTCTTTGCCATTTCAGTGAGTACAAACATGATCTACCATTTCAATAGCCCTAGTGGAAACCAGATTGTGGACTTAGGTTTAATTTAACTCTCCTTATCTTCACCCTACTTCACTGCCAGCACCCAGATTGTTATGTATTTGTGCATTACATATAGCTAAGTTAGAGGTATCCTACCTAAATGTTTTGATTAATATACTAATATTGATACTGTATTTCTTTCCTCTTTTTCTTAATGATGAAGTAGTTCTCTGACAAATCATCACTTTTATTCAGGGGAAATGCATACCCTATAGTTAATTAAATGCTATTACAAAATGCATCATCTTCCAGTTAATTCAAGGAATTGTTACAGTCCTTTAGTAGAAATTTTATCCTCCGTTTTGAGAAAAGTTTCTGTGAGTGCCTGAAACAGGTTCCTGCTGATAACTGAAAATGTGTTTCTAAATGTCCCCAGCTTGCCGGATTAGGTACCTAGGTCATTCAGTTCTTTCTTTCTAGCTACTTCTATTCACTGTGAAATTTTTTCCTGTAGAAAATGAGATGTTATGCTGCTTTCACTGAAACATCATATAAGTCAAGGGAAACTAGTGCCATAGGATAGGTTCCCCAAAAAACAGACCCTGAGCCTCTGAGATTTATGTGCAGGGGATTGCTCTGGGGAATAAATAGGAAAAATGATTGAAGAGATGTTGAGCAGGTTAAGCTATGATGCAGTTGCAACATTGGCTTCGGACCATCTTACAGAAAGCTCTCCACCTGGGATGGCCCTTCAGAGTTTTGTGTTTTGAGGCAAGGAGCCAGATTTTATGCTCCCATCAGCCATTGAATGCAGGCCACCTTTGGGGAGAGGGTTGATTTTGAGCCAACCTGCTCTTTCTGGCTGAGGCTGATTCCTGGAGAGAGATTAATCAGAGAGCTGTTGGCCACCAACATTCCCAGCAATGGATGAAATGAGTGTTTCAGTCCCGAAGAGGAGTTCTGGGCAACACACCACAGTATCCACTATAATGAGATGCCTAACTTTGGTACCACATTTGTAATGCCAGTTGTGAGTGATGATTAACTTGCGTGTTGTATAGAACATTGAAACCATTTAAGCAAACTGTGGGTTGCAAGCAGTGGATAACATCCAAATTATTCTATAGCATGGTTATCTTTAGATAACTTTAGAAATGCTAGCCTCTAATTTCCTACTGAGACCCTAGGGAAGTTATAGTCAAGATTATCATTAGCTTTAATGACAATAATTTGTACAGAATCCCCTGTGTTAGACAAAGATAAAAACATCTCTGCATGTGAAGCTTTGAATATACCTTTGTTTATTTTAGCCTTTAAATGAATACAGAGTTGTTTTGTTTTCAGAGGTTTTATCAAAATGACATTGAAAAGTTTCACATTTTTGTGGCTTTATTCCTAATAGATTTTCAACTGTATTAGTACCAGATATGGGTATTTTAAAATATTTCTATTAATCTGGGTTAAAAATTATAAGTAAAGAATTACTCTGACTACTAAATAAAATACTATGATTAAATTCTAAGGGTTAAAAAGATCAATTTTGAAGCTATGTTTAGAGTGAAAAGGATGATAGTAGCTAAATGATGTAAATTTTTTTTTTTTTTTTTGCGGTACGCGGGCCTCTCACTGTTGTGGCCTCTCCTGTTGCAGAGCACAGGCTCCAGACGCACAGGCTCAGCGGCCATGGCTCACGGGCCCAGCCGCTCCACGGCATGTGGGATCTTCCCGGACCAGGGCACGAACCCGTGTCCCCTGCATCGGCAGGCGGACTCTCAACCACTGCGCCACCAGGGAAGCCCCAATGATGTAAATGTTGATATTTATTGACACAATTGTTGCCATAGCAAAAATAAATCCAGATGTGTGGTGATTATAAAGGAGTGGCAAAGTGACATAATTGAATCAAGTACATAAAATTTGCTGGTTGAATGAACAGGTCAATTTGCATTTAACAGTAAGGGATCAACTGGTATTTGGAATGAGTATTGGTGACAGATGGTGTAGTTACATAGTCCTGTTTCAGTCAATTAACAAGTAATTGACAGATATACTCATGGTGCTGAACAATTATTTGAATAAAAATGTTTAGGACTGTTTCCTAAGCTTCAAGGTTTACCAAATGTAATTATAGTTAATTCTTTACATAAATTCCACTAAATAAGTTAGGATATTCACCAATTCAGAATGCCAGTATTGTTTTAACCATATAATTAACTCATTCTCATGGTTTGTTTGCTTAATGGAATAATTCATCTGATCTTGGTCTCTATTAATACTATTTCTTTGTCCATCAAAATGATGACCCTAACAAAATGAATACTTCTATAAAGTAAACATCAATTTTATATAGTAAAAGACCCAGCTAAATAAGACATTGGATAAAGAGAAATGGCATAATAATCATACTCAACTTAAAGTTTTGATTATCAGTGGACACTGCCCTCATAGAATTTTGTACTAGCATGTTTAGGTTAACTTATTATTTAAGCTCAGGATATATAATTTCATCTGCTTTATGTTTTCCTAGAGAAAAATGGTTCCTAGGCCATATATTATACCCCTATACTCAGAATAGGAATCAGGTAACTATAGATAGATAGATAATAGATAGATAGGTAGATAGATAAAGATACATTCTTATGAAAAAATATGGATGACTGATAGAGAAAGAAAAATATCTTAAAGCCTATGTGGGTAAAATTTGTTAAATTTAGCTGACAAAGACATTGAGATATGTCCCCCTTCCTCCACCCACAAAACAAATAGAAAAGTTGAATAAAATATCAGAGCATTAAGAAAGTTAAACTCAAAGTTACCAAGTGGCAGAAATGTTGAGGGTGCTTATAGCTGAAAAATTAAGTTGTAGACAAACTGTCCCAGCCCATGGGGATATTTGAAGCATGTATTCTTAAGAGATGGTTGGTGTTTAAAGGTCAGTGAGCATTGATCATTCAGGGCCACAGGACTGACAACTTTGAATTCTAAAACAGAGAAGTGTACAAAAAAGTAAAAGACAAAAATTCTAGAGACTATACATACCTACACATAAGGAAATAAAAACCTCATGTGGGTTAAACAATATATACCTGCAGAAAATACTAGTCAAATACAAGCCAGATTTAATGAAATCACTCAGAAGAAAAGAATTATATTGTATTATCCATCATTCATCAAATTCAAACTCAGACAAGAGAGAATTGAAAAGAGACACTATTCTAATATTGATGAAAAATTGTTCCAGATTGAAGAGAAATGTAAATTTTCAGATTGGAAGAAAACATCTCAAGTCCCTATAACCAGACACTGTGCTCTGAAACTATAAGGTATCAAAGATAAAAAAAGATGTGAAGAACCTGGAGAGAAATGACAGATAAAGAGACATAATTCAATTGCTATAATATTTCTCATTAGGAAAAAATAGATGTGTGAATACAATGAAATATTTTCTAATTGCTGGGGAGACATAGACATTCATAAACATAAAAACAAAATTAAAATGGTGTCCATAGACCCTCACTGAAAGACATACTAAAGGATATACTTCAGCAAGAAAAAAACTTAATTCATAAGAAAAGTTTGTAAAGCAAGAAAAAATAGTGACCAAACCAATTGACCTAACAAATTTAAAAATACTAAAATACTAATATCACTAACAATAACTACTTTTGGAGGGTTTAAAAACAAGGTGGAACTTAAATACTGAATAGTAATTTAAATGACTAAAGAGGAGTACCTGAAAGGAATATACTTTGTTACATATATTTGAAAGAAAATAGTGGTATTGATTTACTTTAGATTTTATTAGGAAGAAATAAAGTTAAATGTATATGTAAAAGTTTTAAAGGAAATAGAATCACTGCAACAATAGAAATAGAATGTTTAATTTCCCAACAAGGAAGGAAATTTCTATCAAGTCAATAGAAGATAAAAGAAGAAAAAAGACCACAAGATACTAACAAAGGCATAGTAAATTTAAAAACTCAGAATAAGATGTAGAAATAAATCCAGATATATTAGTAATCAGAAGTATAATAAATTAATCATCCTATTAAAAGACCAAGACTGTCAAATTGGATTAAAAACTTTAAAAAATGTTGTTATTCTATATAAATACTAATCAAAAGAGGCAAGGGAATAGTTTTATCTGAAATATGTAGACTTAATTCTACTTCTTCCTTTCTAACATGGATACTGTTTTTTGTTTTTGTTTTTGTTTTTGTTTTGCCTATTTGCTCTGGCTAGGACTTCCAGTACTGTGTTGAATAAATGTGGTGAGAGTGAGCATCATTGTCTTGTTCCTTATCTTAAAGGAGAAGCTTTCAGCTTTTTACCACTGAGTATATGTTAACTGTGAGCTTGTCATATATGGCCTTTATTATGTTCAGGTACATTCCTTCTACACCTAATTTGTTGAGATTTCTTATCATGAAAGGATATTGAATTTTAAATTGCTTCTTCTCTACTGACATGATCATATGATTTTATCCTTTATTCTGTTAATATTATATATCATATTTATTGATTTGCAAATGTTGAATCATCTTTGCATCCCAGAAATGTCTCACTTGATCATAGTATATGATCCTTTTAATGTGCTGTTGAGTTCAGTTTGCTAGTATTTTGTTGAGGATATTTACATCTATGTTCATCAGGAATACTGGCCTGTATTTGCTTTCCTTGTAGCATCCTTGTCTATCTGCTGGCCTTATAAAATGAGTTTGGAAGAGTTCCCTCTTCTTCTATGTTTTGGAAAAGTTTGAAAAGAATTTGTGTGAATTCTTTAAATGTTTGCTAGAATTCATCAGTGAAGCCATCTGGTTCTGGCCTTTTCTTTGTCTCTATTTTCAGGTGACACAATCTTGTATATAGAAAATTCTGAAGACTCCAGAAAAAAAACTGTTAGAACTAATAAATTCAGTAAAGCTTCAGGACACAAAGTCAGCAAGTTATGTTTCTACACACTGACAGTAAACTATCTAAAAAAGACAGTACAAAACAATGTCCTCTAAAATAGCATCAAAAAGAATAAAATACTTAGGAATAAATTTAACCAAGGAGATGAAAGATCTGTTACTGAAAACTGTAAAATATTGATGAAAGAAATTGAAGAAGGTACAAGTATAGGGAAAAATATCCAATCTACATTAATTAAAATAATTAACATTTTTAAAATCTCCATACTATTCAAACCTCTATACAGATTCAAGGTAATGCTTGTCAAAACTCCAATGGCGTTTTTCACAGAAATAGAAAAAACAATCCTAAAATTTGTATGGAATCACAAAATGCCTCAGATAGCCTAAGCAATCTTGAGCAAGAAGAACAAAGCTGGAGGCATCACATTTTCTGATTTAAAACTATATTACTAAGCTACAGTAATCAAAACAGTATGGTACTGGCATAAAAACAGCCACATAGACTAAATGGAAGAGAATAGAAAGCCCAGAGATAAGACCACACATATATGGTCAACTACTCTTTTACAAAGTTGCCAACAACAGACAATGAGGAAAGGATAATCACTTCAGTAAATCGTGTTGGGAAAACTAAATAGCCATATACAAAAGATGTGGGGTGATAATAAAATATACCTAAATAATTGTAGTTACATCTTATGTTTATTTAATATTGTTAAGTTCAGAGAGCAGTGTCCTATAAGTCATTGTGATATTTACTGAACATCTGTTACATGCCAGGTGTTATGATAATTTCTGGAGATAGCAAATATGTGTCAGTCCCTGTTTTAAAAAACTCAATCTACTCAGTGGTACAGACACACAAAGAATTCCACAGGTTGGAAGAAAAAGAGGACTAAGAAAAGAATTTGAAAACACAGAGAATTTCAGAGACCTTTGAAGGAACAGTTTTGAGTTATGTTGAGAAGAGGGATGAATAACATAGTGGTTTTAAGCAAGGAAACAAGTGGTTGCAGACCCAAAAAAGGAAATTTCCACATCCCAGTTACATAAAGTTGGTTCAGTATTAGGAAATTTAATTTACTTCATGGAAAAAAGAAAAAAAAATTATATTAGTGCCTGCTAAAGTCTTAAATACCCTTAATAGTTTGTTTCAGGAAGTAACAGCAAATATATGTGGTGAAACATTAAGGACTTTCTATTAAAATTAAGAACACAGCAAGCATTCTGATGGCCACTACAATTATTCAATACTCTTTTGGTGATTTTAGGTAATGCAAAAAGACCCAGTGTGGGATAAATGTAGTAAGAAAATGTTTTGTTTTCAGATGATATAATTGAATACCTAAGAATATCAAGAAATTCAACCAACAATCTTTTTGAACAGAAAAAAAAATTTATTAAGATAGCTGGCTACAAAAAGTCAAAACTTTCCTTTTATACTAGAGTAACAGGATGTTAAGTTGGAGGCTTTGACTGAACTCCAAGTTACAATGTGCTATGAGTCAGACTGACAGGCTGAAATTTCAAAGAAAGTGTCTGGGAACCTGCTGGTTGAGTCATCTTCAATAAGGATCTAAAATGGTCAGGTTGCTGGAGATTCAGCAGGATTTGGTGAGAGCCAGTTTGAAAAAAATCTACACTCTAGTCATATCTCCCACTCAAGGGCAGGGAAGGAAATAATTGATCCTCTTGCTCAAATCTAGGGAGAAGCCTTCACTAACTGGGGAGTGAGCAAAGGGGGCATGAGAGGGGCTCCTGAGTTGTTGGAAGTGGTCTGTGTCTTTATCTAGGCAGTTTTCACAATAGTGTGTGCACTATGTGAAAATTCATTGAGCTTTACACTTATGACATATGCCCCCCCCACTTTTTTTTTTTTTTTTTTTCGGTTCGTGGGCCTCTCACTGTTGCGGCCTCTCCCGTTGCGGAGCAGAGGCTCCGGATGCGCAGGCTCAGCGGCCATGGCTCACAGGCCCAGCTGCTCCACGGCATGTGGGATCTTCCCGGACCGGGGCAGGAACCCGTGTCCCCTGCATCGGCAGGCGGACTCTCAACCACTGTGCCACCAGGGAAGCCCCACCCCCGCTTTTAAAAACATTTTTATTGGAGTATAATTGCTTTACAAAGTTGTGTTAGTTGCTGCTCTATGCCCTTTAATGTGTATTATACTTTAAAAATTTTACTTAAAAAAAAAAAAGTCTTTCTTTGGCTTGTTGAAGTTAGACACTATACAGCTAACTGGGCCTTTTCATATCCCCCAGTCTTAAACTGATTGGAAGTCTTTAAAATAAAAATATTTTCTCAGGGATTATTGAGAGATGATCCTACATAATTGAAGCTTGCAAGACTGCTATCATCATTATTTTTTACACAACCATTTTCTTTAACTTTTGTAGAACTAAAGCAGGGATGCCAAATTGAATACAAAGACTCCGACAGGTCTGGATGATTGGTGGGATGGGTGTGGAAGTCTAATATCATCCCAAGAAGGTGATAAAATCCTTGTCTAACACTGAGACTCCATTGCACTGTGCCTGGTTCATAGAATTTTCTCAATAAATATTTGTTGAATAGATAGGTTAATGGAAGGATAGATGGATGGGTGGATAAAACAGAGGGAAAGTTTATCATAAATGACAGAGAGAATAGAGATGACTAAGAAATCAATTTCTGGATTATCAGAAGGTGGATCACTCTAATTAGCAGAGGATCTGTCCCTGGTATTTGTTTCCTGTCCTGATTGATTGCATTGACTTCATGTCCAAGTCCAGAGGCTATCAGGAGTGCTGTGAATGATGTCTATAAAAGTGGTTTCATTAAACCTCAGTAAGACTTGAAACACAAGTAACAATGCTCAGAAACAGAGTGAACCCTTCTTCCCCACATTACAACAAAGCATGGTGAAATTTTGAGAGCTGTCCCTGTAGCAGTGAGTTTATCCTTGACCACTTAGAGCACATGTCCTGGGGTTAGCAACAGTAATTGATGGACATTTGTCATGTGGCTACAACCTGTACTGACAGGTGTTGGAGATAATAACCAATATCATTTGAATTTTTCTGCTAATGCGACTTAATTACAGAGCCAGGACCAGGGCCCTGTGCTGCAAGACCCTGAATGTAATTGTCTCCTTGACTTTTGTACTCTAGGTACTTTTCCTGCTTCACACTAGTTCTGGCCTTGCTTGATAACATTAACTGATAGTAACTAGAGAATCTCAGGTTAAAAATATGTATTTCACTGTCTCCCATATCCACTGATGAAGCTTCTTAACAAGCAAATACGCAAAATGGTAAAGCTAACAATACTGACCTTAGGTAATTGCTTTTAGTGGAAAATGACAATAAATGTGAATTCTACATCCCAGACAAATGTCAGTTATTACAATTTCTACTCAGTTAACTTCCTTACACATTGATTGAGGTCCTTCCCTAGGAGTAAGTAGACAGCCAAAGATGATGACAGCACAATCATTGTACTTGGGAGCCTAACGCTGATTTATTTTACTAGAATATTTTTCCCCCTAACAATGGTAATACGTATACAATGACCAGTCTCCAGTCTCTTATCTTATATTGTGGCTAAGCAAGACATTTTCTTAAAAAAGTTTTAAAACCATTTTAAAATTAGGAAAGCTTTCAAATTATATATGATGTATAGCATGCTGACAGGCAAACTTGTATGCTCTAAAGCAAAGCACCACTCAGCAAAACTGTAGTTTTATTTCTACAGAGAATGATGTCAAAAAGCTAGGACCAATTCTGGTGAATGTAGGCTGGTGTGGGACCTAATTTTAAAAATAGAAGTGTCCTGACTAATCTGTTATGCTGGCAACAGATCTAAAGACTATAGACTGATATTTTTGAAGATCTGAGAAAATGAAGACAAGCAAAGACAGATTTGCCTTCACCATAGTGGTTGAGATAAATACTTCATTCAGTTAGTACTGCAAGGAAATTTCATTTAGATTTTTAACTTTTTGGTATATAATTCACAAAGGGAATTTGTCTCACTTCGAAAATAACTTCAATTATCAAACAACAGAATACATGTTTTTTTACACTGGAAAAACATTTCAGATTTTTCTGACAATGCCCTAGATTCTGGGAAAAGAAAAAGCAAAAGCAAACTTTGTTTTCTAGAGTTTTCCTAACAAAGTTCATGCATTTGTCTCTGTGGAAACAGTCTAATTGTTCTGGGTAATTTTGCCACCATATGTTGTCAGAAATTTAACTTTTTTTTTTTGCTGTACGCGGGCCTGTCACTGCTGTGGCCTCTCCCGTTGCGGAGCACAGGCTCCGGACACGCAGGCTCAGCGGCCATGGCTCACGGGCCCAGCCGCTCCACAGCACGTGGGATCTTCCCGGACCGGGGCACGAACCCGTGTCCCCTGCATTGCAGGTGGACTCTCAACCACTGCGCCACCAGGGAAGCCCAGAAATTTAACATTTTTTAAAGGTTAGATTGCATACTTCTATTTGTTTCATTAATCTCGAATGAGGGTTAGTCATATAAAACATTTTAAATTGTTGTGAATTGACCAATCTACTATAAGAACTTACATCCTGAAAGAAAGGAAGACAATTGCCTATCGTGTTCCCAATGATCTGACCTGCAAATGTAGACCTGGATGTTGAGAAGCAAACCAAAGAACTTTGCCATATGGTGGCCCATATGCAGCTTCCATACAGTGCACTGAGAAAGGGCGTTCACATAGTCTGAGCAAGTTCAAGGTGACTTCTGTAGGAGGAGAAGATCCAGCTATTGAGAGAGAAGGAGAAGGGAGGAGGAGGAAGAAAGGGAAAGGGAAGGAGAAAGGGGAAGGCAGGAAGGGATGAGGGAAGACAGATCTAAATGAATTTTTGCATTTAATATCTGAGCTCAGATTTGAGTGAACACAGTGGTGTGCTAGAGCTGCCTGGTACCAGCCCAGAGCAGATTGTGGACATCTCTTCCCAACTCTATGCTCAGTAATATCATATAGGTTGCTTCAAACAGACCATAGCAGAAGTATTACACTGCAAAAATAAGCAAATGCTACAAATCAGGGCATCATCTGTTGCTCCCCTCCCCCCAACTCCAGGAGCTAAACATTTATGGGCTTACTCTGGTAGACCTGGAAACTCTCAATGGCCGCTGTGATAAAGAAAAGCAATGTAAGGAAATAGAAACAACTCTTGAGCTAGCATGAACGGATCAAGGAGGAAAGAAGGAGAGAAACTCAGGGTGGTCATGAAAATAATTTCATCTCTGAGGTGATCATGCCTACCCGAAAAGCACACCCCGTTACTGAGCTGACTGGGAAAAGAACACTGGCTGTTTCTCTGGTGGAACATTACTGATGTATGACCCAGGCAGACACTAGAAATAGATCAGGTAGTTTTCCTGGGGGGTTCTTGGATTAGCAGGAAGTAGTCCATTTTTAGGGTGTTAAATAAGATTTGGAGGTAAAACATAATTAAAATGTGATATACATTTGGAACAAAATGAGATAAATACAGGCACTTTTCATGAAGATTTGAGGAAGATTATGAGTAGAAAACCTTTTTAATCTCTTGATTCAAATCATTTTGGTATAATCGATTGCCAGTGCTGCTCATAATAGCTGACTTCTTCAAGGTTCCTAGAATGTGCCAGAATGTCCTAGAATGGGTTATTGACTTGATATACATTATCTGATTTGATACTCATGGAAATCATATTAAATAAGTACTATTATTATCCTCATTTTACAAATAAAGTAAACGAAATTTAGAAGTGTGAAAACACTTGCCCAAGGTCTGGTCCAGACTCTCAGCTGTTAGCTGTTTTAGCATGTTTTGCTGTGCCATTCCAGGAGTTGCAAAATCTATTTGAAATGGAAAATTCTGCATCAAACTGAGTAACTGAGGAATGATTCTCAAGTCAGAAAAAGTACCAGTGAGCTTAATTTTTCTATTATAACTGTGGTCTAAATTGGTAACTTTTACAGTACCCTTAATATAGAATATATACTTCTCATACATATCCATTATATATAAAGTATTATTTTATTAGTAAAAAAATATGAACAAACCTGATTCACTGTGTAGTGTCTATCTAGAAACTTCAACAAGCTAAAGAAATAATTTTTCTTTTTTTAAGTAAATTTTTGAAGTATAATACACATAAAATACACATGGCCTATGTCATAAATGTAAAGCTCAATGAATTTTCTTATAGTGTATATACAAGTGTAAAAGCTGCTTCAGTAAAGAAATAGACCATTTCCAATAATCCAGGAGCCCCTCTCTTGCCCTCCTTGGTCACCCCTCACCCCATACACAATACAACTACTACTATCCTGACTTTTATCACCAAAGATTATTTTTGCCTATTTTTGAATTTATAGAAATGGAACAATAAAGCATGAAAATGTATTTGACTTTTTTTTTGTTCAATATTATATTTGTTTGGTCCATCCATGCTATTGTGTGTCATTGTAGATCATTATCATTGCTGCAAGATATTTCGTTTTTTATTTACTTATTTGACTACTAATGGAAATATGGATTGAGAAATATCATTAAAGCATATTTCCTCCTTTACTCTTCCATCTTACGTTAAATCTTTTTAGCTGCAGGAGAAGGTCTTGGGAGTTGGAAGGACTTCTTAAAAGAATTTGCCAGCAAATACACTAATATAAATTAATCTCCATCTTTATTCAAATTTAGCTTTACATAAGTTGTCTTATTTACTAAATTCCTAAAATTTTAAACATTCCTAAAGCACTTCAGAGACAGAAGAGTTTCTTATTACCTATTCCACTCAGAGACCTCAAAGGCCTTTGTAAATTTACATGTGATCCAAAGCTTCCCACATACAACCAATACGGATGTAAAGATCTTTAGTAATCCTGCCAGCTACTTTGAAGCTAAAACTTGGACTAAGTATAAACCCTCTCACAAAAACTCTTGTTCTAAGAAAGCTCTTTAAGACAATGTTCCACTTTCTTTATATGTACTATAGCCATTTTCACAGAGTCAATGCTCAACAAATTTTGAAGATCTAAATTGAATTTGGTTATTTCAACAAATGAAAAATGGAAGCTATTATATAAAATTCATTAAGTCAATCAATGCCTAAAACATTTCCAGTCCTGTAGAAAATAAACAATTTTATCCAGCCTACAAATGTCCCTTTTCCTATTGTTCTAAAACCAGTACTTCTTAATTTCTTTAATATAGTGAAATCTGTGGACCTTCTCAGGATAGTTCTTTTTTTTTTTTTTAATTGGTTTGTCTTTGTATTATGTTGAGCTCTAAGTGGTCTTTTTGTATTTTGCATGTAAGTCCTTTTTCTCAAATATATGTTTCAAGTATTTTCTCTCAAGTCCCTGGATTGTCCCTTCATTTTCTTGATGGCATCTTTCAAAAAGCAAACTGAGGGCAAAACAGTTGATTTGACTTACTTAAAATTACCTGGCTTATAAATGTTATGTATGAAATTTGAACTCAAGTCTTCATTTTCCAAATCCTAGCTCTTAGCCATTGTGCTATGTTGCTAAAGAGTATTGAAATAATTCATTTATTTAGATTGAAATATTTTAATGAATGGCTACAATTTTTTATGAATTTTAAATTTATTTCTGTATATATGAATTGGATCTCTAAACATTAAACTTTAAAATTAAAATAATTGATATACATTTGATAAAAACAATATAAATGCATTACTCGTTTGAATAACTTTTAAACAAATGTATTGGAAATGCTTTCTTTTTCTGTTTGTTTTAACTTATTTTATATTGGAGTATAGCCGATTAACAATGTTGTGATAGTTTCAGGTGCACAGCAAAGCGACTCATATATACATATACATGTATCCATTCTCCCCCAGACTCCCTTCCCATCCAGGCTGCCACATAACATTGAGCAGAGTTTCCTGTGCTATACAGTGGGTCCTTGTTGGTTATCCTTTTTAAATATAGCAGTGTGTA
Source organism: Aethalodelphis obliquidens (assembly GCF_003676395.1). Classification (NCBI taxonomy): domain Eukaryota; kingdom Metazoa; phylum Chordata; class Mammalia; order Artiodactyla; family Delphinidae; genus Aethalodelphis; species Aethalodelphis obliquidens. The sequence continues at coordinate 80,220,255 of NW_020837948.1, read as the reverse complement.
CATGTCAATCTCTAACTCCCTAACTACTCCTTCCCTCCACCCTTCTCCCCCGGTAACCATAAAATCATCCTCTAAGTCTGTGAGTCCGTTTCTGTTTTGTAAATACGTTCATTTGTATAATTTCTTTTTATATTCTGCATATAAGTGATATCATACGATATTTCTCTTTCTCTGACTTACTTCACTCAGTATGACAATCTCTAGGTCCATTCATGTTGCTGCAGATGGCATTATTTCTCAGAATAGTTCTTGATGAACAATTTTTTTCCATATGATTTTGGTGGACCTACCCAGGAGTCTATGAAGTTTCTGTGGACATCATATTAAGAAACTCTCTTCTAAATATTTGACATCAAACATTTGTTGTGTGGCTACATGCCAAGCAATGTGCTATTTGTCACTCTGTAGCATGCATTTTCTGTGGGGTAATATCACTCTTAAGGGGATAAAAATTAGTTCTTGAGAGGTGAAAATAATTTTACTATATTTTATGTGCAACATGTAGCTATAGATACAGTACTACATTAACTGATTTACAATATATCTGTAGTATTAAAATTTCTTGGAGTAGAAACAAATAGAAAAAGAAAAAGGTATAAAATATCTCAAGGGGGCAATGGAATTGCATTGGAAATGGGAAGGGCTGAGGGAGAAATACTGGGTAAGAGAGGTTTGACTTTAAGCCTTTTACGTATACATTGTAACTCACCCTAGTTTCAATTAAACATCTCCTTTTAAATATCTCTGAATATATGTTATTTTAATCAATCTAAAATGTGTTGGTAAGAATATTCAATTCTGGGAGGCATAACTATGGGTGTTTCCCACAGTAAGCAATAACATAAGTCATTTGTTCTTCAAAGCTAAATTTTAGTAATTTTTTCATGTATTTAAAAAATCTCTGAAGATAGTTTTACATACTTTATTGGTTCTGACACACTATAGATGTAATTACCTCTAATTTCTTTAATGATATATCTTGGAAAGTTACAAATTATATATAATCTTTTAGTTTTGTACTTAGTGATATGATTTGGGAAGAAATGATTATTCTCTGAAATAAGAAATATCATCATTTAGCATAATTTTGAGTAAATTTATACTTTTAAAGCTTATAGGAAGACTGAAATCTTGGGACGCATTTTTAAAACAATCAGGAAATTATCTTATAGAAAGAATGAACTAATTGTTCTGTTCCTACAGAACATTCCTGGTGGGTGATTATTTTCTAGGTATAAAGAGTATGTAATTTACTACCCAGTGGCATATTTCCTTGGGTGTTTTCTTGTCGTTTATGTTATTCACTTACTCCTTCAATACAATTACAGTGAGTTTCACCATCTACTAAGAGGTAAAAACACCATCTACTAAGAGGTTTTCTAGGTAAAAACCTAGAAAAACACAATGACTAACCTTGGCATTTTAAAAATGAATTTTAGACATCATCCAGAAAAATATATCATCTCTCTCTTATTAATCTGATGCAGGAAATCACCTTATCAAACAATAATTTTAGCAAAAAAGCAAAAACAAAACAAACAAAGCAAAACCCACCAAAGCAACAAAAACAAAACAAAAAAATGAAAGCAAACCCTTGTTTGTGTTACTATCAATAGCTTTTCATAATGTGGGTCAACTTTCTCAAAGACTTGTATAATTTTGTTATGGAAGGAGGACCTGCCCATAAGCAAATGAGACTAAAGATCTTATTAAACTTGGTAGATTGTCTTTGGGCAACTTTGTTAAATATTATATTTGTTCCATTGGGTTTTAGTTGGAAAGCTAGAAATAACATAGAGAAATTGTAATAATAATTCTTACTTCAAATTTTTCAGGCTTTTTGTATTTGGCTGAGTGTTATGGGCTGACTTATGCCCTGCCCCTAATTCAGATTTTGAAATTCTAACCCCAGTACCTTAGAAAGAGACAGCATTTGGAAACAGAGTTTTTATGGTGGTAATTAAGTTAAAGGGAGGTCAGTAGGATGGGCTCTAATCCAATAAGACAAAGTGCTTTTAGAAGAAGAGGAAATTTGGACATAGATGCATACAGAGGGAAAATGATGTGGAAATACAGAGAAAAGATGGCCATCTACAGGTCAAGGAGAGAGGCCTGAGAAGGAAACAACCCTGATGAACTCTGGATCTCAGACTTGCAGCCTCCAGAAGTGGAGAAAATAAATGTCTGGTATTTAAGCTACCCAGCCTATGGTACTTTGCTATGACAGCCCTAGAAAACTAATATGCCGGGTTGACATTTATAAAAAGTTCTTCACAATTTTTTGATATAATACACAGTTGACCCTTGATCAACCTGGTTAGAGACACCAATCCTCCATGCAGTGGAAAATGCATGTATAACTTATAGTCGACCCTCCATATGCATGGTTCCTCCATGTTCATAGATTCAACACCCGTGGATTGTGCAGTACTGTAGGACATAATTAGCAAAAAAATCTGCATATAAGTGGACCCGTGCAGTTCAAACCCTTGTTTTTCAAGGATCAACTGTATTATTTTCTGTGTTATTTTCTATCCATTTCCATCCCTTTGTTATAGTTGTCTCTTAGCTAGAATGGTTGGGTAGCTATAGGTAGAATTCTGTGGGATAAAGGAGGTTGCTTTTAAGAGAGAACTAAGACTATAGAGTTAGGAAGATACAGGTTTCTTTCTACCTGCATCTTAAATTGTGCCATTTACTTAGTCATTTCTTTCACTTTGAAAAGGCTAATTATACTTCCTTCTGCTTCATGATTACACTTGCTGCCACAATGAGGATAGAGTGATGGGACCAAATATTCCATAAAACTGAGATGATACATGCAGTGCATCTAGCAAAGTGCCTGGATAGAAGAGTGATAATAAATACTGGTTCTCTTTCCGTCTTCGTTCTCTGCTCTCTTAAAGAAATGCCATACAAAATATAAAATTGTAAATAGCTTAACTTTGAATAAACATATCATCTACTAATTATGAAACTAGTAGTGATAAAGCATTTGTTTATTTAAAATTAATTTTGTCTAATAAATACAGGGGTTCTTTTCCAGACATTTATTTTTCACATGGAATTTTTATAGAAGCCATCAAATGATATTGTAGACGACATAGAAACAAACACCATGGCTGATTTGATTAGAGGTAATAATTAATTTCAGAAAAAGTACCTACTATGAGTGATCTTTGTTGAGATATAGGTTTTCATCCAGCTGCATCTTCAAATTTCTTAGTCATTACTTTTGAAATGTATAGAAATTTGTTCTAGGCAGTTCTGATTACAACTGTCTTTGATCATTGTACAGGTTTTTTTTTTCCTGTAACAAGGAAATCTTCACTTCTATTTTTTATTTCTATGGCCAAAAGAGAGTATTTTGAGGGTACTTTGTACTTTGAAACATGTCTCTCCATTTCTACAAAACCAAAGTCTAAAATTGTCAAATGTTTTAGCAGTGCCAAAACTTGTTACAGAAGATTTCTTCATTTTTAACCCATGGGTTCTCTTTGTTATTGCCATTCATAGCATACTCACTAATGGTGGAATTTGTGTTTATCATAATCTGCAGATTTTATTATTTTGGTCAGATATCTTTCTGATACCTGAAATGCAATATGATTTTAAAAAATAAATTTCTAGGGACTTCTTTGGTGGTGCAGTGGTTGAGAATCCACCTACCAATGCAGGGGACATGGGTTCGATCCCTGGGCTGGGAAGATCCTGCATGCTGCGGAGCAGCTAAGCCCGTGCGCCACAGCTACTGAGCCTGCGCTCTAGAGCCTGCGAGCCACAACTACTGAGCCCACACACTGCAACTACTGAAGCCTGTGCACCTAGAGCCTGTGCTCTGCAACAAGAGAAGCCACCGCAATGAGAAGCCCGCACACTGCAACGAAGAGTAGCCCCCGCTCACTGCAACTAGAGAAAGCCCGCACGCAGCAACGAGGACCCAACACAGCTAAAAATAATAAAATAAATAAATAAATTTCTAGTCTTTTCATTCTACATCAGTTCACTTCACTAACCTTCCCATAAATCTGGCAGTATTATCATCCTGTCTGCTTTCCAGTTAAACACACAGAGAGGTTAAGGACTCTCATTCTTTTTTTTCTTTTTTTTGCGGTACGCGGGCCTCTCACTGTTGTGGCCTCTCCCATTGCGGAGCACAGGCTCCGGACGCGCAGGTTCAGCGGCCATGGCTCACGGGCCTAGGCACTCTGCGGCATGTAGGATCTTCCCGGCCCAGGGCACGAACCCGTGTCCCCTGCATCGGCAGGTGGACTCTCAACCACCGCGCCACCAGGGAAGCCCAGGACTCTCATTCTTATAATCCTTTGTTCAAACCATTGCCATATCCTACTGCTGCTTTTTTGTATCATCTATTGAGTGAGTTCTTTCTGCTCTAACCACTTAAAAAGCTTTGTGCAAATAATGGATTCGAGGCTGGACAGCAGCAACATTCTTTACAGGGACTTTCAATGTTCAGTCATCCCATCTGCATTAATCCAACTTTCAAGAATGGTTAGAGAGGCACATAAATGCTGATTGATGATGTGAAACACAGTCACAAGCTGGAGAGATGCAAGAGAATTTCTAATGATGAAAATAATCATCTTCATAATGTGATATTCCTTTAATAAATATTTAATGAGTACCTACTATGTGCCAAGTACTATTCTAAGTTATATGTATTTTATTAAGTTCCTCAAACTTCATAATCATGGAATCAGAAGTGAAGGTAAACATCACTTTATAGTATAAAACTGTATACTGTGCAGAGACATTTATAAACCTTAATATGGATGGAAGTTAGTGTATTTAAATGAGATTAAGGGAAAGAATAGGAAAGGTAATTCCGGTATGGCAAAAACTTACCGCTATCTGTCCAGTTAGAGGAAATCAGTTGGTGATGTGTATGTTACACAATCACAAAACTGTTATAATGGAATCTACAGAAGTGACACAGAACTTCAATCTGTTCACCTTCTGGAAGTCTACTCCACATGAACAGAACAACTGACGAAGTCTTGCCTGGTCTTATTGACATTTTCATGCCCTGGAGGGTAAAGGAAGTGATTATACGAACTATCATTTCTGGCCCAATTTTGATCAGCAAGGAGAATTTAGTTCATAAAGGCCAGTGACAAGAAACTGGAAAAACTGGCCATGTCATTTTTAAGAATTTGGAGTACCTTGGGAGGGACATTCATTAGATGGGTACTCTAGACTTTAAGAAGAAAGGCTTCCAAAATTTCAGATATGAAAAACTTAGAAGAAAGCTCAGAAAGGTAGCAAAAGGTGCTAATGATATAACTCTGACAATGCAAATTTCAAATTATTTAAATGAGAAAAAAAATAAGGCTGTTAGTGGAAGAAAATGACATAATTATGCAGAGAATATATATATATATTAAGTCTACAGATCATAAAAAGACATGTACAGAAGGGGAAAAGGAAGATGGATAACCAAAAGGAAGAAAAATAACTTTAAATATAGGAATGTAGCGTGGATTGGCAAGAATAGTGCAGGAAGGTCAACATCCATAATGAGCTGAGGTTTGCAAAATTTGCTACCGACAATTGAATTTGGCCTCAAATGGAAATGAGTAGGGCTATTTTGGGTGAAAAGTCAAGACTGTCTGGTTGATATATTTCCCCCCTTGCTCTCTTGCACTTTGCTATTTCTTTCTCTATTAAACAAAGGCATTATCTAATATTAATACAAATTTCCTTTATTTTCCAGTATTTTCCCTAAGCCTTTCTCAGTCCAATATGTAGGATTCACAGTTTAAAAACTAATTTTCTAATCTACCAATGTAGGAAATGGAAGGGCCCAAGGCAAAGATGTTAAGCTGAATATATTGAGTCCACAAGCTCATAGGCAGAAGATATAAGAAGACCTCAGGATACACAACTTAAATGAAGGGCAAAGGTAGTACTCACAAGAGGGTATTTTCCTGCCTTTTTGAGATATTTCTCTAGGAAATTGTGATAGGTTTTTTTTTTTCAATTTATTTAATTAATTTATTTTTTGCTGCATTGGGTCTTCATTGCTGTGCGTGGGCTTTCTCTAGTTGCGGCGAGCAGGGCCTACCTGTTAAGGTGTGTGGGTTTCTCATTGCAGTGGCCTCTCTTGTTGAGGAACACGGGCTCTAGGCGCGCGGGCTTCAGTAGTTGCAACTCACAGGCTCTAGAGCTCAGGCTCAGTAGTTGTGGCGCACGGGCTTAGTTGCTCTGCGGCATGTGGGATCTTCCCAGGCCGGGGCTCGAACCCGTGTTCCCTGCATTGACAGAAGATTCTTAACCACTGCACCACCAGGGAAGCCCCAGGATTATTATTAAAATAGTCAGTGAGAGAGAAAACTGGGGGCAGAAATGAGGGATGAGCTTTCTTTGGCTTGACTCTTTTGAAGATGGTCTGGAAATCTCAAACTTCCCAGTGTACTCTCCTGGCATGCAAAACGTCAAAGCCAGCTCTGATCAGATTCCCGAGGGACCCCAGAAACACCAAAGATTAATGGAAGATATTACGGTGTGAGAAATACAACAGAAAGGGGAATTTAAAATTTATATTGCAATTGGAAGAATAAGGAAAATATGGAATGATTTAAGAAAAGTTGAAATTGTTGACTGTTAGGTAGCTATTAGAATTTTTGTCAAGGAAAATACTTTTCAGGATCATTATAGAAGAAACTAATAATGGAGAGGAGACTAATTAAACACAAGATCTTTCATAAAACAAATAATAGACTAGGTCAATCTCCTGCTTAAAAAACTTTATGGTTTCTCATTGTACTTAGTGTAATAGTCCCTCTGACTGTTTCCTCCATCAAATTCTCCTTTATTCTCCCCTTTTCTCTCCTGACAACACATCATTTAAAAACATTTTTTGTTTTGAGATAATTGTAGGTTCACACACAGATGTAAGAAATATTACAAGAGGTTTTTATATACATCGCCTGTTTTCCCCCAATGGTGACATATTGCATAATTATAGTACAGTGCTACAAGCAGACACAACAGCAGTAAGATCTTACTGTGACTTACAAATCTTAAGTGAACAGGCTGGCCCCTACTCTCACACCATCACATGACCACAGCAATCTGTTTTCCTCCTGTATCAGTTTTCTGTTGTTGCATAACAAATTATCACAAAATTAGTAGCTTAAAACCACACATGAAATATCTTAGTTTTTGTGGGTAAGGCATCTGAGCACAGCTTAGCTGGGCCCTTTGCTCAGGGTCCCACAAGGCTGCAATCACGGTGTCAGCCATGTTGCATTCTAATCTGGAGGCTTGTCTGGGTTAAGAATCCACTTCCAACTTCCCTTGGGTCAGTGGCAGAATTCACCTCCTTGTGCTTATAGGACTGAGTTCCCTGCTTTCTTACTGGCTGTTAGCTGAGAGCAACTCCAACTCCAAGAAGCAGCCATGGTTCCTTTCCGTGTGGTCCTCTCACGACACGATACCTTACATTTTCAAAGACAGTGAGGGGAGTCTCTCACTCCAGTCTACTGTGATGAAGCTTATACAATGACACTTAATCATGTGAGAGGCAGCTCAACATCTTTGCCATATAGTGTAAACTAATCAAGGCAGTGATGTGCCTTCTCCTTTGCTATATTCTTCTATTAAATGTGATACCAAGTAGGGCCCTGTGGGGCTCCTGGGCACAAAAGCCTTTCTGTGTCCCCCTTTTCATTGGTTACAGGAAATAGGCTTCATTCGGCCTCCATGACTTTCCCTGAGTTCCAAGGGCAGATTCAAGCAGTTGTTAATAGGGAAGGGAGGGGATATGAGACAAGGGAGAAACAGTCATGGGAAACAATAGTGGAGCCTTGGGGCAAGGTCCTAGTTCCCCATCAAGGGACACACACAACAACTTTGAAACCCCCATCAGGTGGGAGAAGTTAATGGTAATGACGGTATGCTGCCCAGAAGCACATAGACCCCAGATGGGTTGAAACCTGAAGGTGGGTGATGCTGACTCCCACTTACCTCACCACCAACCAATCAGAAGAGTGTCCACGAGCTGATCATGCCTTCTTTGAACTATTACTATAAAACTTCTCACTACCCTCTCCAAGCTGGGACACACAGTTTTGAGGACATTAACTTGCTGTGGCCCCCTTTACCTGGCAAAGCAATAAAGCTATTCTTTTCTACTTCACCCAAAACTCCGTCTCCGAGATTTAATTCAGTGTCAGGGTACAGAGGCTGGATTTGGCTTCAAAGGGAGGGAACTTTACTGGTGTAATACCAGGGTGCTGAGATTTGGGGAGACATCTTAGAATTCTGCATAGCAGACCTCCAAAGGTTCCCATCACTCACTCTGCTCCAGCCCCTTGGACCTACCTTCCTTCTACTTCTTTCTGTCTCTTCGTAAAGGTAACTGTAGTAGAGAGGCCTTCCTTCATGACCATCTTATTTAAAATATCCCCTATTAAATTAATTAATTAATTAATTAATTATAATAAATAAATTAATTAATTTAATTTTAAATTAAAAATATCCCCACTTATATCCCCTATATTCCTGCATCCATCCATCTTGCTTTATCTAGCTCCATAGCACTTTACACTGTCTGGCTTAGTATATACTTGTTTGTTTATTGTCTACCTTCACTAAAATGAAAATTTCATGAGGCAGGGATTTGATCTCTTTTGTTTTCTATCTCTAGCACTTAGAATGGTGCCTGGTATAAAATTGGTCCACAAATATTTGTTGAATGAACAAATAAATACTTTATTTGGTGAATATGGACAGTATGGTTACATAATAGAAATAATTCAGTGCCTGGATTTTTTAAATGAAATAATTTTGTTTGAAGGAGCATAGTGGTTAAGCTCTCAAGTTTGGGATAATACTGCTTGTGTTCAGATCCTGTTCTCTGACTTAATGTGTCTTTGTGCAGATAATTTTACCTCTTTATGCCTCAATTTTCTCAGCTATGTAATGGCTAAAATAATAGTATTTCTTATTTGGGTTTATAAGGAATTCTGGAATAAGACATGGAAAATATTTATTAAGCCATCTTATAAACAGGAAATTCTCTACAATATCAACAAATGTAATTTCCAGTGGTAGTTTATTCAGACACAGTGCATTAGATGATTGCCAACTCATCACTATTTCATATTTTGTGGGCATGTCTGTTTCAATGAATTTTTCCTGCATAATAAATTACCTCAAAACTCAGTGGATAAAAATAACTATTTTAAAAAAATTATTTATTTTCTTTTCTTTATTTTTGGCCATATTAGGTCTTCTTGCTGTGCGTGGGTTTTTTCTAGTTGTGGTGAGCGGGGGCTACTCTTTGTCGTGATGCGCGGGCTTCTCATTGCAGGGGCTTCTCTTGTTGTGGAGCACGGGCTCTAGAGCACAGTCTCGTTAGTCGTGGCGCACTGGCTTAGCTGCTCCGCGGCATGTGGGATCTTCTGGGACCAGGGCTTGAACCTGTGTCCCCTGCATTGGCAGGTGGATTCTTAACATCTGCACCACCAGGGAAGCCCATAACTATTTTATTACTTCTTATTCTGTGGTTCAGAAATTCAGGCAGGGTTCAGTGGGGATGGCTCCTCTGCTTCACGTGGTATTAGCTAGGGCAACTCCACTGGAGTTAATGGTTTATGATGGCCCCTATTGTTTGTCCAGAACCTCATCTTGGGTGGCATTATCTGAGATGGCTGAACCTCTCTCTTTTCATGGAGGCTCCAGACTCAGTTGCATGTATTGTCATTTTTCTTTGAGTGACCTCTCTGTCTACATGAAGTTTCATCCACCAAGGTTTACCTCTCCCGTCAGGTTATCCAACTTTACCACGCAGCTGGCTTCTCAGACAGTGGAAAGGAGAAGCTGATGGCCCTCTTGATGCTGAGGCACAGAGCTGGCCCTGAATCAATTCCACTGTCCTCTGTTGGTCAAATCTAGTCACAGACCAGTCAAGATTTGACAGGAAAGAAATAGACTCCAGCGCTTAATGGAACAAGTGACAGGAGTGTACAGAGATGGAAGGAATTGCTGGCGGCCATTTAGCAGATGATCTGGCACGAAAACCTAAGAAAATGTTTATTTCTGAAAACTTATAACAGAGGTTAGAATGTAGATAAAGTAGTGAAAATTATATTTTTCAAGCTACTTCCTTGTATCTAACCTAAAATGGAAAGAGATCAACAAACTAACACACACACACACACACCCATATTAACAACAGAAGTATTGAGAGTTTGACACATTAGATTGAAGAAAAATAAGTTAAGTCTAGACCACTCAGTGAATCAATAATTTAAGAGAAAGACAGCCAGTGCAAAATGCTAAAGTGTGCCAAGGAGACAAGCAAATTATAAGAGCTAAAACTCATGGTTGAGAGCAATTTGATGATACCTTACAAAATGAATCTGAGTGTTTAGACTATGAGGAAAATATCTATATATTGGAAATAGGAATGTTATTTTAAAAACAAATTGGCTGTTCTATATTTAATTTACATAAAAATCAGATTTCTCAGTACTTGTTTTTCTAGCCCTGATGCAGAAATAAAAATAATATATATCCACCTCTTGGTGAGGGAATTAATTTTTTTTCCAGTTATAAAAATCATAAAACTGCAAATTATCTGCAAAAATAAATATTTTTAAAGAGCTAAATCACTAGGGATGCCAAACTAATTCAATTAAACCTGGAATTATAACACCGAATGTGTATGTGGTTGGTAAGGACAGATACAAATTAAAAATAAGAGGCTTAATACTCCCTATTGAAAATAAAGAAATCTCTTTCCTCCTCTCTTTTCTTAGAGCATTTCCTTTAGAAAACTTCTATCTCTGTCTCTTTGAAATATACATAAATCTCTTTAAAAACTAAATAAGCCTCTTGCACTTTATGACTCAAGAATGTCTTTCTCAAGGACCTAGGAGTCATGTCTTTAAAATGCAATCCAGGAATATGGTGGCCCCATCTCCCAGTGTCCGTGGAAGGGTGGGAGCCTTACTTCAGTGGGTGCCTTACCGCCTGCCAAAAAGATGAGTTTATTTTTCCTTTGGCTAAAGCCAATTAGCTAACACAGGCAGTCACTCCAATTACCAGATGAGTTTAGGATGAATGTGTGACAAATGGTTCTGTCAAGTACTCTTACTCGAGGACTATTTACTGTTTATCTTGAGAACATGTGTGTAACGAGTTGTATCTGCTTGGTTATACACAAGGGTGAGATTTCTTTCTGTCTTGCAATCTCTGAGCAGCTTGCGGGCCTAATATTTATTCAATAATGAAATTTTCTTTTTCTTCTACCTTTGTTGACAGATTTTCTGGGTTGAGAGGACATTTGGGTTTTAATTATATTTCTGTAACAAGATACAGTTCATGAAAAACACAAATTGATTATAAAAGGAAAACAATGTACTAGGATAGTTTTAAGTTACTTTTGACGACTGAGAAATCTGATAGACTTAATCCCATGGCAACTAAAACCATGGAGTAGAGAGGCAGCATTGGAGAACGGAACAGCCTGGACCCAGGGAATCCACGATTCTACTCTTGGTTTCACCATTTTGGTATTTGTATTTAATCTTATGAGGAATCATTTTTCTCATTTGTAAAATGAGGTTACATTGGACTGGTAGCCTGTTGGCAATATCCATCTTTATATGTGTTTTATTTATTATACATTTTGCTTAGGTTATTTTCAAAATAGAGAGACTACACATAAAAATTGAACTTCTGGATAAAAAGAAGAAGGAAAAGGAGAAGGGGAGGAAGAAGAAGAAGAAGGAGAAAAAAAAGGACCGTTTTGCTATACTGGGCTCATAATAACGTTAGCTGGAGCTGAGAAGTGACTGACTCCTTGATCTGGACACACGCTCTTGAGTGGCCCACAGTCTTCATCATTCCCTGCTGTATATTAGTTGGTTTGTTCATCTACTTATATTTCCTGTATACATGTATGCAAGATATAGGTCACTGAACAAACCACTTAAAGTAGATGTGCATGATAAAAGCAAGAAGGAAAGGACTATCTGAATGGTACTTTTCTACTCTCTTTTAGTAGGAAAGTAACACTCACCTGTGTATGTACATGGGCAAGGCAAACAATGGAAGGTTTCCAAGCTGTGCTCCAGTAGGGGATTAATCCTTTGTATCCTGACAGGCAGTTATTGGTGATGTAATCCAAGCATGTCATTACCACCTGTGCCTTAACTGGCCAGAGTAGTTTCAACATAGAGCAAAACACACAGAACAAACAAAAGTTGATGACTGATTCAAAACCTTACTAGCGGTGAACTCTAAAATGCCACCAAAGCTCTTTGGTAAAGTGTATCATTATTGATTAGATGCTAATTTTTAATCTTGGTTATATGTGTGTGTATATATATATATATATATATTTTTTTTTTTGCGGTACGTGGGCCTCTCACTGCTGTGGCCTCTCCTGTTGCGGAGCACAGGCTCCAGACGCACAGGCTCAGTGGCCATGGCTCACGGGCCTAGGCACTCTGCGGCATGTAGGATCTTCCCGGACCGGGGCACGAACCCGTGTCCCCTGCATCGGCAGGCGGACTCTCAACCACTGCGCCACCAGGGAAGCCCTATATGTATACTTTAAATATAGATTTGAAACTGCTATTCCCTTTAAACGTCTATTCACTATTTTTTAAAAAACAGAATTGCTCTTTCTCTTTTCCGTCAAACCTAAATGTACCTAGTTCCTAAGATAGGCAAATGATCACTACATAAAGACATGTTATTTCTTCTTCAGCCTTCTAATGGACATTAGTTTTATATCTAGTTTACCAAACTGTGGCAGATCTGTGGGCTTTCACTTTGTAGCATGAATGAACATCTGATGAGGCATGTATGGTATGGTATATAAACTATCTATGGTATACGGTATAGTATATAAACTAATGTATGGTGTAGTATATAAACTATAAATATATCATGATTTTTAAAAATCAGAAAATAGCCGTATTCAATGAAAAAAATCTTAGAATATCTACTTGACTTAAAGTACTATTGAACAATGCCATAATTAGTTTCCAAATGATTTACAATTAGCTTTTCTTCCAAAGAATAATAAATAAATAATAAATGAAGCTTAATAATAAGCTTCTCTTTTTTTTAGAAAGTTTCCTCATCAAAGAAATCAATATTGTTAATAATAGGAAATGTCACAAATGTCCAGGTCTGCTAAAAATAAATCTGTCTAAAGTGAAAAAAAGTCAAAGAAAGGTAAAGTAATCTCTTTTATTTTTAGCTTGTCATGTGTTTTGGAGGACTAATTGCTTATATACTGAATACCCTGTCCAGGCAAATTAAAATGGAAGTGAAATTATCATGCTTGGAAATTGCCTGCATCACACATTCAACCATCCGATTTCAAACGCAATGACCTCAGCAATTCTCTTGCTAAATCCATCACCCTCACATTCTTTATACATATTCCATTTCCAGTCTTTCACCCTGAATAGCTGGCTGAAAATCGTGTTTAGCCTTGAAGTGTTGGCAGCCACCCACCTAATCTTCAAGACCGCATAATGAAACGAAAGGGGTGGAGACCAAGCATAGAGCATGCCAGCCTTAAGCACATTCCTTGTCATTGGGCCTCATTCCATGACTATTAAATTATAATTTTAAATGATTTAATTTTAAAATTATTTTTCATAGCCTGAAGCAATTTATGTGGGTGATATTAGGACCTCAGGGAATTAGCTTCTCCTTTAAATAAATATTAAGTAGTCAAAAAGTTTAGAATACATCAACCTGTTATATGTTAGTCTCAACCCAACAAACAGTGGTATATAGGGTGATGTTTAAAATTTTTAGAACAAAGAATGCGATTGATTGTTTATGGAATTCAAGTCAGACCTTTACATATGGTATGGAAATGCCTAAAATCTTCTTTCAGTTCTGGAACTATCCAGCATAAGTTAAAAATAAAACCATGTGTATGGCACTAGCAGCTAGGTATTTAAAATGTATTCTAATTTACAATATTGGAAATTTCTCTTTGCTTCATTGACTTATGACTTCTTTGATTTGAAAAATAACCACAACTTAGAGAATAGGAAAATAGCAGATAAGGACACATTGCTAGAAGATAGCTACTTCACTACAATTTTTTATGACAGTTCAGACTCAGGATTTTATGGCTCACTAAAATTGAGTTCAAAGCCTACAGTATGCATTTTAGCAACACACAATTCTTCACCACCTACTGAGAAAGTTTTAGTGTTTAAAGACTTAACAGCTGGGAATATAGGATCGTATTTGGTTACAGAGTTCTATGGACAATAAAAATTGATTATTAATAATCATTGACTAGCATCCTGATTGATTTTTTACTTTCAATTTTTAATTTATGTCTTTACTTGCAAAACCCAGAGACCCATGGCCTGGGATTTTCTGTAGAAAGATTTGACAAAGGTAACAGTCTCAGCTTTATTGCTCTTGAGACTTGTGTCAACACCAGTGAAAAATTGTTTCTTGCCATGAAATAATGCTGCTACTTAAATTTGTATTTATTGAAGAATTGAGAAAGTAGGTTGGAAATTAAAGAAACCAACAGAAATGATTAAATCTAGAGAATATTTTACATTTCAAAAGCAAACAATATGCTTCCTTCAGGCAAACAGTTTCCAAATTTCATGGAATCCTCATTATGACCCTCCCTCTTCCTGCATCCCAGGCCACTTTTTTTTTTGTTTTTTTTTTTTTGGAGTAAAATTGCTTTACAATGTTGTGTTAGTTTCTGCTGTACAATGGAGTGAATCAGCTATGGGTATACCTATATCCCCTCCTTCCTGGGCCTCCCTCCCTCCCTTACCCCCCATCTAGGTCATCACAGGGCAGCAAGCTGAGCTCCCTGTGCTATATACAGCAGGTTCCCACTTTTGGAGTGGTGTACTTAATTGACCTTGTTCTGTTTATGCTGTTACTTCACAGTGGTGTTATTCTGGTGATTCCAGATTTTCTTAGAACTATTATTGTAGGCTTCATGGATTTCAAGGACTATATAATGCTTTAACAGGACAATCATTTTATAAGTTCCAAAGTTGTTGGATAACACCAGTTTTCAACAATTTCCCAGGCATGCACCGTGGTTTATTTTTAATGAAGAACAAACTGATGTACAGCCAACTGTAAAATATTGGAAATAGCCGTTTCCAAAGTACATCAGAGAAGGTTAAAAGGTCACAGGACTTCTTACAAAGTTAACATTTGACTTATTTTTCAGTTTAGCAAGCTGAATAAAGGGTACTCTAGATTCTTCAGATAAACTAAAACAACTAAAAATACAAAACCTTTTTCTTCAATCAAATCAAGACAAGTTAACTTAGAGTGGACTGGTGTGCAGGGCCCAAGAAATCACTGTATGACTGAAAAGGGAACTCAACAATCACTTTGAACACTTGAACAAAATTATGGCCCTATTCTTCAGAAATAACTAAAGAAAAAAATGTTGTGTTGTTACTTCGTGAAAGTGAAACGCACTGTTAGGAAAAAGAAATCCGTAGAGTCTACATTAATGAATTTATGACCTGTTTGGCACTTAGAGGGGTGCCTGGATATAGTGCTCAATGAAGGTCAGCATCCTCATCGTCATATTCAGTCATTGTTGTAAGTTGTCGGTAGCTGATAACAAGCAAGACATAGATTGCTTGTTATCAAGATTCCTGCTTCAAAGGTTATTGACCACACTTCTCTTCATGGAGTAAGGAATGCGTGTTGGGGTCAGAAAGCCTTCCTTAATTTGAACTGTGTTTCTGCTACTTATTAGCAATGGAAACTTGGGTTTTTTTTTTTTTTAAGTTTGGTGAATCAATTTCTGTTCTATAAAATAAGGCCAATCATTGCTACCTCACACGTTGGGCTAACAATGTAGTCTCTGACACATAGTAGGTGCTTCTTTCATATGTGCTAGTGTTCCCTCTTCTCTTTGAAACAAGTATTCAGTTGAAGTGTTTTTCTGTGCACACCCTATGTAAGAGGAGAGTTCTAGTAGTACCACATATCCATTCTCCACTTTGTCCTTAGAACAGAACCTCTGAATGTTCACTGGTCACATTGCTTTCCCGGATATGCTTCATTTCCCAGATATCTTTGCAGCTAAGTGTGGTCATTTGAGTTCTGACAGATATGAAAGTGAAAATAGAACGTTCAACTTCCTGAAAGTGTGCTAAATAGGCAGCCTGGCCCACTTCTTCCCTTTCCTGATTTTTGCTGACTGGAATGTAAAGGTAATAACTGGAGCAACAGCAGCCATTTTGAGTCATGCAGAAGAGGGCCACACCCTAGGAATGGATCATTAGAAGCTAGGAAAAATGTGTGTGTCTCTAATGAAATATTGTTCTAATTAAGGTATGTCATCTGACCCCAGAGCCTTAGACTGTCAAATTCCAGGATAAAAATTTTATGCATTTTAGTCACTGTTAATTTCAGTTTTCTATCACAAGTAGCAAAAGCTAATCCTAACTAACACTATCCCAAAATGTATTTGGGAGTACAAGCAGAATTGACACATTATTCATGTATTCTTATGGTTTATTATTTTTGGTAGCACTTTTGTTAGGGTTATCTTTTTATGCAAGTTTCTCAGAAATACTTGAATTATATTTGTAACACAGAAAAAAATTCTGTATGAGCCAGAGCAGTTGGTATGGCATAGGGTTACAAATAATAACATTTAAAGACAGGGATCTACTCCCTTTGACTAAGCTTTGGGTTCTATACAATCCACACAGTGGGACTGAAAAAAGTGATTGGTGTCTGATCATCTGTTCTGGTTACTATTGCTATACTACAGAACACCCAAAACTTAGCAGCTGAAAACCACCATTTTATTATGGGCAAGAATTCTGGAGTCAAGAATTGGGACAGGATATAGGAAAGTTGCTAGTCTCTATGTTATGGTGTCTGGGGCTCAAATGAGATCAGCTGAAAGCTGTGGTGACTCAAGAGTCAAGGGCTAGAGTTATCTGAATTTCACTCCTTACAGATATGTCTGCTGTTGTCCTATGAAGACTAGAAGACTAGCACTGCCAATTGGCATAACTTATACATGGCTCCTCCCTGTGTTTTGTCTTCCTCATGGCATAGTGGCCTCAAGGTACTTATTCATATATCTTGAAGAGCGGCACAGGGCTCCCAATACATGTGTTTTCAATCAACGTGATAGAAGCTGCGTCATCCTTTACTAACTATCCCCACTTATGCTGGTCTGTAGTTGAGGAAGCAGTTCCATGCCTGCTGAGGTATAAGAGGCGGGGACATAGACTCTACCTCTTGTTGGAAGGAATGTCAAAGATCTTGGAGGAAGGAATGATTTAAAATAGCCACACCATGGGGCTTCCCTGGTGGCGCAGTGGTTGGGAGTCCGCCTGCCGATGCAGGGGACGCGGGTTCGTGCCCTGGTCCGGGAAGATCCCACATGCCGCGGAGCGGCTGCGCCCGTGAGCCATGGCCGCTGAGCCTGCGCATCCGGAGCCTGTGCTCTGCAACGGGAGATGCCACAACAGTGAGAGGCCCGCATATGGGGGAAAAAAAAAAATAGCCACACCTTTGTGTACTGAAGGAGAAGTAAGTAGCTCCGAGTTTTGTCATAGCTAGGCCTGGTACTGCCCAATGATACAGTAAGGAGTAGAGCAAGGACTTAATGCGACTTGTATTAGTAGGCAAATTATTGAATGTTGCTGTGGTCCTTCCAGCCCAACTAATAGATAAAACACAGGGAGCCCAGAGATGTGAGTAATTCTGACCTAGCAGGATGATTATCCTACACAGGTTGCACTGACTTCTGAAATTTGAATGAACTTTATGAGGAACTAACATCTAGGTAACTAGCAACAGTGAAGCATTGGGGAGCTGCTTCCGCTTTTATCATTATCTGATTGATTTCTTTGCATTGCTTAGGTCTGTGTCAAACCAAACACAGCAACCCTGTGTTTGAGTTTCTGTTCTCACCAGTCTTCATACTTCGTGGTCTAGTGTCTTAACCTGGTTTGGATGAACAAGAACCTTTTATACTTGGAGATATTAAAACTTGATAGTGGTGACATTATTAATATTTCAAGTTCAATAACTTTTCTAATTAGAACCAGGCAGAAATAAACGTCAAGGTGTTCTTGCTTATTGGGTGACAAATTATTTCTCGTACCAAGAATTTGTAAACTGAGAAACTAACATTAGAAAAAAAAATTTTTAGATTAACTGTTAAAATTCTGTGTCTCAATTTGCTTGTCATGAAACAAATGAAAATTCTACCTAACTTGGGGAAGTTTGGTGGGAATTAAAAATATGAGCGTGGGGCTTCCCTGGTGGCGCAGTGGTTGAGAGTCCGCCTGCCGATGCAGGGGACACGGGTTCGTGCCCCGGTCCGGGAGGATCCCACATGCCGCGGAGCGGCTGGGCCCGTGAGCCATGGCCGCTGAGCCTGCGCGTCCGGAGCCTGTGCTCCGCAACGGGAGAGGCCACAGCAGTGAGAGGCCCGTACCGGAAAAAAAAAAATATATATATATATATATATGAGCATGAACAGCTCCTGGCACAGAGCAGGCACTTAGTAAATGCTGGCATCCTCTTCCCCACGTGGCCTCCTGTAGACTGTCACACTCCAGGGCAGTGTCTCATTTCCTAAAGTGAGTCTGCAACTTGGAAATTCAATTTCTGATTCACTGAAAAGGAAATTACAACAAGACTCAAAATCACCATTGTTTCAAAAGCTCTACCTTTCTAAAAATTAACAAAAGAGCTGATACTTATATTTCTAAGTCATCTTTTATGATCAAAAAAATATGCTATTCCAGGGTACTATCACTTCAGTGAGAAATAAGGAGGTTATGGCTTAGAGAGTTTCAAACTTGAAAAAAACAAATTTACATTTCTTACAGTAATTTTAATAATTAAGTTGTCATTCGTAGCCATAATTGTAGGCTTATAAATCTAACCGTCTCTGAGCATAAGGAGTTGGCTGTTTACAACTAGCTTTTGCCCACGAACATTGGCCTATTTCTCTGCTCACATAAATTAGTCACTAGTGCTTCACAACATTTTATCATCATTATCATACAGCTTTATAACAGAGCACAACAGGGCTCCAGTGGAGTAGCTGTGTGTGTGGCTTGTGTATTCCCTAGTCTAGAACAGTCACAGCCTGTAATGGATGGGATAATAGAAACTGATCCCTACCCAGTGGATTTCATTATACGCTGTCTGCCTTATGCAAACTTGTGCTTTGGGAAACATCAATTTTATTTATTTATTTTTAACATCTTTATTGGAGTGTAACTGCTTTACAATGGTGTGTTCGTTTCTGCTTTATAACAAACTGAATCAGTTATACATATACATATATCCCCATATCCCCTCCCTCTTGCGTCTCCCTCCCACTCTCCCTATCCCACCCCTCTAGGTGGTCACAAAGCACCGAGCTGATCTCCCTGTGCTGAGTGGCTGCTTCCCACTAGCTATCTGTTTTACATTTGGTAGTGTATAGATCAATTTTAAACTGAGATATCAGAGAACATTTGGCTACAACTGTTAAAATACATAAGAGTGATTTTAAAAATAAAAATATTCATGTTACTAAACAGAAAGTAAGAGGTAGAAAGTTCCAGGATTGGGCCAGCAACGTAAAGTTTTCAGAAAGGACTCTGGCTGTTTCCACCTTCTGTTCTGCCATTCTCAACAAGTTAGTGATGCCTTCTCTAGCTGCACCAGGCATTACAATCTTAAGGGGCATTGTCCAGAAACAGAGAGGAAGGAGCAGACCTTCTTTTTGACTTTTGTCAGCAAGATAATTTTCCCAGAATCCCCCTATAGACTTCTTTCATTTCATTGGCCAGAACTTGGTCACATGGCCACACTAACTGCAAAGCGGGCAGGAGATGGAGTGTCTGTCACTTTCACCCTGTGTCACGGGAAGCAGACTCTGCTAATGAGTAAGACTAGAAAAAGAGTGACTGTAGGGTACCTATGGAAGATCTCCTGTCATCCCTGATAACTGGTAATCGCTGTAAAGTTACAACTAAGGTCATTGCTATTTTAGAGGAATAGTTAAATAAAAATAAGAAAATAATGATACAAGCGGCTGGCATTTGTTGAGGGCTTACTGTGTGCCAAGTGTGGTGCTAAATGATTTACATTTACCTTCTCATTTAACTTTCAAAATCAGCCTATGAGGACAGTGTTATTATGTCCTTTCTATAAAGGAGGAAACTAAGATTTAGTGAGATAAAGTAACTTTCCCCAGGACATGCAGCTGTTGAGAGTGGGGTCAGTATTTGAAGGCAGCTACCCTGACCCTAGAGTTTATGTTTCTATCAAATTCAAAATATAATTCTTGGGTCCCTACTACATTTTAATCAGTGTGTCTTACTACACCAAGAATCTTAGCAACACGCAAGGCAATTTGTTTCTCTTTTTCATCGGAATCATAGTCTTAAGGGGTGAAAGCTAAGGTGATTATACATGTGCATATTCTCAAAGGGGATAAAGTATTTAGAGATTGCAATAAAGGGATTTAACCTGTTTTAAAATGTGAGAGAAGGCTTCTTTGAATAAGTCATCAGTATTAGTCTGGGTTCTCCAGAGATACAGAACCAATAGTGTGTGTGTGTGTGTGTGTGTGTGTGTGTGTGTGTGTGTGTGTGTGTATGTGTGTGTACAGAGAGAGAGAGAGAGAGAGATTGTAAGGAATTGCTTGCTCATCTGTGGGAGTTTGCAAGTTTGACGTCTGCAGGGCAGGCTGGGAGTTCCCACAAGAGCTGATATCACAGTCTCAAATTTGAAGGCTGTTTTGAGGCAGAATTATTGCTTTTTCAGGGGATCTCAGTCTTTTAAGGCCTTCAGCTGATTGGATGAGTCCCACTCACATTATAGAGGGTAATCTGCTTATTTAACATTTACTTATTTAAATGTTAGTCACTTCTAAAGAATAAATACCTTCAGAGCAACATCTCTACTGGTGTTTGCCCAAACGACTGAGCACCATAGCTGTGGTAAGTTGACAGAACTAACCATCACATCATCTTTAGTCTCAAACTCCAAGAATGAGTAGAAATTATCTAAGAGGTGGGGAAAGAGAACTGTAAGAATAAAGAACTGAGTGAATAGAGTCATGAGTCAGGATAGAGTTTGGTACATTTAAGGAAATGAAAGAAATTTGTAATGGCTGCATCAGATAAACAAGAGTAGTGATGGCTTGAAATGAGACTGGAGATAAGGAAAGGATCTCTATCATGAAAAGCCTTTGAAGTGGACACTTAAAAGTTCTTCAACACTCACATCTTTGTGTTTTAGTGCATTTTGAGTTTTATTTTTTTAAGGTATAACTCGAAAGCTACAATTTCTAATATCCCTTAAGGTGCAGACATGTCACTTATGTTCAGCTAATCAAATATAAAACTTGATTTGATAAGTGAGCTACCTGGGAAAATTGGCTGGGTACTGGACATCCACCTTACTCATGTGAGTGGTTGAAATGGCAACCAGGTTTTGGGGGTGGTGGCAGGTTCCTGATTGAATTATATGGATTTGAGGGGAATTTATAAGATGAAATCAGAAAGACTGGAAGATTGAGTGTTGGAAACTAGAATGAGGAAAGGATTAGCTTCTATCCATTTTTCAATGTTATCTATAATCTATTTTTACTGAACTTTATCTATATTCCATCCACAGAATCTCACTTATATATTTATGTTTAATACACATCAATATTCACCTCTTAAAAATAATTTGCTCTTTTATCTAAACTGTTCTCAAGATACCACCATTGTATTATTTATTATCTTTCATAAAGCCATATGCAACACAGTCCCTTATAACTTAATGATAGAAAAAAAGCTTACCTATTATTATGCTTTTTTAAAATAAAATGTTTAAGTGATTCACTATACTTAATATTTGGTTTTAATAGCAAGGAACTTCAAAATCAAATTTTGCACTTATTTGCAACAAATTTAGTGTAAGTTTCTTGAACAAAATTTTCCCTTAAGTTATGATATACTTCATTTGTTTTTACTTTAAATGTCGCACTTTAGGATTTTTTTTTTCTTTTTTTTTGGTATGATCAAGGTGGAAGCTATGATGGGATTAAGTGTGGAATGTGCCAAGATAGAAAGCAAGCTTTTTCTGGCATTTTTTTTACCTTCAAAATTATTCTTTAGCATAAGGGATTCACATCTTATTACTTGAGTCCTTGCAAAGGGCACTCCCTCACAATTATTTTGAGCTCAAAGTACTGTTAGAGGAAGCTAGCTTAGTCTGAAATAAACTCAATCGATATTTCTTTGAGATGCTTAAAAAGTTCACCTGAGGATTTATAACACAGAAGTCAAGGAAATATAATTTTACTCCGCAGATTTTGACCTCGCAGTTGGAAGTATCGAAGGAAGTGGTAAACAAAGGTTTTTAAAGCTTTTGGATGAATGAAAAGCATAATCGCATAGACTCTATTTTCCAAGAACATCAAAAAACAAAAAGGTTGAATTCAGGTATGTGTCTTAGCTCAGCATCTGGTCCAAAGTGCATAGGGGATAAGACTTGGGGCTTAGATCTCTATCTTTCCTCTAAGATGCATTTTTATAAAGAAAAATCTAGTTTTCATAAGAATCGAGGCTACATTTCATATTTACAGTTTTCTATTTTTTCCTCATGGAATTTCTCTTGAACATTTTTTTCACACTTTAGATTAGGGACTATTTTGTCATACAAATTTGTTCAACAGGAGATAATTCATATATTAAAAACAAAATTAAATTATATTAAGTAAAGGAAATTAGTAAATGGCCACTAAATTTCTCAGGTCCCTTCATTGTATTATAAGCTTTTCATCGTTTTAAGCAAATGTGTATAAACATGATTAGTATATTCCAGTGAAATATTTTAGTAAATAGATTTGAAATTACAGCTTTTGAGTGATATGCACAAGTGGTATAATTAGAGTATAATTTAAAGCAATTTGTTCACATTTTTTTGTTTTTTAATTGAAATTTGTATCAAGATAATTGGAGATTCATATGCAGTTGTAAGAAATGACACAGATAGATACCCTATACCCTTTATCGCAATGGTAATATCTGCCAAAACTATAATATAGTCTCACAACCTGGGTTTGACATTG
This sequence comes from Aethalodelphis obliquidens, assembly GCF_003676395.1. NCBI lineage: Eukaryota > Metazoa > Chordata > Mammalia > Artiodactyla > Delphinidae > Aethalodelphis > Aethalodelphis obliquidens. Next base: position 80,197,148 of record NW_020837948.1, on the reverse strand, counting down.
AATGCCATCACAGATTTTCACAGATTTTCTCAGTTTTGCTTATATTCATTTGTGTGCATGTATATGTGTATTTTGCTCTATCACATTTTATCACATGTGTAGGTTTGCATATCCATAATCACAGTCAAAACATGTAATAATTCTCATAACTAGGATCCTTCATGTTGCCCTTTTATAACCATACTCACTACCTCCACCTTCTCCCATCCCTAACCCTGGCAACCCACTCATCTACTTTCATTTTTAAAAATTTGTTATTTCAAAAATATTATATAAATGGAGCCATATAGTATGTTGCCCTTTGGGACTGGTTTTTTCATTCAGCATAACTCTCTGGTGATGCACAGGTTGTTGTGTGTAGCAATAGTTTATTCTTTTTTATTACAGGGAGTATCCATGGTATGGATGTACCATAGTTTATCCATTCACCCTTTGAATATATCTGAGTTAGTTCTAGTTTTTGGCTGTTACAGCTATGTATAGGATTTTGTATGAATGTAAGTTTTCATTTCTCTGAGATAAATACTCAGGAGTGTAATTGTTGGGAAATTTGATAGCTTTATACTTCGATTTTTAAGAAAATGCCAATTTTTTTCAAGAGTAAATGTACAATTTTCATACCTACTAGCAAGGTATGAGTTATCTAGTTTTTCCATATCCATGCCAGCATTTGGTGCTCACACTATTTTTTTTTAATTTCGAGATAAGTATCCGCTGATAACTCATAGTAGTTTTAATGTGCATTACTCTGATGAGTAATAATGTAGAACATCTTTTCAAGTGCTTATTTGCCATGTATATAAACTCTTTGGTGAAACGTTTTGGTGAAAATTTGCCAATTTTCTAACTGGATTTTTTTAAACTATTGAGTTTTAAGATATATATATATATATATATACAGATATATATACACTCTGTAGTGTGTATTTTTATCCATTTAACAGCATCTTTGGCAGATACAATTTTTAATTTAATGAGGTCAAATGTTTCTTTTATGGATCATGCTTTTGGTGTCAAGTCAAAAACTCTTTGTCTTATTCTATATGCTAAAGATTTTTTCCAATGTTTTATTTCCTAGAAGTTTTATAATTTTATAATGTAAGTCCCTGATTTATTTTGTATAAGGTGTGAGGTTTAGTTCGAGGTTCATACTTTTGCTGATGTAGGGTCAGTTGCTCTGACACCATTTATTGAAAACGCTAGTCTTCCTCCATTAAATTGCTTTTATGCCTTGGTCAACAATCAGTTGGGCATATTTGTGTGGGCCTGTCTGACTTCTCTGTACTGTTTCACTGATATATGCCTCTGTCCCTCAACCAATACCATACTACCTTGATTACTGTAACTAGTAGTAAGCCTTAATATTGATTAAGTGATTGCTCCCAGTTTATTCTTCTGTGTTAAGGTTGTTTTAACTATTATAGGGCCTGTACCTTTCCATATAAATTTTAGAATCAGCTTGTTGATGTCCAAAAAGCCTTGCCAGTCCAGGATGCCATTTTTTTTCTCCATGGACCTAAGATGCCTCTTCACTGTATTAACTTTTAAATAATTTGGAAGTTCAAATGTAAGATTTTAGAAAAGCTAAGTCAGGTGAAAAAACATCTTGCACTGACTAGATAAGTGAATAGTCTACGTATACAGAATGTGTCATAATTTCTTTTTTTGTATTATAAGATAATACATTTGAAATAAAATACTTTCTCTGAAATGAAAAACCTTGGGAAACATTAAGAAGTATACTCTTCATATTGGTGTACAGACAGTTCTGTAGTTTAAAAGGAGTACTGGGCTTTAAGATCATCAAAATGAGGATGAGTTATTATTTTTGTGGTGAAACTCCAAGGTTCTGGTTAATAGAAAGTTTGAGAACTTCGAGGGTTAGATTAAGTGATTTTTATATAATTAATTAATTAGCGAAGACTATGCCTTAATAAGATATCATATCTCATTTACATTCAACAACTGAAGAGAAATAGAACAACTTGGGAAGTAAATAAGGTAAAGGTTTTAAAATGAAGCTTTGTGTTGGATATGATTAATTAGCACCCAATATTTACGTTTTTTACCTATTTCTTGGGGACCTTCTTGTTTTGTGTGGCCAGTAGAGCTAAATACTCCATTTCCTTGTAGTTAGCTTTCTAGCTATAAATCATTTTCTGCCCATTAAATGCACTGTGTGAGATTTAGAAGATAGAAATGAGACAAACATCATCTTCCTTCTACTGCTGGCTGTTTCCTGCTGTAACCCATGGGATGGAGAAATAATTGTTTTGTTTTTGTTTTCTGCAGCAGAATTCCATGTCTAGTCACCAGCTTTGGTATTGAGAAGGAGTTAACAGTGGTGGTGCAGCAGCTTCTCAATCCTGGTTTCTTGATCGTCAGTGTGCTACTGAGAAGTGTGGTTCTTGAACCTAAAACTTCCTTTGGCATCCTTCAGGTTACTAACCCTTCTGGAGTGCGGTTGAGGTAGTAGCTACTCTGGTGGTCTGTTCTGTGGCCTTCTGTGGTACAGGTCTCAATGAGATCCCTTTACTCCAGCCCTTTAAACATTCTACAGGTGTCATTTTTCCACTCTTTCTGCTCAAAATACCTGGACGGTTTCTATTTACTGAATAGAATCCAAATTGATACATAGTTCTGCAGAAACATTATAAAAGTAAGCACAAATAAACATGGAGAAAATATCGAGGAATGATTTAATAACTGACTTTTTAAAGAGGTAGTGAACAGGCTTCTCAATACACTGTTCTTACTGACACGATGGCAATTGTAATTGGACACCTCACCCACCAGCAATATTTGCTAGAAGCAGCTCTGATATGCTGCTCCTTAAGTCAGATGTTTTTGAAGTTTAAGAAAATGAAAGTAAGAAAGTTACCCTGTGTTTTTTACTTCTGCCTGAGCTATCTTCAGTGAGAGACAAATAGGTGGTTTTAAGACTAGTTTTTAAAAATGCAACTCAGGGGCTTCCCTGGTGGCGCAGTGGTTGAGAATCTGCCTGCCAATGCAGGGGACACGGGTTCGACCCTGGTCTGGGAAGATCCCACATGCCATGGAGCAACTGGGCCCGTGAGCCACAACTACTGAGCCTGCGTGTCTGGAGCCTGTGCTCCACAACAAGAGAGGCCACGACAGTGAGAGCCCCGCGCACCGCAATGAAGAGTGGCCCCTGCTCGCTGCAACTAGAGAAAGCCCTCACACAGAAACGAAGACCCAACACAGCCAAAAATAAAAATGCAACTCAGTAGATCCACCTTCTAAATGACAGCATAAAGAGCTCTGTGTATCTGTTCCCCAACAAAACAACCATAGTGGTTTTTGTCCCCTCAAAATTCATATGGTGAAACAATCCCCAATGTGACAGTATTTGGAAGTGGGGCCTCTGGGAGGTGATTAGGTCATTAGGGTGGAACACTCATGAATAGGATTAGTGCCCTTATAAAATAGACCCAGGAGAGCTCTCTGTCCCTTCCTCTACATGAGGACACAGAGAGATGATGTCAACCTATGGATCAGGAAGTGGGCCTTGACCAGAAACAGAATCTGCTGGCACCTTGATCATGGACTTCCCAGGCTCCAGAACAGTCAGAAATAAATGTTTATTGAGATGCCCCGTCTATTTTTGTTATTAGTAGCCCGAATGAATTAAGAGAAGCATTAATTTGTATTTCTCTTAGACTCTCTTTCAAGAGAATCAGGCTTAAGTTTCAATGAAATTAATTAATGGTAAATGAGAAGAATGACTATTACTCTGGAAATATGTTATTAGTCTCTGAAGTTTATTTTTCCCAGTACAAATTTCTAGTGCTTTTTAGCTGTAAAGTGCCTAGCAAAGTATTAATGGTTTTATTATTATTTTAAATAATTAAAGAAGGCAATACAAATACACTTTAACCCTTCATAAAGTGGGCAGTCTCTATTCCCAAGGGTGCAGAGAACTGCAAAATGGAGTGAAAGGCAGGAAGCTTTTATCGGATAAGGAATAAAGAACAAGGAAAAGAGAAATAGAAAATAAATAAAGAACAAGGAAATAAGTACAGGGCCCAGAGTTGGCTTGGCTTTTGGGGATTGGCTGGTTGGATAGACTACATTTCTGGTCAAGCAGAGCATTTACAGAGACACTGTATAAATTTAAATGCTGTATAAATTTTGCTTTGCTGAGTGGCACCCCAGGAGGAGCAGTTCCATCTTGAGTCTACAAATTTATTTCAACATTATCCATAATCACCTTCCTTTCTACATTTTTTTTTCACAGCAGTTTTATACCCTCAGTCTCCTAGTCATTCATATACAAAAATTAGAATTTATCTTTGACTCATTCATGTCCGTCCTTTCATATCAAGTTAATCACTAAAATTTATTGACAATTTATTTTCAGTTAATTTCTCCCTTTTTGTTGTCATTACCATGTTCTTGTTTCAGATAGTTATTATCACCTGCTTGTACTAAAGAAATAAATATCTATATGTTTCTCTATTGTCTATCCTCCTTCTCCTAACAATTATACACATTACTGCCAGAGGAATTTTTCATATGTTCATTCTCAGAGTGTCTCTTTTCTGCCTCAACGTATTCGATGACTGCTGGTTGGCTACTGAATTTATTTCAAACTTCCTGGCCTGGTATGTAAAACCTTTCTTAGTGTGTTCAAGCCTACTATTTCAATGCAGAAGAGATGAACAGTTCTCTGACCATGAATTAATGCATTCTCTCACACATATTAATGTCTCTTATGGAAAAAAAAATTAAATGGAATCACTGCTTTATAAATGTGGAGCAGTGTGTTGAATCTGAGTGAACAGCTCCATTTACCATATAACAAACCCAGGCTGTACTTTCAAAGTAAAGCAGAACATTTACATTAGCAAATTATGATGTGGGTCTCTTTTGGTCGCAAAACAGGAAAGAGAGAGGGATTTTTATTTTTGTAATAAAATTGATTACTAGGACCTTATATTAATTTCTTATTGCTGCTAAAACAAATTACTACTACAAACTTGGTGTCCTTAGACAACACAAATTTGTTATTTTACAGTTCTAGAGGTCAGAACTCTGAAATGGGTATCATTGGACTAAAATCAAGGTGTCTGTAGGGCTACATTCCTTCTGGAGTCTCTAAGGGAGAATCTGTTTCTTTGCCTTTTCCAGCTTCTAGAGGCTGCCTATATTCCTTGCCTCATGGTCCCTTTCCATTTTCAAAGCCAGCAGTGGCTGTTCAACTCTCTCACATCGCATCACTCTGACACTGACTCTTCTGCTTCCCTTGTCTACATTTAATGACCCTTGTGATTGCATTGGGTCCACCTGGATAATCCATCGGGATAATGTCTTTATCTTTAGTCCAGCTGATTAGTAAGCTTAAATTCATCTGCTTCCTTAATTTCTCTTTGTCATGGAATACAACATTTTCATAGGTCCAAGAGAGTAGGACATGGACGTCTTTGGGAGGCCATTATTCTATCTACTACTGGACTATTCAAAATAGAACTGAAAACAATAGACTCCAGAACTTTGTCCAGGGTTTATTTAAAGTATCTATATCAGCTTGGCTACTCTCAACCACTTCCTGAATCCTTCTCTCCCTTCCCAACCGTTAGAAAATTCATTGCATTCAGAAAATCCTGAGTCTTCTACCTGAGGAAGGATTTTTTAAAATTTATTTTATTGACATATAATTGATTTACAATGTTGTGTTGATTTCTACTGTACAGCAAAGTGATTCAGTTATACATATATATATATATATATTCTTTTTCATATTCTTTTCCATTTTGGTTTATCACAGGATATTGAATATAGTTCCCTGTGCTATACAGTAGGACCTTGTTGTTTATCTACTCTAAATAAGATAGTTTGCATCTGCTAACCCCAAACTCCCAATCCATCCCTCCCCCATACCCCTTCTCCTTGGCAACCACAAGGCTGTTTTCTATGCCTGTGAGTCTGTTTCTGTTTTGTGGATAAGTTCATTTATGTCATATTTTAGATTCCACATATAAGTGATATCATATGGTACGAGGAAGGATGTTTTGACATCCTTTCCTTCTCCTCCTGTCAAGCCAGCTGGGGAAATAGCTCCAAAAGAATCAATAGAATCAAGAGGAGAAGGTAAGATTGGCAACTCATTTCCTGCATGGACTTCTTTGTATGCAGCAGATTGACATTTTGCCATCTGGGAAGATCTAGCTGGGGCAAGACTAGAATTAGAGGGAGATAAGGGAATAGAGAGAGAAGCTGTAGTCAAACACTGGGACATCTGCAGTGTATTAAGGCTGAAGGTCAAGTTGGCACTGCAAAAATTGGAAAGTTGTACCACCTGACTGCCCCCCACCCCCAATAGGAGTGCTCCACGAGGGGGTCGCTGGCATTACTGCCCCTCAATGGCACCGTCGGTTGATGTCAGCCAGAGAAGCCACAAAAGGCAGACAAGAACTACATTAGCCCAGTTAAGCAAAAAGTCTTTGCCTCTTTGCCCCTTTGCTCTAAACACTAATCGTGGTCTTTAAAATTCTGGAGGAAATGGACCCAGAAAAGGGAAGGAAGGGGGATATGGGAGAGCTGACCATACCTCTTCCAAATCTGAGCCATAAATTACATACGAGCTTGACGTTTTAAATTGGATTAGAGTGGATTGGAATTTAAAATCTAAAACTGGCAGAGAATTATAGAATTTACTCAATAAATCTTTAAAGGACAGTGAAGAAAGATTTAACTGCAAATGTTTGAAGGTAATAATGGAAGAAAAATAAAATTATTTCTTGTCTGTACCCTTTCAGTTTAATACTGGTCCATTTCAGTTTACAGATACAATTTTTATTCTGTAATTATCTTTATCAAAGATTCAAGCATATTATAATACAATTGATAAGCACTCTAGCTTCCTTGATTAAATACGGGAGCTTTTTCCAAAAAAATAATTTGAGACTAACTTGAGAGACTCCATAAGCTTATCTATTAATCACCTTCTCATATGGGTGATGCCCAAGACACACTGTTTGCATCTGAGAAGGTGACATTTTCTGATTTTGCTTGGTGAGATGTGATTGGACCCTCATGCATCTAGCCTATTTAACCCTATGAGATAGTTATAATCTCCTTTTACACCTGAGGAAACAGAGGCAGAGAGAGGTTGTATAACTTTGTCCAATGTCTCACAGTTTGGAAATGCTAGATCCAGATTTTACTTGAGAATTCTGTCTCCAGAGCTGGCTCCAGAGGCTAGGCTCACAGCCTAGCAAAACAAAGTAGTTGTTCATGAGTATTTGCTGAATTGAATTGACTACTAGAGTTTATCATGATTATCACCAAATTTGCAACCTAAACTAGCTCTCAGTATTTCACAAAATAGGGCAGGATAAATTGTTCTCCAGAAGGGGTAGTTAGTGATTCATACTGTTAAATTGCCTAATTTTCCAACTGTCAATTGTTAAATTGCCTTATACATTCTCTCAATGGTATTTTGTTTTCCTTGAAGAAATAAGCCAATAGGAAAACTCATTCATCTCAGCCATTATGGAATAAAGCTCCTCTCTCAGCAATGCTTTGCATGAGTTATGGCTGACATTAAATCATCTTTAAGCATTTAAAAGGCAAATTGGTATATCCATGGCAATTTTATTGTGCTAGAAAACCTTAATTGTAGAATAAGGACCTTTCTCTCTGAACTTTGATGTCTTTGGTAAGCTTGAAATCAAACATTTGTATTAACTAGAATCAAAGAATGGTGTTCACCCTTTAGCAGAAATGTTTGTATTATCAATACAATACAAAATGAGGCTGTTAATGTTATTATTTATGGCTAAATGTTTGTTTGCTGCAAAATCTCTATAGGGAGGTGGATTTCAGAGAAGAATTTCTTTGAAGAAAAAAGTTACACACATACACACACGCACATATAAAACATTTTCCAGTTAGAAAGTAGATCATGCTTAATACCTGAAACTTCAAAAAGCATGTGGAGAAATGAAGCCAGTTAACCATAATTCCACAACCTAAGAATAAACCACTATTACAATTTTGATGTGTAGCTTAACAGATATTTGATTCCATGTTTGTGTGTATATCTCTATAATTCTCTTTATAAAAATATAGACCCAATATATCAACAGCATTCAATAAATGTATGTTTTGAGGAATTTTTCACTTATAAATATTTCATTAAGGTCTTTCTACATTATAAATATACTTTCATAATATAGATTTATTGGATGCACAGGAATCTAATGGCAGCAGCATTGCATGTTAAAGCAACAGTCTTCAAACTGAAGATATTTTTACCCATCTAAAAATTGTTTCTTATGTCTTCAGCTTTTAAGAATTGAATACTGTGCGAAGTAGGCATTTTAACTCACATCAGTTGTGATAAATTGAAAAAAGCATGCATCCTAAATACTAAACCAGGACAAGTGCATCCATTTATAAATTTTATATGTATCTCAGTCTACCAAATAAAAATATTACTAGCTCCACTCTGTCCTCTAAGATTTCGCCAATGTGCAGAATTGTTCATGATTAGTACAAAACAACTTGACTGAGGTGATGACATATCAGTATTCTGAAACAGAATCTGAATGGATTATGTGTTTATTTAAAACGGACACTGGTAAAAATTCTGGGTCCAAGTCAGAAGAGATCATGGACAATTGTATGTGTTAAATGAAGAAATTCTCAGAAGCCATTCAGAAAGCACTAATCTTGGATGCTCTCATGGCTGTTACATTTTCAAGATTGAATGGTATTATATGTTTCTGCACTTGTAATTGAATATATAGCTGTTTCCCCCTTTGTGTTAGGAGGTGATAAATCTTTAAGAAATAAAAACGTTAATAAAAATTTGCGAAAGGATCAGCCTAAACTGATTTTGACTCCATTTTGGATTTTTTTCTAACACAAATAATGCATGCATATTTAACTTTGCTTTTTTAAGATAACTGTAAAGCTTTGAGATGCCCTTTTGTTCACATCCCTTGAAAAAAGCAAAATCAAATTGACTGTGTTGAAAACTGTTTATAATTTGAAAATTATAGTAAGATCATATACCTTTGCTGAATATATTTTCAGAGGTCAGAATTCTGGTTATATTTTTCAAAGAGAGAACTTTAAAGATAAAAGTTATCTGGCGACATGAGCACGTTTATGCACTATGGTTTGGTTGTTTTGTTTGTTTTTAATATACTTCTTGGAGTTTGGGTGCTTATTAGCAAACAAAAGTACTCCTTGATTTTTCTTGCAGTTTGATGGCTTTTGGAATTTAATTTTCTTTAACCTAATCAGGAAAGGGCTTTTGCAAGAGGTAGGTTTTAGGAGAGAAAAAACAATTCTTATAAATTGAAGGGTAGATTTCTTCTTGCATAAAACACCACTGGCATATATACACTACCAAACATAAGGTAGATAGCTAGTGGGGAGCAGCCGCACAGCACAGGGAGATCAGCCCCGTGCTTTGTGACCACCTTAGAGAGGTGGGATAGGGAGGGTGAGAGGGAGAGAGAGCAAGAAAGAAGAGCTATGGGAACATATGTATATGTATAACTGATTCACTTTGTTATAAAGCAGAAACTAACACACCATTGTAAAGCAATTATACTCCAATAAAGATGTTAAAAAAAAAAAAGAAAGGCAGAATCTCAGTTTACCCTGTACCTAGTGAGGAAGAATCTACATTTCAGTAAGACTCTTAGGTGACCCAGGCATATTAAATTTGAGGAGAACTGTAGGTGGTCAAATAAGATAATCTAGTGTGTTTCATTAGAGAAATATCCATTTTAGTCTAAAATAAATCAATTAACTTTATAATTTTGGTAGTTCTGTGGCATATGTAAAAACAAAAAAATTTAATTTTCCTTATATACCGAAATTTTGTCTATTTTTTCCCCACTCAAAATTTTGTTATTCAGAAAGGAATCACCCTAATACCCATGAAAGAGAATTGATATAAAAACATAATTAAATTAAAATAATATCTGTTTAAACATGCATTTAGTCCAGCTAGTTGACAATTAATTCAAATTTTATCATTTATGGTCTTCATTCCATGTAAGGTGATAATAGAAAGACATAAAATTCCAGTAATTTTCCAACTTTATTGGGGGTTTTTTTGGTATATGTGTGAGGTCTTCATTTTTAAAATTGCTATGTTCCCTTTTCTTATTTTATTTTGGCTTCATCTTTTATTCTTCAAGATTGTAATAAGTCTAATTTGCAGAGTATTTATAACCCACTTTCTCATGAAAAGATTTCCCTGACTACAAACAGGTTTCTCATAATACAAAAGGAAATATCATGAGCAAAATGAAATATCATGTTCAGCAATATGCTGAACATTGGTGAATTTATTTTTTTATTTAGGTTCCAAAGCTCCCTTCTTTAACCTCATATTGGTAATTATTTATTTGCATGTACAGTGACACATTTACCCAAACCCCCCCCCACACACACACATCTAAATTCAACTATTTTGCAATGTTTTAATGTGGCTCATTGGATATTCAATAATACCTAGGCCATAAAGAAAAATATGCCTCAACTTTATAGTTCAAACCGGACAGTGCAAATAGAATCCAACAAAACTCCATATTTTGTTCATATGACAGGTGAAAAATAAACAACCAGGAAAGTGTTCACTGTTTTTCTTTCTCCATCTCCTACACACATACAAATAGTTATTTGCAACAGAATTTCTCTCCTTTCCCACATTCTGAGGAAGGAGAGTTGATCTTCGTGATTCTCTGGTGTTTAGGAAAACAGTTGGCTAAAGAGGTAGAAGGCATTGGACTGAAGCTGGGAGTGCAACTGTCCAGAGCTTCTAAATTGAAATTGCATATTAAGAGCCTGAAATGTGGAAAGGAAATTTTGCTGTTTCAATTGCAGGAGGTTTCTGATCAACTGCTGCTGGGTATGAAGAATTAGACAGTGAATAAAGGGACTCTTGAAAGTATTACTGTGGGGTTTCAGCTGGGTGTGGAGGAGTCTATAGGATAAATTTTTTTCAATTTATTTATGGCACTGAACTGTGCTTCTCACATTTGACTCCATAAGGAGACTGATTCATATGAGACTCTTGAATATTAGCAATATATACATGTATTTAAAATGTGAAATGATTGCATGATCGGCTATATCTTACCTTGGTATTAATTAGGCTGAGCTTAATTAAAATCCAAGATTTTAAGTTGATTTTATGAAAATTAACTATTAAGTTTTCAACGTCCTTGATGTAACAAAATTAATCACATCACCTAACCAGTCAAGACTAACTGTAGTTGCCTTTAATCTGTAAGGATCATGAATAACTTTTTTCATTCTATTTTCTGTAGCTTCAAAGTTATTTTATATTAAAGTGTATATTATATTTGTAATAGGACAATACATTATCTCTAGGGAATTGGATTTTTATTTTCCTCTTAATGGTGTTCTCTAATTCCCAGATTTATTTTACAATTAATATATATTTCTTTACAATCCAAAAAAGTAATGAAAATGGCATACCAATTTACCATTGATACTATTTCTAGTATTTTACTGTTTTATCATTTCTATGCTCAAATGCCATGTTTTGGAAATTTCCCATGGAAATGGTTACCTTGGATCAATCCTTAGGGAAGTTTCCTTTTCAATTAGAGGATATGTCAATTAGAGGAGATTCAAAGATTCAATTAGCAGAGATGTCTCCATGTTTCCTTTAATATTTATGCGGGGCCTTGTATTCTAGCTCTCACTTCCCTGCCTAGGGCTTGTTTAGACCCATTGAACAAAGTAACTGAGCATTTGAAGCAAAAAAAAAAAACCTTCTGAGAGTTCTGGAACTTATGAGGGTCACACTTTTTGTTTAAGTCACTCTGTATTTTACTGGGTGCCTTTCCCATTTATAGTAGGATTACTCAGCAGTAGAAGACAAAGCTGTTTGATAAATCAGACCACCTGAGTGAGCTTAAGAAATGTTTTCCAAGAAATACAAAACTGCATATAATTGGGGCCCCAGTTGGTCATACTCAGTGCGAGTCATCATCTTCCTCCCCCTCCTTCTCGTACACAACACACAGAGACCAATCAAAAACGTACTCAGTTACTCCTCCCCTACATGGGACAAAATCTTGGATGGCTGTGTTTGGGAGCCATTAAAATCAGAGGGGCTTGTGGGCTAAAAGCAAAGGCAGAATGAGGCCCTCGTGATGCCTTGGCTCTCTCCAGAAACTTGAAATATTCTTGACGCTCAAGGCATTTAGTTACTACCATAATGCCTAGCTTCTTCTACACAACAGTAGCCTTATTATTAAATGGCTTTGAATTAATTAAGATTCCACACCACGTAAATGAGGAGTAAACCAAAGCAGGCAAATTTTTCAACACACCATGTTTTTCTTAAATACCAAGCCTCAACAGAATAAAATGTCTAGGCTTACAAAAGGACTCACTGAGTGATTTTATAAAAAGATATTCACTCCTCCCCAAATTGCAAAACACTGCTGGGAAGTCCTCTCTGAACTGCTTTTTAACCCCACAGAAGCATTCACTTTTAAGACTGTTTGCTTTAAGTGTGATTGTACAGATTTCTGGGGGGAAAATTCACACACAATTTTCCCTGCAAATGATGTGGGACAGAACACATTGATCTTTATAAATAACTTTGTGTTTATAGTTATGCTTAATTGTGTTGCATGTCCTAAAAAAGAACTGAATGAAAAACAGATTTATGTTCAAGTTGGAGGTACAATGACTTAAATGAATCTAAGCTTTTCAAGGCTGTTTGGTTCTAAAAGCTGTTGTGAAAGTGGCCAGAAGCATGTCATTTTGGTTCAACCAAAAATAACAGATGGAGTTTGTGTTTTTAGCATTCTTGTCGAGTATAGAAATAATCAGAAGTGTTTTACTCCCTAAGTTTAAACAGTTGCTAAGTTCTGTAAAATCTAATAATAACAGTTATAAATAATAAGGCTGACTTGGCAACATCTGTCACAGAATTCTCTTCTTCATTTCCAGAGCTGTTACCAAATCCAGGCCCTTACAAATTACGTAATCTAAGAAAGTTGGTGAGCCTCCCTAAGATTCAGTTTCTTCATCTGAAATGCGGAAAGCATTGCCAGCCCTCTAGGGTTTTATGCCGTATGTACTACTATATGCCAGGTAGAGCTCTGTGCATTTTGCAAATACAAATCCAGGAATCCTCATAATAACCCTGTGCGGTAGATACTATTAGTACATCAGCATTTTGCAGAAGAGAAAACCGAGTCACAGAAGGTTAAGTAACTTGCTCAATGCCACACAGTTCATGATATGGTTAAACCAGAATTCAAATCTGGTTAGTCTATCTCTGGAGTCTCCTTTAACCACTGCAATGTTTGCTGGGAACTTAAATGAGATATTATGTAAAACATTCAGCAGTATGCACTCAGTATTTAATAGCTATCTTTACTATTGTTTACAGCTATTGCCAGCCGATGAAAGCACATTTCTTCTGCTCTTGTCCTGCCCAGTCAAGGTAAATGGAATTCAACACTTAGTTTGGGGGTCCTTATCGTCTTGTTGTTGGTACCTACTGAAGAGGGAGTAAATCTTTGGTGCTGAAGACTCTTTAAAAATGCCATAGAAACATTTGAGATTTGTGGTACTGTTTAGATACAGGGTGTGGCTAGAATTCTGAATTCCTGAAAACCGAAGGGTAATTCTATGGATTTTCATGTCCTAATGATAATACAGTTGTTCAATAATAATATTAGCTAAAGAAATTTGAGGGGAGGAAATGATCTCATTGAAGTTACTTCTTAGCTCATCCACATGGTTTTCAGAATCAATCACCTTAAGAATGTGCCTGTGTGTGTGTGTGTGTGTGTGTGTGTGTGTGTGTGCGCCTGTGCGTGCATGTGTGTGTGTGTGTGTGTGTGAAGACATACCCATTTATATTTTATGGGTATAACAGATCAGACTTGTGGTTACCAGAGGCAGAGAGTGGGAGGACAGGAATTTGGAGGAAGGTGGTCAAAAAGTACAAACTTTCAGCTGTAAGAGATAAATACCAGGGGTGTAATGTACCACATGGTGACTATAGCTACCACTGCTGTATGATATATAGGAAAGTTTTTAAGAAAGTAAATCTTAAGAGTTCTCATCAAAAGGAGAAAATTTTTCTCTTTTTTTATTTGTCTTATTTTTATTGTATCTATATGTGGAGGTTGACGTTAGCTGAGACCATTGTGGTAATTGTCTCACAATATCTATAAATCAAACCATCATTCTGTATGCCTTAAACTTATACAGTGGTGTAAGTCAGTTATCTCTCAATAAAACTTGGGGAAAATAGAAAATTTTTTTTTTTTTTGCGGTACGCGGACCTCTCACTGTTGTGGCCTCTCCCGTTGCGGAGCACAGGCTCCGGACGCACAGGCTCAGCGGCCATGGCTTACGGGCCCAGCCGCTCTGCGGCATGTGGGATCTTCCCAGACCGGGGCACGAACCCACGTCCCCTGCATCTGCAGACAGACTCTCAACCACTGCGCCACCAGGGAAGCCTAAAAAGTAAAATATTTTAAAAAATGAAAGTAATATCAAATGCCTGTCCACTCTCCTCACCCTTAGCATTCTCCCATCCATGGTCCCCAAGTAGAAAAGTCTAAGAAACTCCCTTGAGATGCATGTAGATGACGAAGAGCGTCATTTTAATAATCCACTTTGGGGCCATGGCTCACTTTCATTGGCCCCCATTTGGTGCTTTTCACACAGGAAAGTCATTAGGATTGAACTCCATCTCAAAGCACTAAGTAAATAGGGAAGTTATACACAGTATCTGTCCCAAACCATGGTACGGTATTCATTGTCTTTTAGTGTTTCTTCCATCTTGTTTCAATACCTAAGAGTGGAAGAAGCACCCTATTGACCCCTGTCCATTCAAACTGTTGCATGGGAATTATGAATATACTTCTCATAGGCTCCTTTTCTCTTAAGACATTGAGATAAACGGAAGTAATTAATATTAGCTCAATTGCTTTATTTTACAGGGGAACAAAAATTTAATAGTTAAGGATTAAAGTTATGTTGCAGCCAGATCTCACAACACAAATTTATTTCTTGGCTGTAGTGCACTTTGAGTGAAAAGTCCCTTCCCACACCAATCTGCATAGTATGACTTGCTTTTTTCTTATCAGGGTAACCTGATCATAACAATACTTTATCACATGCAAAACTGAAGCCTGAATAGCTGGACAAGTAGCTTTGTCACTGTGGAGAATTCCACTGGAATCCATAGTGACTACAAAGTTTAATCACATGCTGCACATTTAAGTCTTCCTGTTTTCCATGAACAATTAAAACGTGGCAAGACAGAATAATACAACTAAAAAATAACTTGCCAAGGAATATCATGGTTTCTATAGTTTACCTGTTTCAGTTTATATGATTCGGCTTGTGATGTAAAATTTCAGTCTTCCTGAAGAACAATTAGAGACAGATGAAAGATATTTTTTATTTGGCATTGCATAATCTCAAACAGGATAATTAGAGGGACTGACTGAAGACAGACAAATGTAATCACAGGGAAGAGAAGGGAAAGAAGGAAAAAAGAAAGCAAAAATATGATAATAATTATAGAAGCAGTTCAGAGCAAAGGTGTTGCAGTAGGTTAGAAAAAGCAACAGGACATCCAGCAACTTTCTAACAGTAGAGAAGGACACAACTGAAGATGGATGGGCTCTGAGGTCTGTACAGAGAGGGTGGAAAGCAGCAAATAATTTAGTCCTTAGTAATCCTAAGAGATTCATGGCATTATTCTGTGTAGTTTTTAAGTCTTGTGTTCTGAATTTAACTTTACTGGGTTGGATCTGCCTCTACCACTTACTACCAGGCCATCTTTGTGTAAATCAAGCCATTATGTGCCCCTTTCCTCGTAATCTCAAATGAAGATAGTGATAGTACTGACTTCATTCCCTTATTGGAAGAAGTACCACCCTTAGACCTGGCAAAGAGGCCCCTTTTCTGTGTCCTGCATGATAGAAGGTCCTAAATCTAACAAATGAGAATAAAGTGAATTTATTAGAGTACACACAGGCATATGGGCACTAGCTCAGTGCCCTTCAGCGCTCCTGTGACAGCTTTCAGACCACAAGGAAACACTTCTCAAAATTTCTTGCTCTGTGTCCTCCTAAGAAAAGGGGACCATGTCCAACTCCAGGATTTGAGGGTTTTCCATTGCCCATTTCCCAGCTGAACACAGCTTCCAAGTATTGGGAAGATTGTGTTGGAAGCTCTCATCAATGGGAGAGCAAAGTTTTCTCACACGAAAAGGATCACTTTCCAATAATGCTGAGCTTCCCTTTTGTTTCTTTTCCTGGATCAATTCCCGTTTCCAGAAGTACTAATTTATGAATTAGCAAGGTATTTGCAACAGTTGCATTTGGTGGTTGAGGGAAATTGTGAAATATTAAACAACTCATCATTTTTGAAAGAGTGGGTATGTAGACCTTTAGTTTGGCAAGGCAACTGGATGGACACAACTAATAACTACTAATAACTACTTCAATTAAATTGAGTAATGATTTCAGTTTTATTTAAATAATTCTAACTTGAAATTTTGATATTTAATATTATATGTTTCACTCTGTCTTTATTCTTATTAGATGTTTTTGAATATTTAAAAATAATTTAAAACAAAGTTATTTTATTTTTGATTCTCCATCCTTTAATGCATATATTTTGATGCATATATATTTACATTTTGTACACTTTTAAAATAACTGTAGTTTTTAATTCTTTGAGTTAGGATTTGTAGAGCACAAATTATGAAAAAATTTGATTATAACAACTTAAAGATTTTGCTGAATTGAAAGCAAGAAAACATATTTTATGAAATATATATAATAATTGATAGATTATGTATTTCTTTATTTCTCACCCAAATATTCTTAGTCCCTCAATAGAACATCTTCCATCATATTTGACAGTTTTGTCATTTTATAGGCATATTTGTTAAGGTAGGAAGTTAAAATATGTTTTGTAATAGTTTTATTATTTAATGTATAACTTAGTTTAGAAGATCAAATTCGATGGTATATAAGCTTAAAATAATTTAATTAATTTTAGCCATGGCATTTTTCTAGTTACTGAGAAAGAATAGTAAACAAAACAGACAAAACTCCTGCCCTCAGAGGGCTTATGTTCTAGTGCAGAGGTCCATAAACATTTTCTGTAAAAGGCCAGACAGTAAATGTTTTAGGCTCTGTGGGCTACGTATGATCACTGTCATATATTCTTTTTTGTTTATCTTTTCAAACCTTTAAAAATTATTCCTCATTGCAGGTCATGCAAAAGAAGGCCATCCCAAAACAGGTCTTGGGCCAAACTTGGCCCTTAGACGTTAGTTTCCAGACCCCTGTTCTAGTGCCTTTAGCTGCAGTGCATCTGGAGGGCATCTCATGAAAGGTCAAATCAAGCCCTATACACTTCAGTACCTTCTATGTTCACCACCGAATTCAAACTGGCTTCTTCTAAAAGTCAGTGTGTGTCTGCAAGTGAAGCAACTTGGGGATATGGTGGGGATGTGATGCGATCGGGGTGAGGCATTGTCAAGGCCAAGGAAACTGGACACTGTCAAGTACCACAGGAACAAATTAACTGTTCCGTACAATTCACTGTCAGGGACTCAGCTGAGCTGGAGAGAGAGCTGAGCTGTCAGGTATCGAAGTAGCCAACTTCACATACTGAAATAAAGTAACAAGCCAAATGGAAGGAACAGTGAAGCCTTTAATCACTTGCTGCAATAGCATAAGCAAGAGGCTAAATCAGGGAAAGCACTGACTCCTTCCTGTACCAACAAAAGGTTCCTATAGTGTTATGGACCTGGCTCCAGAGTGAGGAAAAGTGACTTCAAGTTTCCCAATAAGGTGACTTCCAAATAGAGACACCTGGGCTAGGAATGGGGATATGCACGAGAGCATGGCTGACCAGGGGGCCTGAGTCCTTGACGGCAGCTCCCTTCAGAGACCACCATGCACTGGCTGTGTGTACATCAGGTCCTGCAGAGGGTGGTTTCACCCCATGAGGCCGCCAGGTAGAATCTTTGTCACTGCCTATGATTGGGCCTGAAAAATCACACAAAGGTTTTTGGCCAGAAGCCAGACTCCTCAAGTCATTCTGCAATAGGTCATCCTTTACTCTGATGAAATGAACTTACTATTTATTTGACAAATAGTTATTGAGCAGCTGCTCTGTGCCAGGTTCTGGGCTCAGCAACCGTGCACCTCTCTGGCTCAAAGAAAAATCTGAAAGGTAGCTTCTGTGTATACAGGTAGTTGAATCATTTTTGAAGTATCCGAGTTAAACCTGGCGTTAGATGGCTCAAAATAATCATATTATTGCTAAACATTTACTGCCTTACAAAATGATTTACTTTAAAATAATTTGTGGATATAGCCTCTCATGGTTTTAAAATGCTAGTAAATATTTTAGCAAATCTTGAAGTTTCCTGAAAATCATATTATCCTTAGTTTAAGAAATTAGTTCTTAAACATACTAATGGTTTAGATTCTCCCACAGTAGACTGGTTTGTTATTAAAATAATATTAATCTAGAACATTTGCATGTAAAGACTAAGGAGAACTGCACCAAGAAAACTTATTACTGGTTTTGATCTATTTGTACTTCTGTTAAAATTATTTTGTTTTTAAACAAAAACTTAATTGAGTATAATAATATTGTGCATATGATTCTAGCCTCAGTCTTTAAAAGTATCAATAAATACATAGACATGTGTATATGCACACACGTGTGTGCATCTGTGTGTAATGATCATTTTGTCCTCCAATAATGATTCCTCATTGTTTTAAACCCATAAAACAGTGCCTTTTGGCATAAAATTTCACAAGGAAGTTGTTCTACTCAATCCAAGACATATAGGCTTCCATTCTTCTCATCTTAACAAAGATGCACCTTATAATATGGTTTAAACTTTGAATTATGTTCTATATCAAATATCAAAAAGGAACTTGAAGTCAACTGTCACTTGATTTCTGTCTGCTCAGGTATCATTCTTTTCTTCTGATGATGAATATGTTTTAGTTTAAAGAAATCACAAAGGAGATGAAAACTTCAACCAACACAACAAAAATATATTTTTCAGAAAGCCAAGTTGCAAACCTTTAGAGAGGGCACAAGCTGTGTTTCCAATATTTCAGCTTATGAAAAGGGGGAAATGATTAAAAAGCGAAAGTAACTGGTGTGGCATTTTGTAATCCTACAGAAAGTTATTCCATAGAGCTTGGAATCTATTAATTCTTTCCCATAATGTCTATGTCTATAACTCATGATTAAAATCATTTTAATATCATTAGTTGAATTTACAGAGAACTAAGTGGTTAAAAGTGGTGTTTTGCTCTCTCTCAAAAAAAAAAGAGAGAGAGAGAGAGGGAGGGAGAGAAAAAGAAGCATTTATTGCTTAAAGGGATACATTTCAATTATGAGAAAGTCTTTTATCTGGAATACTTCATTAAGCAACACTGCTAAAAATAAAGATATTTTCTAATGATTAGTTATTCTTAGTATTGCCTAATAAATTGTCAGTCACAAGGCATTTATTAGTCACATGCATACATATCAATATATATGTATAAACACACACATACATGTATATGTACTACATGTATATATACTTCCAAAGCACCTCCAAAGTGCTTTGAAGAGGAAAATATTAAGTACAAGGTAGGTCCTGGATTCAAATAGACATGGGTTCAAAGGCTACTTATGTCACTTTTTAGCTGTGTCATTTTGGGCATGTAACTTTACATAACTAAACCTAAATTTTCACAACTATAAAATAAGACTGATAATAATACCTTTTTAAGATAATTCTTCTGAAGATGAAATGAGATAACGTATGTTAATGCTTATCTTAGTTTCTGACACAAGTGCACACATACAGTAAATCTGATTATTATGCTGTTTATAGTTATTAATATGTAAACAGTAGCATTAGCATTTGTTTTCCAGCAACCATCAGTTATGACCATTGATTGCGATACAACTGGCTTTAAATAACAGAGACAGGATGGGAGAACTGATGCTGTGAAAGGTACCTAAATATCACAGTCTGTGCTGAGAAGGCTGTGTGCTCTGGCAATGTACAGAAATTTGGGTATCAAATGACAGGGAATATAAAACCCACTACAGCTTGAAAACTTTACACGTGGGAAGGCTTCTTTAGGTGTTACACAGGTTGCCTGGTGGGCCCTAAATAAGAGCCTCAGAAAATTTGTTGCATCTCATCAGAACTGTGTATCTTAAGAAGGACTTGTATTCACTCTTCCTCCCAATTTGAAGATCTCAACAGAAATGCCATTCCATCCCATAAACTTTACTATATTTATAACTTTCCTGACAGTACAACCAATTTGAAATTTAGTGCAAGGGTCAAGTTACTAAATCTTGGAAATTACCATGGGTTTTGTTTAGTTTCTGCAAGTGAAATTCAAAGTATTTAAAAATAGACTAAAAGAGTAAGCAGCAGAAAGAGTTCCTAGATGTTTGGTGATTTTAAACTTGGGTGAATGGAATTCAAAGCAGTCCTTTAACCTAAAATTCCAAAGTTAGATGGTGTCAGGGACTGGGAAGGACCCAGGATCTGGTTTCATATTTTATAAGTTAAGAAGTTAGCCTGTTACTGTTTCATAGATGCTGCTGGAGGACACACAGCTTTTGGGTCAGAAACAAAGGGCTTTATTACTTTTGGCATAGCAAGCAGCATGAGCACCGGATACCATATTAATGTCAGTTCTTCGAGCTGCCAAGTCCCCCAGGGGCTACACAATAAGCCTGGATGGATGCTGGACTTACAATGGGTCTGTGTCATAGTTGAGGAACACTGATCTTGGGAATTCCACTGCTTTTTACTGACAGCCATAAGCAAGTCTGCATGTTTTCCAGGAAGTGGAAGGGTTACAGCATCTCAAGGGTACCAGTGGCATAAGCCATCTTGAGAAATGGCACAGAAAAAAAAACAGTCAGGGCTTTGTGGCTTCGGCACACCCAGGAAGTCATGTAGGAGCATAGGAAGAGCAAGGAGATGATATCTTTATAGATTGTGGATATATATATGTATGTATCTTATATAAATAATACCTATCTATATTTAGTTGTCATGGTCTGAACAGCAATTATGTATTACTATATTTAACATACTGTGATATTTCAATTAAATTAGGTAAAAACTGCATGTAGTGGAAATACTGTAAGGTAGTCTCCATGATTCTCACTTCTTGGTGTTCATGTCTCTGTATTATCCACTCCTACTGAGTGTGGATGGGACCTGTGACTTGCTTCTAACCAATAGAATGTGGCAAAGGTAATGGGATGGGTCGGTTAAATAAGATTGTCTTGTCAGCAGATTCACTCTCGAGACTCTTTGCTGGCTTGATGAAGTAAGCAGCTGTGTTGGGAAGCCCAGGTAGCCAGAGATTTGGGGCAACCTCTAGGACCTGATGGTAGGCCCTGCCCAATAGCCAGCAGGAAGCCAGATTTTCAGTCCTATAACTGTAAAGAAATGAATTCGTCTGACGACCTAAGTGAACTTTGAAGTGAACTCATCCCCACTCCCCAAATGAGAATGTAGAGCAGCTAAAACCTTTATTGAAGTCTCTGAGACCCTAGACTGAGGACATAGGTAAGCCATACTCAGACCCTTAATCCACAGAAACTGTGAGGTGGTAAGAGCATGTTGTTTTAGCCACTAAATATGTACTCTTTTGTTACACAGCAAAGATAACGAAAAAGCTCCAGTGATTCAACACGCATCAGTGATATCTTTTAAGAATAGCAATTCCAATTACTAGTTTAATCAATGCAAACTCATCAAAGTAACACTTCTGAAGTCAAATACATCCTAGAATTTCATTTTTGATGTACTTTTCTTTTAAAATTTAGCATATTTACAGAGTTCTGCAACCATCACTACAATCAATTTTAGGACGTTTGCATCACTCCATAAGGAAATGTAGTACCCATTGGCAGTCGCTCTCCATTTCCCCCCAACTTGCCCCATCCCAACCCTAGGCAACCACTAATCTACCCTCTCTCTTGATCCGCCTATTCTGGACATGTCATATCAGTGAAATCACACAGTATGTGGTCTTTGGGGACTGGCTTTTTCACTTAGCATATGTTTTCAAGGTTCGTTCATGCTGTAGCCTGTATCAGTACTTCATTTCTTTTTGTTACCAAATAATATCTCACAGTATGGATATGTCACATTTTATTTATCCATTCATTCATCAGTTGATGGACATTTGGGTTGTTTCCACTTTTGAGCTGTTACGAACATCTGTGTACATGTTTTTGTGTGTACATATATTTTCATTTCTCTAGGAGTGTGATTGATGGGTTATACGGTAACTCTGTGTTTAATCTTTCGAGGAAATGCCAGACTATTTTCTAAAATGGCTGCACCATTTTCCACCCCCACCAGCAGGTGTACAAATGTTCCAATTTCTCCACAACTGCATCAACACTTGTTACTCTCTGTCTTAATTATAGGCATCTGAGTGTGTGTGAAGCAGTATCACACTGTGGGTTTGACTTATGTATTTATTTATTTATGACTGTGTTGGGTCTTTGTTTCTGTGAGAGGGCTTTCCCCAGTTGTGGCAAGCGGGAGCCACTCTTCATCGCGGTGTGCGGACCTCTCACTATTGCGGCCTCTCTTGTTGCGGAGCACAGGCTCCAGACGCGCAGGCTCAGTAGTTGTGGCTCATGGGCCTAGTTGCTCCGTGGCATGTGGGATCTTCCCAGACCAGGGCTTGAACCTGTGTCCCCTGCATTGGCAGGCAGATTCTCAACCACTGCGTCACCAGGGAAGCCCGGGTTTGATTCTTATATCCCACGTGGCTCATGACGTTGAGAATTTTTCCGTGTGATTTTCTTTACACTCTGACCATTTGCTCGTATTCAGAAATAGCTACATATTTTTGAGGAGTAGAGACTCAGTACAGCTGATATATATTGTATGATGTCATTTGAGCATATGTTTGTGTCTGTGTGATAGTAAAAGGTCCTAATAATCCATGCAAGATTATCTCCACTGATGTAGGGATTTGTATTTTGGAAAGAAAGAGGCACAGAAGAGTTAAGGGACAATAAAACAAAAGAGACCAATTCAAAATCATGGAGAAAACTGAGGGTTAAGTTGGTTAAGTTCAGGAAAGCAAGAATCCAAAAGTTAGAGAGCACATGGTAAAAATCCAAGGTGAAGCAAGATGAGTGCTGTTTGTGAAATGCGATGGGATATCTTTGGCAACCCCTTATGGACCATTAGAGTCTTAGAACATTGGAGGTTTGGGCCAATTTATGGGTACAGGGTCAATGAGAACTGTTCAGTGTTTAACGTCTCCATTCTTACCTTGCATTAGGTACTTTAGGGCTACAGAACATCTCTCCACCCCTAAAAAATGAAGAAAAATAGAACCAGAAGGAGGCTTACTGATTATATTGTCTGGACCTGGTACTATCAACGTAGCTGACAATAGGTAAGTCAGACACATAAAGCTGAAAACCCACATGTAAACTGGAGGATGGAAAAGATGTGGGAATGGCGATGGCTAATAATAGGGCCTAGATTGTTATCAGTATAAAGGTTGGGAGAAGAGATATCATTACTTTCCTGGGTTAAGAGAAAAATCCAAATTTAAGTAGTATCAGTGTGAAGTCCAGGGATGAAACAAAAGAAAGCAAATAAAATGAGTAACAAGATGTAGAAGGCAGCAAGTCCAAATTATTTATAACATTTAAAAGTTAAAGATCCTGGGACTTCCTTGGCGGTGCAGTGGTTAAGAATCCTCCTGCCAATGCTGGGGACATGGGTTCAAGCCCTGGTCTGGGAAGATCCCACATGCCGCAGAGCAACTAAGCCTGTGTGCCACAACTACTGAGCTTGAATTCTAGAGCCCGTGAGCCACAACTACTGAGCCCGCATGCCACAACTACTGAAGCCGGTGCACCTAGAGCCCGTGCTCTGCAACAAGAGAAGCCACCGCAATGAGAAACCCATGCACCACCATGAAAAGTAGCCCCCACTCACCACAACTAGAGAAAGCCCGCACGCAGCAACGAAGACCCAACACAGCCAAAAATAAATAAATAAATTTTAAAAAAAGTTAAAGATTCTGATCACACATAAATTTTTGTCTCTTTAAAGAGCCGTCTTCCTAGGCATAGTCACACACAAAAATGCAGTTTAACTCCTCATATTCTGGATAGGGAACTAAGAATCAAAGAAATGAGATTTATCCAATTAAGCTAATACTGGCTATATTAATAGACACAAAAACTAGAACTGAGATCTAATCCCAAATACAGTGATTTTTCTTTTTCAGTATTAATTCAACTACCTTTTCAAGCCAGTTGCAAGCTAGGTCTGGTTCTTTATGATATAAAATGGTGGGAATATTTATTAAGAACATGATTAATTCAGTTTCTCTTTCTCTACTTCCCAGTTTACTCTATGACTATCACCTCAGGAAATTCCATTCTGAGACCTACATGCTTACCTGTTCTCTACCATTATCCAGGCATAACATAAGGTCTAGATTCCACTTATTTTACCGTGGATAAAACACTGTATGAATACTGTACAAACAATGTACAAACATTATACTTGTACAAGAGGAATTAATGTCTCTAACAATGATTGGTACTCTAACAAAGATTGCTCTGAGTTTATTATTAAAACACAAAATTACGTGTAAACTTGACTGATCTAACCCACCTAAGTGGCTTTCTTTCACTGCAGAATAAAATAATATGAAGCAACGTCAACCAAAACCAAATAAACAATATAAATGGTCTTGAACAGTTGAATATAAACAACATACAGGTATGCCTAAAGCTTATTATTTATTTATTTATATATATATATATTTTTTTGAGGTATGCGAGCCTCTCACTGTTGTGGCCTCTCCCGCTGCGTAGCACAGGCTCCGGATGCGCAGGCTCAGCGGCCATGGCTCATGGGCCCAGCCGCTCCGCGGCATGTGGGATCCTCCCAGACCGGGGCACGAACCCGCGTCCCCTGCATCAGCAGGTGGACTCTCAACCACTGCGCCACCAGGGAAGCCCTAAAGTTCATTATTTAAATGAAAACTTTAGGCAACTTGCTGTCTTTTACAGTTTTTTTTTCATTTTTTAAAAAATGTGCATTGCACAATGTGTATGCCAGAAACAGTTGTGGCCTACTTAGAATGCTAAATGTTAAATTTCTGAATCAATAATAACCTCTCTGTTTCCAAGATATTTATAAATCTTTCCTCCTCTTTAGGGTCTTCAGAACTGTATACCACCAAGAAACTAAAGAATGTTGTACAAAGCATTTGCACACCATAGATGAGCTTAGTGAATATTTGTTGATAATGAGGTTGATGATAAATTATCACTCATTTTTTATATCTCAGAGTGGTTTCTCTGCACTGGAACGTTTCTTGTTAAAGATGATGTTTTCCTCCTAAACGTTGGTTTTTAACACCCGTTGATGACTGCCTTTACAGAAATTGATGTAAGAAAGTTGCCATCCTGTTCTCTGCATCCCAATGGCAATTACAAAGAGTTTATAGAGCTTGAATGAATTCTTTTTAAGCCCCTGTTTAGATAAATTTTCAGCATTTATCCAATTACAACAGATATTTGCACACAGCAGAACTTTGCAAAAGTAGTTATAAAAAGTCTTAAAAGCTATTTTCACAAAACCAGACTTTTACAAATGCAGATTTAAAATGACGTATCCAGTATTTCTAATGAGGAAATAATTGGCTTTGTGGGGGAACACACCTTGAATGACCATTTTGTGCAAAGAGTTAGGTCCCAGAGGTAGGTCAATCAGAGAGCGTACAATGGAAGACGGGCTAGATTCCTCTGTACAGGTAGATGCTCTAAATATGTCAAATATTCACATTTAAGTTTTATGCATAACTGCAAGGACTCTTATCTTCCAGTACAATCTGCTGTAAACACATTTCCGGTATGAGTGTTTCTTGTAAAAAAAGAAATTGGCAGAGTACTACCATTTGAAAGGTGAGGTACACATACAGGGTGATGAGACAATACACAACCTTAACCAGGTCAGTAGAAGCATGAATTCGGAACCGGAATTAACCAAAAAAGCTGCCTCTTCCCCTTTTAAGCACTGCCTCTTCATCACCATCTGCTGAATCTCTGGCGATCTTGGGAGGAACAATGCTTGCCACCTTCTGCGAAATGGGGCTGCAGCATATTCATTGACTGCTACTTCTGCTGACCTGAGATCAGACGATTGCTATTTTATATCTCAAAACCACATTGCTTTAGCATCCTTTAGTTTTAGAAAACAATTTATGTTAAACCTATCATAAATTAAGAGTCATACTTTGACCTCATCATCTTAATAATTTGCTCCATACCTTTTATTTAGCATTTAGCAATTCTTCAGCATTGTGATAGTTGCTTAGATGGAATTTAAAGGGATAAAAAGGAGATAAGGTTTCCCCCCTAAAGAAATGTGCTTTCTAGTAGACAGCAATATGAACACATAAGTTACTAATTTTAGTGATTCATCTGTAAATCTGGCTCCCTTAATTGATTATGGGCAGGATTAGGTTTTATTCATTTTTGTATCTTCATTGTCTAGAATGGTTCCTGGGACATAGTTGGTATTCATTAAATATTTGTTGATTGAGTGTGAAATAGTTAGGGAAATATATGTAAATATGTAATTGGCCTTTGTTTTGTTGAAGCAGGATTAAATATGTACAGAAACAGGCCTGGAGGCCTGGAGGAATAATGAATAACACCCAGAAAAGAGGATCTTTAAAAGAAGAGTAGAATGTGTACTCTTAAGGGTAAAGAAGCATTCAGAGCTCTAGTGTAGGAGGAAATATAAACCCAGGACATAGAATGAGAAAGGAGTATGGTCTCTTGACTGAACTTCAGTCTTGAAAAATTGCTGGAGCTTTACGGGGCCAGGTAAAGCAGGGCCAGATTATCAATAGCCCTGGAAGTCTGGGATTTAAATTTGATTTCACAAGCTGTGAGTTACCTCTATTAGTCTTTCTTCAGAAGAAATGTGATCAATGTTTTGTTTCAGGGAAATGTCTGGTAGAAGTTAAAGGATGACATACAGTAAGATAGTTATGTGGGTAGTCACATATAGTCACATAGTTCAGTTAAGAAAGTGTTTGAAATAATGGTCTACCAGGCATTGGGTAGGGATGCAGGGCTGAAATGAAGGTTGTGAGAAAGTAGAGAGTGTACTGAATCCAAGAACGGAGAGAAAAAGAGAATGACCCACATTCTAAGATAGGGAATATAAAAAATACATCCAGGGCCTATCACAGAGAACAGTTTCATGGATTTGTGTTGGGTTTGGGAGGCTGAGAGGCAGGGGCAAATGAGAAATCTTTATTTGTTAGTTTCATTATTTTGAGAATCAAACTGAAGACAGTTTAGTAAAAGAGAGGAGCCAATCAAAAAAGAAGTATGCTGTAAGGAAAGATAGAAGTGTCAGGGTAAGTTTTATCATCAACGAAAACCTATGTAACCTGTGTTTCACAGACTGCACATAACAGACATGAAGAGGGTTTATAGGAATATCAAAGGGCAGTGTTTGTCTGGCTTTAGTTCCACTAACACCCTTAATGATTCTAAATTTTTGGAGACATTTCTTGTCAACGTGGGAACTCTCTTCTTGATTTCCATTTTGTCCACTGTGCTATACATCAGTCCAGTGATATCTCCTGTATGATTGCGGGGTCACATATTCCCACCCAAGCTGCTAGCTCACTATTGCCTTTCCCCCTCCTCTGGTCCAGATATGGGCTGGGACAACTTGGCATCCTAGGCAACTATGTCAGTTCTCTCCTCTAACATGTTCCCGTAAATGAGGACAGTGAACTTCCCTCCAAATTGTGCCACCTGTTACACATGCTATGAAACTGAGACGTTACTGAAAAAAGTGTCAACTTCAGCCCTCCCTGCCCCCCAGAACTAAAACTGAGCTCATAGGTCCAAGACTGGGAGAAATCAGGCTTATTTCAATACTGACCAAAAATTTTTAAGTGCTTTTAACATTATAGGGAGTATAGAAGATATCACTGACTCTAGGTTTAATCTCCAATTTTATTTTCAACATAAGGTTTTTATACATGCAGTCTACCTGGAGAGAAATACGTCCTAAATAATCAGACCTGGGGGTCAATACCTCATGGCCAACACTGGTCATCACCATGTCTATTATAATCCTTGCTGATTTCAGGTTTCTGAATTCCCATCCTCTTGCATCTTGGGTCTGGTTTCAAGTTTTATGCCTCAAACTTTCTATTTTTAACCTCCAATCCTGATCCTTCATTTAAGCAACTAAACATTATGAAGCTTTAGAAATCAAATCAAAAAGTAAAATGTTAATTGTATAAAAACACCACAAATAAAACATGTGTTACTTTTGTGATGAAAGGGAAGTGTTTGGGAGGCAAAGTGCACAGGAAGGGATTAGAACATCAGTGTTTCTAAACAAACTGCAGAAAATTGAAATGGTTTGCGTGAGTCAGTTTGTGCACATGTGTGTGTGTGTGTGTGTGTGTGTGTGTGTGTGTGTTTGATGAAAGCAGAAGAAAAAAAATGAAAAAATTATTTTTAACCTGCAGGCTGCAAAGTGTTTCCAAAGGATCACATATGCCATCTCCTTTGCTGAACAGGCTGGGGCTAGCTGCAAGGGCCACAGTTCACAAGTTTGGTGTAGAGTTCTAAGAGCCATATCTGATTCTCTTCACTGTGACATGACAATAGTACCAATAACCCTCAGGTTCTGTGATAAAATCAGGTTTAGATGAGGTCATAAAGGTGGGGCCCTCATGATGGAATTAGTGCCTTATAAGAAGAGAACTTGCTTGCTCTTTCTACCTTGTGAGGACACAGCAAGATGATAATCTTCTGTAAGACAGGAGGAGAGCTCTCACCAGAATTAAACCCTACTGGACCCTGATTTTGGACTTTTCAGTCTCCAGAATTGTGAAAAATAAATTTATGTTGTTTTAAGCCACCAATCAGAGGTATTTTGTTATGGCAGCCTAAGCTAAGACATCTTGGAATGTGAGGCAGTGAGTAGGGGGCCACTGGGCTTAGATTGAGAGAGCCTAGTTGCCCTGTAAAGAGATAGACTTGATACTCTTGTCAAAGGAAATTGCTGATGCATTTTCCTTCTCTCTACATAGGCTGAGATTTTTTCCCATGTATTTCATCAATTCTTAATGTAAATCACTCCTGGTTCGTCAATCATTCACCCAAATATGCTTTAGTCCTAAACTGAAAATGACTTATATCCTCAGGTTGAAATAGATATCTTCCTTTCAACAATAAAATCTGAAAAAAGTGAGATGAGGGATTATTGAATGCACCAGAAATTTCACTTTCTAAAACAAAAGTAAAATAAAAAGCAGAATCAATTCACATTGGCACATTAAACTGACACAATCCCACTGTTATTGGGGTGTTCCCTTTTAGGAACGAACAATTTTCTTTGATTTTTGTAGGCAATGGAAGTGAAAAGCAGCTTCAGGGGATCATTGAAATATTATTTTGTGAATTTTATTATGTTCTTACAAACCTTATATCTATAGCTGATTACTTCTAAATGTTCAGAAAAACTACTTTTGACTTTTTTTCCCAATGGTTACACAAATGGGAAGACTAAAGATGATAAAATGAGCAAGTTCTATGCTTTTTAAAATAATATTGTTTTCTTTCTAATTTTACAAGCAATGCATGTTCATTGCAGACAACTAGAAATACATAAAGCATAAAGTAAAAATTAAATATCACCCATAATCCCCACCCTGAAGAGATAACCATCATTAGTATTTTGATGCATTTCTTCCCAGTGTCTACATATATATATTTTTTAATTTATGTATAATTGACCTACAATACTCTGTTAGTTCCAGGTGCATATTTGATATTTCTATATATTACAAAATGATCACCATGATATGTCTAGTTACCATCTGTCACCAAAGATATTACAATATAATTGACTATATTCCCTAAGCTGTATTTCATCCCTGTGATTCATTTATTTTTGGAAATGGAATCTCCTATACACATTCACTCACCCCCTTCCCCTCTGACAACCACGTATTCATTCTCTATATCTATGAGTCTATCTCTGTTTTGTTATGTTTGTTCATTTGTTTTGTTTAGATTCCACATATAAGTGAAATCATATGGTGTTTGTCTTTCTCTGACTTATTTCACTTAGCATTGTCTTTCTCTGACTTATTTCACTTAGCATAATACCCACTATGTTTATCCATGTTTTTGCAAATGACAAGATTTCATTCTTTTTTATGGCTGAGTAATATTCCATTGTATAGATATACCACAGCATATTTATCCATTATTTGTTTATCCACTCCATATTTATTGCAGCATTATTTACACTAGCCACTAATAGATATAGGGGTGAATATCTCTTTTTGATTTAGTGCTTTTGTCTTCTTTGGGTACATACCCAGAAGTAGAATTACTGGATCATATAGTAGTTTTATTTTTAATTTTTTGAGGAACTTCCATACTGTTTCCCATAGTGGCTGTATCAGTTTACATTCCCACCAACAGCATACTAGGGTTTCCTTTTTTCCACATCCTTGTCAACACTTGTTATTTGTCGTCTTTTTGATAATAGCCATTCTGACAGGTATGAGGTGATACCTCATTGTGGTTTTAATTTGTATTTCCCTGTTGAGCATCTTTTCGTGTGCCTGTTGGTTATTTGTATGTCTCCTTTGAAAAAAATGTCTATTAAGATCCTCTGCCTATTTTTTAATTGGGTTTTTTTTTTATGTTGAATTGTATAATTTCTTTGTATATTTTGGATATTAACCCTGTACTAGATGTATCTTTTGCAAATATCTTCTCCCATTCAGTTGGTGGCCTTTTCATTTTGTTGATAGCTTCCTTTGCCGTGCAAAAGCCTTTTAGTTTAATATGGTCCTATTTGTTTATTTTTGCTTTTGTTTCCCTTGACTGAGGAGACAGATCCAAAAAAATATTGCTAAGACAGATGTTAAAGAGTATACTGCATATGTTTTCTCCTTGGAGTTTTATGGCTTCAGATCTTACATTATATCTTTAATCCATTTTGAGTTTATTTTTGTATATGTTATGAAAAAGTAGTCCAGTATGATTCTTTTGCATGTGTCTGTACAGTTTTCCCAACACCATTTATTGAAGAGGCTGTCTTGTTCCCATTATATGTTCTTGTTTCCTTTGTCATAGATTAATTGACCATATAAGCATGGGTTTATTTCTGGGATCTCTATTCTGTTCCATAGACCTGTGTGTCTGTTCTTGTTCTAGTACCATATTGTTTTGATTACTATAGCTTTGTAGTATAGTTTGAAATCAGTGATTGTGATACATCCAGCTTTGTTCTTCTTTCTCAAGATTGTTTTAGCTATTTGGGTTGTTTTTTGTTTCTATACACATTTTAAAATTTTCTGTTCTAGTCCTGTGAAAAATGTTATTGGCATTTTGATAGGAATTGCACTAAATCTGTAGTTTGCCTTGGGTAGTATGGTCATTTTAACAATATTAAGTCTTCCCATCCATGAGCACAGTATATCTTTCCATTTATTTGTATCATCTTCAGTTTCTTTCATCAATGTCTTATAGTTTTCCAAGCTGAGTACAAGTTTTTTTTACCTACTTGCTTAGATTTATTCCTAGGTATTTTATTCTTTTTGATGTAATTTAATGTGGGATTGTTTTCTTAATTTATTTTCTGTTACTTTTTTGTTAGTGTGTAGAAAAGCAACATATTTTTGGATATTAATTTTATATCCTGAAACTCTACTGAATTCATTGGTGAGTTCTCATAGTTTTTGGGTGGTATCTTTAGGATTTTCTATAATCATGTCATCTGAAAACAGTTTTACTTCTTCCTTTCCAACTTGGATTCTTTTTATTTATTTTCCTTGTCTGACTGCTGTATGACTAAGACTTCCAATATTATGTTGAATAAAAGTAGGGAGAGTGAGCATCCTTGTCTTGTTCCTAATCTTGGAGGAAACACTTTCAGCTTTTCACAGTTGAGTATGATGTCAGCTGTGGGCTTGTCATATATGACCTTTATTATGTTGAGGTATATTCCCTCTATATTCACTTTGTTGAGTTTTTTTTAATCATAAATCAATGCTGAATTTTGTCAAAAGCTTTTCCAGCATCTATTGAGATGATCATATGCTTTTTATTCTTCAATTTGTTAATGTGGTATATCACACTGATTGATTTGCAGATACAGTATTTGACCAACCTTGCATCCCTGGGATAAATCCCATTTGATCATGGTGTATAATCCTTGAACATGTTAATGAATTTAGTTTGCTAATATTTTGTTGAAGATTTTTTCATCTATGTTCATCAGTAATATTGGACAGTAATTTTCTATTAGGATGATGCTGACCTCGTAGAATGAGTTCGGAAGCATTCTTTCCCCTGAAAATTTTTGGAATAGTTTGAGAAAGAAAAGCGTTAACTCTTCTTTAAATGTGACACCATCTGGTGCTGGAATTCTGTCTGTCTGAATCTGCTATACCACGTTTATTCCCAATTAATAAGTGGGGGTTAAGTGGGGGAGAGGAGAATCAGAGGTAAGGATTTGAGGTGTTTGATATTTGCTTCTTTTTTTCATAATTCTCAATTTTCATTTCCTAGTCGAAATTTCAGCTGATTTGACACAATGGGAGTAGTCTAGGAATAATGTAACAGGGGCTGTCTTCAATTAGTGAAGATAGTCCACAAGCCATTTGGTAACAGGATAGGAAAAAAAGTATATTATGTTGATTTATTTCAAGCAGAGCTATTTAAATGAGAATGCTAATACGTTGCTATCCTGGTCACATAATTGAGTTATTACAAATCAAGTGACTTGAGTTTTTGCCTCTTTTTTGGTGCTTATTGCAGCTTCTGTTGGCCATGATTTAAATTTTAAGAAGCACATTTTAGTTCTTTCAGTGATATTCATTTATAAAAGTCCTAAAGGGATTTGATTCCCTAATGAGAGGTATAAAACTTGTGACTGAAATCCCACATAAAATTTAAATTGTATTTTCACTCACCAATGGCTTAATAGTGCAAAAACTCTTAGACAAATAATTAGCTTTCCAAGAGGAAGGTAAACAAAACTATAAATTATGATTAGATATGTGTTCTTCCCTGCAGAGACAAATTGGTCAACACTAGTCTTCAGCTGTGATACATAGATGTTATAATATTGAGAGAGCTTTGTGAATAAATTTGGTAAAAATAACGAGTCTGAAAACTGTACTCTTTTGTTCATGATATGGATGTATGTTGTAATTTAATGCCTTGATTTGTATCTTACTCGCTCATTTTCCCTTTCTTTGTTACAGATAAAGGAAATCAAGAGGAGAATTTAAATGTTTTTAATTGCAAGGGGGAAATAAATACACTCAAGGAAGGCTTGTGTTTGATAACATTTTCCAATTGGAAGTTCCTATGACAATGCCAGATTTTCCTCAACCATTTATTTACGTAAAAATCTTGCCATTTAAAGCAATCAAATGTCTAATATTAAAAAGCAGGGTTGTTTTTTTTCTTTCTTTCTTTCTTCAGTCTTCCAAAAATGAGTGTTTTTTTAAGAACGGAATTTTGTATTAGCCAGCTCAGGCTGCCATAACAAAATACCACAGACTGGGTGACTCAGGTTATTCTTCTCATAAATGGTGAGGAAAAAAGAGACAAGCAATGGGCCTAAAATATATTACTGTCTTCTTGGCGCCAGTATCATGTAAGATGAATCTAGAAAGATGATTTCATTTAATCTTTATAACCCTGTAGTACTTCATGATCTGTATCTATAAGTTAACTAATTATAGTTCAGGATAAGCATTCACTTATCAAAAACCATACAATTAGTAAATAGTAGAGCAGGTATTTAGCCCAGGTTTATGTAACCCCAAAACTTTTATTTTTTCAATAAAAGACTACTCTTGATTTCTTGCTATAGTCTTTCAATAGTGGGAACAATCTTCATGTGATATGTCTATTTCACAAGTTTTCAAATTATGTAACGTGATTGAGGAATATTAGATCTAATGGAAACCATAATCATCCGATTCAAACTTTTCATTTTGCTTGAAAGGAAATAAACTCAAAGTGATAAAATGCCATATCAGGGCTTTACAACTTGTTATTGAGAAAGATAATACAAAATCTCATATTGTTGCGGTCCTGCACACACCTGCGAACTCCCCCGGAGAGGAACCAGCACGAAGGAAGAACACCAAGAGTCAGTGTAGATCAAAAGTATATTAGTAATAGGCATTTATTAAGCACAGAAGCACAAACCGATCGGGGCCTCACCAAAAGAAGGGGTGAGACCCCGAGTCTTGTACAGGTGTGGTTTTTATACCCCAGGGTAAACAGGATGTTCGTTCTAATTTCAAAAGTGTGGGTCAGCCACCCGGAACCCAAAGTCTTTCTGTTCACATTATGCTGGCAAGCAAAGCTCAATTTCCCAGAAGCTAAGTCAAGCGTTTAGCGATAGAAGCAGTTACAGTGCAAACAGTTTCAAATCAAAGCATTTCATCATTAATTCCAGGTATTACAATCCAAACTGTAAGTTCTGGGACAGTGTGTCCCGCCACAATATTACGAACTAGATTCGAATTTTACTTTACCCAACTGTTTTTTACGTGGGCCTCTCCCTGTTGTGGCCTCTCCCGTTGCAGAGCACAGGTTCCGGACGCGCAGGCTCAGCAGCCATGGCTCACGGGCCCAGCCGCTCCACGGCATGCGGGATCCTCCAGGACAGGGGCATGAACCTGTGTCCCCTGCATCGGCAGGCAGACTCTCAACCACTGCGCCACCAGCTAAGCCCCTACCCAACTGTTTTTAAAAGTATGGTATCAGTGCCTTACATATCTATGTGTTACTTATATACGCATCATCAATCTCACTTATTGGGGAATAAGGATATCCATATGATTGTCAACTGAGAAAAACAATGCACAACCTCAACGTTGAGAATTATGTTTTATTCGGCGGACTTTCTGAGGACTTCAAGTCTGGGAAGCAGCCTCTCAGATGGCTCTGAGGGGCTGCTTTGAGGAGGTAGGGGAGGAGCCAGGTTATATAGGAGTTTTTGCAACAAAGAACAGGTAGCGGGAACATCAAAAGATTACTGTTAATTAAAGAAAACCAGACATCTGAAGTTAATGAATTTAACACTTTTCTATGTATGGGAAGATGCCTTAGCTTAGGACAAGTATCCTGTTCTTTCCCATCCAGAGTCCCCTCAGGGTGCACCGTTGGGAGTGGCTGCAATGGCTGAGGGTGTGGCAGTGGGCAACCCATTTGTCCCTGTCCCAGGTTCCCTCAGGCCCACCTTGGGGGTGACGGTAGTGACTTGATGGCTGCAACATCCTTTGTTTACTGATATGGCAGGCAACATTTTTCATTCACATGATCCTTGGCTTACATAGCTTACCCTATTGGGAAATGTAGGGGCACACAAGCTTGGTAGAGGAGCTCTAGTGGGCTGAGTTTTGTTATTTGGAATTCCTATCAGGCAGGTGGTCATTGTACTTGAGATTGTTCCTTGGCTTGGAGGTCTTTAGTCCCTGTCCTAGGGCTGAGGGACAAGCCTTATATTTTTGAAAAGAATTGCTGTTTTTGGGGGGTTTTTTTTACATCTTTATTAGAGTATAATTGCTTTACAATGGTATGTTAGTTTCTGCTTTATAACAAAGTGAATCAGTCATACATATACATATGTTCCCATGGGAACATAAGAATTGCTGTTTTAGATAAAATTATTAATTAGCACTTGTAGGGAAGATCCAGAGTGATGCTCAGTCTTACGGATGTGACCAACACAGGGACAGTGAAGGGGAGAAATGCATAATGCTTTGGAGTCAGTAGATTCTGGGCTTGATTATGAGCTCCAGAGTCTCAGAACAATATTGGGGGCAAGGGCAGCAAATATTGTTGCTGATTCAGGATATTCCATGTTAGGGACTGCCAGATTACATCAGAGTAGGAGCCTAAATGTTCCATATCTCAATGCAGAATTTTATTTAAAGATGGAAGATTAAAAAAAAAAGTGAAGAACTTAGGAAAGAAGGAAAGAAGAAGCATGAAAATAATTAAGATTACTGACAAAACCTCTCTTCTTAGATTGACTTGACACTTTTAAACCACAAAATATCATGAAGTCTTGAGAGATGATTTGCTCTTTGACCTGTGACCATTTTTTTTTCATGAATTTGTTGTTGTTGTTATATGAAAAAGATTTCGAAAGTTATTTTTAAATGAAAGTAGTATTTTGTGAGAGAAGTGTAGAAGTTGACGGGGCTAAGGGACATTATGGAAGAACTGTCAGCCATCAAGAAATTATCTAAAAAAGGTAAGAGTCTAGGTACAGAGTTTTAAAAGAAACAACAATATATAAATACAGCTCGGTAGGGTTAGATTATTTTCATGGAGCATAAATCAAGCAATTAAATTACTTAGCAGAGTAAGTTGTGTGATCAGATCAACAAGAAAATGTAATTTGGAAAATTTGCAACCCTAGTATAAATTAATAATGCTTAAAAGTAGTTACCCAGAGTAGTAACAGAATAATGCAGTTGACTGAAAGAAGAAACACTCTTAGTCAAGAAATTTGTGTACATATTCAAAGACAGTTAGGGATGAGATGTTTATCTTAAAGTTATAGCCCTAACTAATTTATTCTCAATGTTATCTAGACATTATTAAGATAAATACCTTAGATATTTACTTCACCTCTTACGTGTAAACAGGGAGGGAAAAAATACATTTAATGTACAGTTGAAAAGCTGTCCTGTGGACATACAAAAGAATGATTACACTTTAAAATATTGAGATTTTGTGAGACTATCAATGAAGGAGAGAAGGAAGACAAACTTCAAAGATTGAGGCAATTGAGTTTCCACAGTAAAAGGAAAAAATGATGAGCAAGAAGTTGGTGGTGGAGAAAAAGGCCATTTTCTATGCTGAGGTGGAATTTGTAATCAGGCTTTTACAAGGGGATAGTATATAGAAGAATAAATTGAATATTTAGGATATTTTAAGCTTTTTCTGATAATAGTAATATGTTTCATTTATATAATTGAGAAAGGGAAAAAAGGAAAAAATTTAACTATGAAATAATAATTCTAAACCTCAGAGGTAGCTATTAGAATATTTTGAAATAGTTCCTTTTGGTTTTCTATGCATGTTTACATGGATAGCATAATAAAGTCTACTATTTTATATCCCTTAAAAGTTATACCTGTTTTTTAGCTATATCTTGATTGCTCAAATCAGGTAGACGATGTAGTTGTCACGTAAAAACGTACAAAAAAGCAAAAGCAAACTGGACAGAGAATACAGGAATGAAGCAACAGATAAATAAGTATGTGATAAATAGTAATGTAAGAAACACCCAGAACATTCCACTACTGTTCTGATATCTCTCAATTTTGCTGTTATTCAAAATGATGCTATTTATTAAACTTTACCCTGTTGATAGATGATTTCAAAAGTTATGACCCCTTAAAAGACTAATTATATTTTGGTCTTTGATCACAAATAATCCTTTTATGTAAGATATATATTTTGGCTCGTGGCAAGCAGTCTGCAGCAATGAATATTACCTAAAATAGGGCAGCATCTGCAGAAAATCCCCAGACTGGCTGTACAAACATACCTATTTCCGCTTCCATTTAGGATGAAAAAATCTACAAAGACTGTTGCTTACAGTCAAAAAAACTCACCAAAAGCATCCGTTTTCTTGAAAGCTAAGGCTGTGAAGCAACCAGGTGAACACCACTTTGGATAGTTGGGGCCCAAAACACGAAAGTGACTCACCTTCTCTCCCAAGATCTTTACCGCCCTCTGCCAGGTGCTCCTGGGAAAGATTGGGGGCAGGACAGGAGATAAGACAGAATCCCCCTTGCTGGAGCAGGTGCCGGGGAGATGACCAGTGGCTGCTGGAGAATAGGGGAGAAAATCTGCCCACGTTCATGGAATGGTCTCTCCTGCGAAGGTAAGCCTTAAGTTACCAGTCAGGAGATAAAACACTCTTTTGCCCCCATTGCACAAAGATCTATTGCTTCTTGAAAAAGAAGGTGTAAAAATCTCTTGGGCAGGAAATTCTCACCCAGGACCAACCACAGATTACAGGCAGGATTTAGCTCTCACGGGGAACAGGGGCAGTACCACTGAGAAAGCCCTGCCCTTTGCACAGAGCCTGAGGTTGAGGCTGGACCAGACAAAAAGAGAACCCCGCCAGATAAATTAGGAGTATGGGATTAACAGATACACACCACTATATATAAAATACATAACAGGGATTTATAACCTACAGTGGAAAAGAATCTGAATATATACATATGGATAGATATCTAGATAGGTAGATAGATATCTCTAGGTATGTATCTGAATGACTTTGTTGTACATCTGAAACTAACACAATATTGTAAACCAACTATAGAAAACAAAAGAGAACCCCATCGAGCTCCATTACACACCTAGTACCTGTTAAAGTAATTAAACAAGGAAGTCATTAGACTGAAGTGTTCCTGATGCCTTGGTAACCTAGGTAAGCAAACTGAAACCTAAGCCAGAGTCAATTCACTGGAATCTGAGAAAAGGAAACTGAAAAACAGCTAATCACAAACAGCCAAGCAGCCTTCCCCAAATAAGGCAACCATCTAAGCTGTAGCCAATCATATAATTGCTTTGCTTTGCTTCCATTGTCTTCTCTATAAAAGCTTTGCTCTGAGCTCTACCTACTGCTTTTGATTTGGCGCTGCTGGATTCAAATTGGTGTTTGCTCACATAAACTCTTGAAATTGTTAACCTGCCTCAGTTTATCTTTTAACATATCTATGACAAATAACTACAGTCTACCACTGGGGGAGGTACAAGAACATGGAGAAAGAGCTCCTCTGTAGCACGGGTGTTCAGGAATTGCTGGAGGGGAAGTAGGCAAACTAATAAGAGAAACTAAACCCTCTAGCACCCCAGCTGCCACTCTAAGCATGAGGTAAGATGTCAATCAACCACTGGCAGAAATTGAAGCCTGTAGTGTCCTGAGGGTAACAACAGTATCAATAAAAGGCAAACACAATGAAATCTTAAATACAAGATGCCCAGTGAGAAAAGCCAGAAGCAAAAACTATATATTTTATTCAATTTTTGTGACAGTCTGGGAAAGATAAAACTACTACTACCAGTCAAAACTCAGACCCATGTTTGCCAGTGGCTAGGGTTAATTGGAGAGGATTGACTGAGGAAAAAGAGGTGCAAGTAAATTTTTTTTTTTTTTTTTTTTTTTTGCGGTACGCGGGCCTCTCACTGCTGTGGCCTCTCCTGTCGCGGAGCACAGGCTCCGGACGCTCAGGCTCAGTGGCCATGGCTCACAGGCCCAGCTGCTCCGCGGCATGTGGGATCCTCTCAGACCGGGGCATGAACCCGTGTCCCCTGCATCAGCAGGCAGACTCTCAACCACTGCGCCACCAGGGAAGCCAGCAAGTAAATTTTGGGGGTGTAATGGAAATCTTCTATATCTTCGTTGCAATGGTGGTTGCATGACTATATATATGAACTTAAATGTAAGTAAATTATACCTCAATACAATTGACTTTTTAAAAGTCTGCACAAAGAAAGAGTGATGTCATGTTTGTTAAAAGGAGAATGCAACTGGGATTTAAGAAACCTTGTTATTTTTCCAAATCTGCAATTGCTGATTGGCCACATATTTGAAAGATGCCTAATTCATTTATTTATTCAATCGTTTATTCATCCATTTCCCGATACTATTCAAAATAATTTGTCTACAATATTAAAGAAAATAATGTTTCTAGTCTTATGGTATTTATAATGGAAGAGACAGCAAACAAACAAAACAGCACAAAATAAAATTTCAGACACTGGTAAGTCCCATGAAGAAAGTAACACAGGTTGAAAAGACAAAGAAAAGACAAAGCATCACTGCAGAAGGCAACATTATAGCAGATGGGATGAAGAGAACATTTGGCCAGCACTTTCCAAGA
This sequence comes from Aethalodelphis obliquidens, assembly GCF_003676395.1. Taxonomy (NCBI): domain Eukaryota; kingdom Metazoa; phylum Chordata; class Mammalia; order Artiodactyla; family Delphinidae; genus Aethalodelphis; species Aethalodelphis obliquidens. Next base: position 80,157,075 of record NW_020837948.1, on the reverse strand, counting down.
TGGGCTTGAGATTCTTAGGCAAAATCTGGAGGATGGTGCTATGCAGAAGGAAGAGAGGTACTAAAGCCAGGCTTTTGATTGGAGCTGTTTAAAGGAGAAATATGTAACAATCTATTTCCTAAGAGTTTCAGAAAATCTTCAAGTTGTATCTGAGAAATTGAGACATATCATTGCTTTAGAAATAGCCTAATAATGCCATTTTCTTAAATTCATTCTTTAAGTTATTGTTCTTTGTGAATTTTTTGACTATACTCGGGAAATAATATCATTTTCCATCTTTTTTTGCAAGATGGACTGTGTCAGTCATGTAGGAGCTATTAAGCCAGAACATTCATGTACTACTCTAATCTTGAATTATCAGTCTTACGTAAGTTAGTTTTTTCACTTTTCTTTCAATAAATGTCAAATCCAATTTTTTAAAATTGGCCTACAATTAATTCATTTTCCTTTGGGGAAAAAAGCCTTTGGAATCTTTCAATATACATATTTTCTTATCATTACATTTCCAAGAAACAGTTCATATTTTATCCATATAATAAAGACTGTTATGACTTATTGGTTTTGAGGTTTTTTGAAATGTTCCTTCCAAATAACTGTAGTAGTAGAAACTGCTTTTACCTGAAATTGACTCTCAGCAGAAAAATTCTGTACTCAATATATTTTGCGTATCCTATGAGTAATCTGAAGAAATATATGTCATTTGATGTATAAAGTTAAAGGAAGAGAAAAATCCTTTGGTGTGCTGCCTCTAGAACATTGACACCAAAATGCATATGGGATTCCAGCTTCTTATAATGAAAAGCAGTTTTTATCAGACAAACCCTCTCACCATAAACAACTATAAAATATGGACATAAAATAAACATCATTTAAAGATGTGAGAGAACAACCAAGGCTGCCAAGATCTTAAAGGTTCAAGATTCTATGGAGGAGGGAAATTGAATGTGTGTGTTTTAATGAAGGGAATGCTACTTCTGTCTTGTCAGCTCATCTTAAAAGTGGCATGCTTGAAGTTGAGAGAAATTAGGTGAATGTGTTTCTTTTAAGTATAAATTCTCTCATAGTCAAAAGCATTTAGAGAATGCTTTCTCTTTCTATTTTTGTCATTAAAATGAGAAAGAAAACATAATGCAAAAAACCTTTTTAATGAATTTGTAGTAAATGTGAAAAAGTGTTATCCTAATTTATATTTTTGCCCATCCAACCTCACTTCCATTTACACCCCACAAAGTCCTCCCCAACACGAAAGCTGATGTGACTGCATGAAGCAAAGACCAGAAACAAAGAGGATGAAAATAAACTATGTTGCCTTTGAACCTAAGTGGGATAGAGAAAAGCTGGGATTTACCAAGCCTTTGTTATATACAAAGCTTTCAGGTATTTTTCCTGTCAGTAGCCTTGGAAGATATCAGAGAATATTTCTCCCAAGCAGAGGACCTGCCTCTGAACTGATATAAAACCCAGAAAGCATTAGAATATTAATGGATTATCAGTTCAGACTTTATAGTAATCTTCAAAATGCCCAGAAAGCTAATGGAAATATTAGATGATTCCAGATTATCATTTTATGTGTTGGTGTAAATTTGTTGTTGTTGTTTTGTGGTATGCGGGCCTCTCACTGCTGTGGCCTCTCCCGTGCGGAGCACAGGCCCCGGTCGCACAGGCTCAGCGGCCATGGCTCACGGGCCCAGCCGCTCCACGGCATGTGGGATCCTCCCGGACCGGGGCACGAACCCGTGTCCCCTGCATTGGCAGGCGGACTCTCAACCACTGCGCCACCAGGGAAGCCCGTGTTGGTGTAAATTTTAATGAAACATATTTCTGTGCTCAAGTGATTAATCTACACTCTTATGGGCATTTTAATCAAGTCTTATTGTTTACTTGCCCGGGAACGGTAAAATAATGTAGGTGGATGGTGGAAAGGTCAATGGACAAGGAATGAAGACAATTGTTTCCAGTTTGGGGAGATTAGGAATAAAGCTGCTATAAACACTTGTGTATAAGTTTTTGGGTAAAAATTTCACTTGGTTAAACACCTAGAAGATTACTACTTTCATTGTTTTATAAGAAATTGCCAAGCTATTCTCGAGTGGTTTAGCAAGTTGCATTCCCACCAGCAGTGAAGGAGAGTTCTTGTTTTTCCACACCCTTACCAGCATTTGATATTGTTAGTTTGATTTTTGCAATTCTGATAGATTTACAGTGGTATCTCATTGTGGTTTTAATTTGCATTTCTCTAATGACAAATGATGTGGAGTATGTTTTTTTACATCCTTACTTGCCATCCATATACCTTTTTGGTGTAGTGTCTGTTCAGATCTTTTGCCCATTTTCTATGCAATCATTTGTTTTATTGTTTTTAGTTTTGTTTTTATTGTTGTTGAATTTTAAGTCTTTATATATCCTGGATATGTCTATAGCAGATATGTAGTTTGCAGATATTTCCCCTAAGTCTGTTGCTTATCTTTTCAATCTTTTAATAGCAACTTTCAGAGGACAAAACTTTTAAATTCTGATAAAGTCTAATTTATCAATTTTTTCTTTTATGGATTATACTTTTAGTGTTTTATCACAACTCATGTCAACCCAAAAGCCATGTAATCTTCTTACATAGGAATCAGATTCATGTGTCTTCATAATTGTGCAAATTTTCTGCTAGCATACCTATATTTGGGTTGTCCTGGGAACCAAGTTATTATGTGTCTATGCCACTCAGGTCAGAATTATAAACTATTCTAGAATTTTTAATGGAAAAAAAGAATTTTCCAACAGCGTTTGTTTTACAGATTGCTAGACCTGACATTCCAATTGTTGATTTTAACACATTTTTCACTTTTCTGCTGCTTTTAGAGATAATTTACAACAACTTAAATGAGAGTGTTAATACTCTAGGGGGTAATTGGTACAGAATTTGACAGATTTATTTTTTAGAATGTTACTACTACTTCTTATTTCCATTACTTAGGGAATTTAGTAGAAGCACCAAAGTATTGCTTAGTTGTGTAGACTTTATATTTATTAACTTCTTCAAATTATTATTATCCTCAGGGAGACTTTGTTATGCCAGTGTAATGTTTAGGGGCAGTTCCCTTTATATAATCCTCAGTTGAACCTTGAATATATACCTGAAATGCTTTGTGGGTTGCAATTCCATAGACACTGTTTTGTTTTTTTTTTCGGTACGCAGGCCTCTCACTCTTGTGGCCTCTCCCGTTGCGGAGCATAGGCTCCGGACGCGCAGGCTCAGCGGCCATGGCTCACGGGCCCAGCCGCTCCGCGGCATGTGGGATCTGCCCGGACCGGGGCACGAACCCGCGTCCCCTGCATTGCAGGTGAACTCTCAACCACTGCGCCACCAGGGAAGCCCGACACTGGTTTTTGATATGAGAGCCATTTGGGGATTGATATGGAAGTTCAAGAGAATCTGCAACTGTCTATTTAATTATAATCATATATCTACCTCCTCCAGTTAAGGTCTCTATGTTATATCTAGTCTTGTTAACATATTACTAGAACATTTCACATAGTATGAACTTTACAAATCTGTTACAATTTAATTTGAACTTCACTGAAGGTAGCCTCAGGTATGTGACATATGCTCTCAGGATTATGTTATAGACAGTTCTGATGTGGATTAGAAGCACTCTATGGAGAAAACAAGCAGTAGAAACACCATTTTTCTATTCTTTTAGCCTTTTGAATCAAATATGGCTAAAAAAAGATAATTCTTATTAATCAGAGCTTGATTAGGGAATTATGTTTAAATGTTTGGGATCTAAAAATTTTATAAAGTCTCCTTTTTATAATAACACCAGTCATATTGGATTAGGTCCCATCCTAATGACCTCATTTTATCTTGATGACCTCTGTAAGGACCCCATCTCCAAGTATGGTAACATTCTGAAGTACTAGAGGTTAGGATACAACATATTTTTTGGGGGTAGACACTATTTAACCCATAACAGTCTGCTTCCTGGACCCTCAAAAATCATGTTCTTCCTATTTGCAAAATATATTCACCCTATCCCAACATCCTTAAAAGTCTTAAACATTCCAGCATCAACTCTCAGTCCAAAATTTCATCTAAACATCATTAACTCAATGTCCCAAATCTCATCATCTAAATCTTTGAAGTCAATTAGGGTACAATTTATCCTGGGGCAAATTTCTCTCCATCTGTGAACTTATAATACCAGACAAGTTATCTGTTTTCAAAGTACCATGATGGGACAGCAATAGCATTTACATTCCCACTCCAAAATGGAAAAATTGAAAGGAAAAGGAGCTCATGGTTCCCAAGCAAGTCTGAGACCTAGCAGGATCAATTTCATAAGATTTTAAGGTTTGAGAATAATCCTCTTTGGCTTGATGCTCTGTCTTCCAGGACCACCTGGGCAGCCTCACCTTCTGGAACTGATGAAGTGATGTTGGGGTGATTCTTTCCTTTACTTAAAGGAAAACATACTCACGTCAGATAGCTCTACTAGCACATTTCCTGCCTGTGGCATCCCAGCAGTCTGGCAGCCTTCCTTTATTTCATCTGGTTTCTTTCCCTTTCAGTCTAAGCTGGCAGCATTTCTGTTAAAATGGTTGACTGGATCCACAACTCACACACCTAATCTCTTTAGCAGAGGGTTGTCTAGCCATACCCTTGGGTGTTCTCTCCAGAGCACACTTTCTCATTATTTGCAACACGGATAGGCTGAGGATTTTCCAAATCTCCAAGTTCTGGTCTCTTTTTGCTCAACAATTTCTTTCTCAATTATCTCCCTCCTCTCACATTTTACTATAAGCAAAAAGGAGAAACCAGGCCACAACTTCAGCACTTTGCTTAGAAATCTCTTCTAAATATCAAAGTTCATCACTTACAATTTTTCTTTCCACAGGACAGTAAAACACAATTCAGCCAAGTTTTCTGCCACTTTATGACAAAGGATCACCTTTCTTTCAGTGTCCAATAACATGTTGTCCATTTCCATCTGAAACCTCACCAGAAGCATCTTTAACATTCACATTTGTAAAAACAGTCTGGGCTTCCGTGGTGGTGCAGTGGTTAAGAATCCACCTGCCAGTGCAGGGGACACGGGTTCAATGCCTGGTCCTGGAAGATCCCACATGCCACGGAGCAACTAACCCCATGTGCCACAACTACTGAGTCTGCGATCTAGAGCCCACGAGAACCACAACTACTGAGCCCGTGTGCCACAACTACTGAAACCGGCGTGCCTACAGCCTGTGCTCTGCAACAAGAGAAGCCACTGCAATGAGGAGCTTGCGCACCTCAACGAAGAGTAGCCCCTGCTCGCCACAAATAGAGAAAGCCCGCGCGCAGCAACAAAGACCCAAAACAGCCAATACATAAATAAATAAATTTATATTAAAAAAAATAAAAACAGTCTCTTTAAGAAAAGCTAAACCTTCCTGGGTACCAAAATCAATATTAGGATTCTCCAGAGAAAGAGAACCAATAAGAAATGCGCACACACACACACACACACACACACACACATATACACATGTGCATATCAGAGAGAGAGCAGAGACAGAGACAGAGACAGAGAGATTGAGAGATTGGTTTATTTTAAGGAATTAGTTCACATGATTGTGGGGGGTTGGCAAGTCCAAAACCCACATTGCAAGCTGACAGGCAGGAAATTCAGGTAAGAGTTGATTCTGTAGTCTTGAAACTGAAATCCACAGGATAGGACAGGCAGGCTGGAAACTCAGGCGGGGTTTCTATGTTCTGTCTTAAGGCCAAATGCATTCTTTGGGAATCCTCTTAAGGGCTTCAACTGATTGAATGTGGCTCCCTCACATTATGGAGAGTAGTCTGCTTTACTTAAAAGCTACTAATTTAAATTTAAAAGTTTTTTAAATATATATATTAATAGCAACACTAGACTCATGTTTGACTAAACAATTGGGCACCATAGCCTAGCCAAATGGACACATAATATTAACCATCAAACACTCTGATAATATCATGGAATTGAACTGACTTTGTAATCAACAAGGGCTGAATCCTGTTATAAAATGAGTGCAGGATTAGAACAGAGACTGCTCATGGGGAATAGTTACATCTAAATTACTCACAGATAGATAAAATCCTCTTTCTCCTTTAATGGAGTAGATTAGAGCATAATATAGTAGAAATTCCATAAGCTGGGGTTCAGACAAACTTATGCACTAATTATAATTCTACCATTTACAATTGTGTGACTTCAGAAAAATTATGGGTAATTATGATGATTTGCTGTTTAGTAATTGAATGGACAAACCATTGGCTTCACATATGGGAAGGCCCAGCTGATTAGATAATGGTGTAGCTCAGAATCATCGTTCATCGGGAGGCATTTGAAATGAAGGCTGTGGACGTAGAATTTTGTAAATCAAATCTAAAAGTACTGGGCTTCCCTGGTGGCACAGTGGTTGAGAGTCTGCCTGCCGATGCAGGGGACGCGGGTTCGTGCCCCGGTCCAGGAATATCCCACATGCTGCGGAGCGGCTAGGCCCGTGAGCCATGGCTGCTGAGCCTGCGCATCCGGAGCCTGTGCTCCGCAATGGGAGAGGCCACAACTGTGAGAGGCCCGTGTACTGCAAAAAAAAAAAAAAAAATCTAAATGTACTGTCAAATATTGTACTCAGAGCTTGGTATATGTCCAAAATCTTAGAAACTTCTTATCATTGGCTTCCCAGGGATGACTCTATATGATAGAGTTCTCTCAAATATAGTATTGTTTCTGTGTTAAAACTTGAATTTCTTTTCAGATAGATATTCTAGTTAAAATGCCCAGAGGCTACTATAAAGTAGAATGCTTCTAAATAACCAGCCTATCGAGATCTTTTTAAATTAGGAGAACATATCTATAGAAAAACTAGTGGGAATTTAATCAAAGTGTTGACATGCTGCCAAATAAATCTGTGAAAAATAGTCATCACGTCCTGAAAATTCAAAAATAATCACTATCAATCAAACCAGCAATGCTAAACAAAGATAAACAATTGTAGAAGAGCAGAACAAGAATTTCTGAAAACAGTACTTCCAAGACCTGCAAACCAGAAATAGCGTTTTCATGAACAATTTTTGGAATTTATCTGAAGTTCCTGAATAGTACCCTTGCAATGATCATTTCAGAAACTACTTTCTGTAAGATTATATTTACACTAGGTGAAACTTTTGCCTAAAGAATGCACTGAGATCTACAGGTTAAGCTCAGGGGTTCACAATCTTGGTAATTGTTTCTGCTGTTTCTTACACTCAGTTTCTTAAGCCAGAAACCTAGGAGTCATCTTAGTTCCTCTTTTTTCTTTCCGTCATACCCTGTATCCCATCCATCAGCGAATCCTGTCACTCTCGCCTTTAAAATCTATTTCAAATTAAATTCTTTCTCACCACTTCCACTCTGTCACTCTATTCCGAGCAACCAGGCCACAATCATCTGTCACATGATTTATAGCAATTGCCTCCCAACTGGTCTCTCAGATTCTATTCTTACCCCTCACCGTCTATTCTCCACACAGCAATGAAAGATCCTTTACAAGTTCAATCATATCTGTCTCTGGCACAAGATCTTTTGATGGTTTCTGTTGTTTCTTTTTTTTTTAACAGATCTTTATTGGAGTATAATTACTTCACAATATAGTGCTAGTTTCTGTTGTACAACAAAGTGAATCAGCCATATGAATACATATATCCCCATATCCCCTCCCTCTTGCGTCTCCCTCCCACTCTCCCTAACCCACTCCTCTAAGGTGGTCACAAAACACGAGCTGATCTCCCTGTGCTATGCAACTGCTTCCCACTAGCTAATTATTTTACATTTGGTAGTGTATATATGTCGATGCTACTCACACTTTGCCCCAGCTCCCCCCGCTCCCCTGTGTCCTCAAGTCCATTATCTATGTCTGTATCTTTATAACTACCCTGCCACTAGGTTCATCAGTACCATTTTTTTTTTTTAGATTCCATATATATGTGTTAGCATATGGTATTTGATTTTATCTTTCTGACTTACTTCACTCTGTATGACAGACTTGAGGTCCATCCACCTCACTATAAATAACTCAATTTCATTCCCTTTTATGGCTGAGTAATATTCCATTGTATATATGTGCCACATATTCTTTATCCATTTGTCTTTCAATGGACATTTAGATTGCTTCTATGTCCTGGCTATTGTAAATAGAGCTGCAACGAACATTGTGGTACATGACTCTTTTTGAATTATGGTTTTCTCAGGGTATATACCCAGTAGTGGGATTGCTGGGTTGTATAGTTCTATTTGTAGTTTTTTAAAGAACCTCCATACTGTTCTCTATAGTGGCAGTATCAATTTATATTTCCACCAACGGTGTACGAGGGTTCCCTTTTCTCCACACCCTCTCCAGCATTTATTGTTTGTAGATTTTTTGATGATGGCCATTCTGACTGGTGTGAGGTTATACCTCATTGTATTTTTTTTGTTTGTTTTTTTTGCGGTACGCGGGCCTCTCACTGTTGTGGCCTCTCCTGTTGCGGAGCACAGACTCTGGACGCACAGGATCAGTGGCCATGGCTTTCAGGCCTAGGTGCTCTGCGGCATGTGGGATCTTCCCGGACCGGGGTACGAACCTGTGTTCCCTGCATCGGCAGTGGACTCTCAACCACTGCGCCACCAGGGAAGCCCCCTCATTGAACTTTTGATTTGCATTTCTCTAAATGATTAGTGATGTTGATCATCCTTTCATGTATTTGTTGACAATCTGTATATCTTCTTTGGAGAAATGTCTGTTTAGGTCTTCTGCCCATTTCTGGATTGGGTTGTTTGTGTTTTTGATATTGAGCTGCATGAGCTGCTTGTATATTTGGAAATTATTCCTTTGTCAGTTGCTTCATTTGCAAATATTTTCTCCCATTCTGAGGGTTGTCTTGTTTACGGTTTCCTTTGCTGTGCAAGTTTTTAAGTTTCATTAGGTCAATCTGTTTATTTTTGTTTCTATTTCCATTTCTCTAGGAGGTGGGTTAAAAAGGATCTTTTTGTGATTTATGTCATAGAGTGTTCTGCATATGTTTTCCTCTAAGAGTTTGATAGTGTCTGGCCTTACATTTAGGTCTTTAAGTCATTTTGAGTTTATTTTTGTGTATGGTGTTAGGAAGTGTTCTAATTTCATTCTTTTACATGTAGCTATCCAGTTTTCCCAGTACCACTTATTGAAGAGGCTGTCTTTTCTCCATTGTATATTCTTGCCTCCTTTGTCAAAAATAAGGTGACCATGTGTATGTGGGTTTATCTCTGGGCTTTCTATCCTGTTCCATTGATCTATATTTCTGTTTTTGTGCCAGTACCATACTGTCTTGATTACTATAGCTTTGTAGTATAGTCTGAAGTCCAGGAGCCTGATTCCTCCAGTTCTGTTTTTCTTTCTCAAGATTGCTTTTGCTATTCAGGGTCTTTTGTGTTTCCATACAAATTGTGAAATTTTTTGTTCTAGTTCTGTGAAAAATCCCATTGGTAATTTGATAGGGATTGCATTGAATCTGTAGACTGCTTTGGGTAGTATAGTCATTTTAACAATGTTGATTCTTCCAATCCAAGAACATGATATATCTCTCCATCTGTTTGTATCATCTTTAATTTCTTTCATCAAGTGTCTTCGAGTTTTCTGCATGCAGGTCTTTTGTCCCCTTAGGTAGGTTTATTCCTAGGTATTTTGTTCTTTTTGTTGGAATGGTAAATGGGAGTGTTTCCTTAATTTCTCTTTTAGATATTTCATCATTAGTATATAGGAATGCAAGAGATTTCTGTGCATTGATTTTGTATCCTGCTACTTTACAAAATTCATTGATTAGCTCCAGTAGTTTTCTGGTAGCATCTTTAGGATTCTCCATGTATAGTATCATGTCATCTACAAATAGTGACAGCTTTACTTCTTTTCTGATTTGGATTCCATTTATTTCTTTTTCTTCTCTGATTGCTGTGGCTAAAACTTCCAAAACTATGTTGATAAATAGTGGTGAGAGTGGGCAACCTTGTCTTTTTCCTGATCTTAGTGGAAATGTTTTCAGTTTTCACCACTAAGAACTATGTTGGCTATGGGTTTGTCATATATGGCCTTTATTATGTTGAGGTAAGTTCCCTCTATGCCTACTTTCTGGAGAGTTTTTATCATAAATGGGTGGTGAATTCTTTTGAAAGCTTTTTCTGCATCTATTGAGATGATCATATGGTTTTTATCCTTCAGTTTGTTAATATGGTGTATCATATTGATTGATTTGTGTATATTGAAGAATCCTTGCATTCTTGGGATATACCCCACTTGATCATGGTGTATGGTCCTTTTAATGTGCTATTGGATTCTGTTTGCTAGTATTTTGTTGACAATTTTTTCATCTATGTTCATCAGTGATATTGGCCTGTAGTTTTCTTTTTTTGTGACATCTTTTTCTGGTTTGGTATCAGGGTGATGGTGGTCCTGTAGAATGAGTTTGGGGGTGTTCCTCCGTCTGCTATATTTTGGAGGAGTTTGAGAAGGATAGGTGTTAGCTCTTCTCTAAATGTTTGATAGAATACACCTGTGAAGCCATCTGGTCCTGGGCTTTTGTTTGTTGGAAGATTTTTAATCACAGTTTCAATTTCAGTGCTTGTGATTGGTCTGTTTATATTTTCTATTTCTTCCTGGTTCAGTCTCAGAAGGTTGTGCATTTCTAAGAATTTGTCCATTTCTTACAGGTTGTCCATTTTATTGGCATAGAGTTGCTTGTAGTAATCTCTCATGATCTTTTGTATTTCTGCAGTGTCAGTTGTTACTTCTTTTTCATTTCTAATTCTATTGATTTGAGTCTTCTCCCTTTTTTTCTTGATGAGTCTGCCTAATGGTTTATCAATTTTGTTTATCTTCTCAAAGAACCAGCTTTTAGTTTTATTGCTGTTTGCTATTGATTCCTTCATTTCTTTTTCATTTATTTCTGATCTGACTTTTATGATTTCTTTCCTTCTGCTATATTTGGGGTTTTTTTGTTCTTCTTTCTCTACGTGCTTTAGGTGTAAGTTTAGCTTGTTTATTTGAGATGCTTCTTGTTTCTTGAGGTAGGATTGTATTGCTATAAACTTCCCTCTTAGAACTGCTTTTACTGCATCCCATAAGTTTTGTATCAGTGTGTTTTCGTTGTCATTTTTTCTAGGTATTTTTTTATTTCCTCTTTGATTTCTTCAGTGATCTCTTGGTTATTAAGTAGTGTATTGTTTAGCTTCCATGTATTTGTATCTTTAACAGATTCTTTCCTGTAATTGATATCTAGTCTCATAGCTTTGTGGTTGGAAAAGATATCTGATACAATTTCAATTTTCTTAAATATACCAAGGCTTGAAAGTGACCCAAGATATGATCTATCCTGGAGAATGTTCCATGAGCACTTGAGAACAATGTGTATTCTGTTGTTTTTGGATGGAATGTCCTATAAATATCTATTAAGTCCATTTAGTTTAATGTATCATTTAAAGCTTGTGTTTCCTTATTTATTTTCATCTTGGATGATCTGTCCATTCATGAAAGTGGGGTGTTAAACTACTATGATTGTGTTACTGTTGATTTCTCCTTTTATTGCTTTAACATTTGCCTTATGTATTGAGGTGTTCCTATGTTGGGTGCCTAAATATTTACAATTGTTATATCTTCTTCTTGGATTGTTCACTTGATCATTATGCAGTGTCCTTCTTTGTCTCTTGTAATAGTCTTTATTTTAAAGTCTATTTTGACTGATATGAGAATTGCTACTCCAGCTTTCTTTTGATTTCCATTTCCATGGAATATCTTTTTCCATCCCCTCACTTTCAGTCTGTATGTGTCCCTAGGTCTGAAGTGGGTCTCTGGTAGACAGCATATATATGGGTCTTGTTTTTGTATCCATTCAGCCAGTCTATGTCTTTTGGTTGAAGCATTTTATCCATTTACATTTAAGGTAAATATTATATGTATATTCCTATTACCATTTTCTTAATTGTTTTGGGTTTGTTAGTGTAGGTCTTTTCCTTCTCTTGTGTTTCCTGCCTAGAGAAGTTCCTTTAGCATTTGTTGTAAAGCTGGCTTGGTGGTGCTGAATTCTCTTAGCTTTTGCTTTTCTGTAAAGGTTTTAATTTCTCTGTTGAATCTGAATGAGATACCTTGCTGGGTAGAGTAATCTTGGTTGTAGGTTTTTCCCTTTCATCACTTTAAATATGTCCTGACACTCCTTTCTGGCTTGCAGAGTTTCTGCTGAAAGATCAGCTGTTAACCTTATGGGGATTCCTTTTTATGTTATTTGTTGTTTTTCCCTTGCTGCTTTTAATATTTTTTCTTTGTATTTAATTTTTGACAGTTTGATTAATATGTGTCTTGGCATATTTCTCCTTGGATTTATCCTGTTTGGGACTCTCTGTGCTTCCTGGACTTGATTATTTCCTTTCCCATATTAGGGAAGTTTACAACTATAATCTCTTCAAATATTTTCTCAGTCCCTTTCTTTTTCTCTTCTTCTGCTGGGACCCCTGTAATTCAAATGTTATTGTCTTTAATGTTATGCTAGTTTGAATGAATATTTTTTATATTCTTAATGGTTTTATTCCTCTTTCTATGTATGAGTTTTATTTACTAAGAACATTATATTTTCTGACTGGAACATGGTGGTTCTTCAACTTTGGTGTATATGTTTGAGTCTCTCTAGGGCTTTATATAAAGTATATTCTTGGGTCCAACACTATACGGGACCTAGAAATATTGTTTTCCCAGGTGTAACAGGTGAATCATATCAGGCTGATTTAAGGACTCCATTTTGCAGAGGAAAAAAGCTAGACTATTCCCTGATAATATGCAGGAAAACAGTGAAATGAGAGAGGAAATGTCCTTTTCTCTTTAGAAAGAAAAGTCAGAAGTCTAAGGAGTTCAAAATTAGTAAAAAGAGTGGTAGAATTACAAGTAAAATGGAAAACATTCTACTCTGTTAATTACTGGTCATATATTGTGAAAAGTGCCTGATTGGGCATTTAAGTCAGAAAACCTTGGGTTTAAATTTTAGTTCTAACACTCAATACCTATGCCCCTGTTAAATCTCTCTGAGGCAGAATTTTCATGTGCAAAATGTAAATAATGATACTTACTCATAAAGTTGATTTAATTCAAGTGGTTTTACCCATCTCCAGACATTTTGAATGGGTTTGATTCATTTATTCATTCAGTAACCATTAATTGGAAAATTAATTGGGTATTTTCTATAAGTCAGGCATTGAAGACATGTGCTAAAGCCTAGAAAATATTTAATTTTTGTAACAATGAAGCAAAGGTATACTTTATTGCTTTTAAAAAAATCTTTAATTACCAAAGCCATAGATGAATACATGCTCTTTGTGAACTTATCATTTATTTCCCATCCTCCAGCACTTCTTCCCTCTCAATAGTTAACCATTGTTTTGGTCTTTCCAGATCTTTTTTCTATTAATATCATTTTATAATTAGTCTAGCAAATCCAAGTACTAGAACTTCTTTTTTCAATAGGGATAATTTTGGCTTCAGCAACAAACAGAGGCTTAGAAATATCTGTTTATTATCTCAAAAAACAGGTCCAAAGACTAGGCAGGAACTTCAAAGTAAACTCAACAGCTAAATGGTATCAACAAGGATATAGGTTCGCTCCATCCTACCACACTCCTATCCTCCACTTAACAGAACCTCCTCACCTTGCCTATGGTTACAAAATGGTTACAGGTCTTTTAGATAACAGCCCCTCAGCAATATCCAAAGGCATTTGCTTATGCTGTTCCAAAGGCTGAAACTGATGTTCTCCTAATGTATCTCCTTAAAAGGATTTTCCCAGTAGCCCCCAGAAGACTTTCCCTGTTGTCTCATTGGCTGGGGTTATAATTCATGATATACATAAACAAATTACTTGCAAGAAGAATAGAATTACTATAATTGGGTTAGACAATTGACACTCACTCTCATATTTCCTGCAAATAGGGGATGGTAAACTGTGAATAAATCAGTCTCTGCAGCAAGAAAGAAGATAAGTCAAGGATGGATGCTGGTAAACTTCAGGGTCTGCCAGAAACAAAATTAAATGGAAACTGAGTTCCTTCATGACAACTAATTTCTTGCTAGAAAAAAGTAAAGACAAATGTACCTAGCCATCCTACAAATCTCAGCTCACATTTTAATTCTAACAGCAAGTTTTTCCTTGACTTCCCATACTAGATCAGGTGTCTATTTCACATCATCAGAGGACCACTGGCAATTTCAGAGAGATCTAGCATGATGCTGCTATGGGATTTTTTGATGCATGTATGTTTTACTGACTAGACTATAAAATCTATGCGAGAAGAAGCTAGGGTTATTTTGCCCATCTTTTGCAGCCTTTGTGCTTAGTACAGTGCCTAGTACATAATAAGTGCATACAATTTTATGCAGAATAAATGAATGAATGATTGAGAGGAAGGGTAGTTTTTACTGTAACTGAAATAACCCAATACAGTGAAGGGATGGAAATCAAGCAAATTTTAGAAGTTGACATATGCAGAACCTGTCTAGACATTAAGAATTTAAACATGCTATCTCTGGGCTAGGAGATAGTGTTTTGAATTTCTTCACCCTGTTCTTAAAAGACTCATGAAGCAGACACTGATTCTCTGACATGAATATTTCAACAGTTAGAAGCCCCCCCATTGCCCTTAATCTACCACTGCTCCATGTATGTGTATCTGTGTGTGTGTAAGTGGGAGACCTCTTTTCTCTTATATAGAATTCTGTTTTAAATTGGGAAAAATATTGGGGAAGTTGAAAGATAAATTAACAGAACAAACTTATAGAAAAATAGTACTTTTTAGTAGAGCTTAGAAATAGACAATCAGAAAACAGGGCCTTGAGGTTGGAAATGAGAGAGAGAGAATGAGAAAAAGAGAGAGAGAGGGGCAGAAAGATTTTTGTGCTATTTTATTTAGATTCTGAAGAGGGGAGGGAATTCTTCCAAAGAATAGGCATACTCCATCTGTTTGGTCTTAGAAGGAGTCTCAACCATGTCACACTGTCACTAAGCCTGCACTTAGCTCTCTTGGTTGTGTGATATTGATGGCAGAGAAACAGAGAGTAGGAAATCAAGAACAGAGCAGCTCTATCAATCTCTCTATACATGCCCTTCTGAAACACAGCAGCCTTGAAAGGCTCTGATGTATGAAGTTATCTTCTTGGAATCTTCCTGTTACAAGAAAAATCCATGAGATTTTCTAGCTAAAGAATTATAAAATCCTAATACCTCAGTGTTCTGAAACTTTGTTATAGTCCGTAAAATTGATTTCAGGTTTTTGTACTTTTTGTGGTCTGTATATCCGTGTAGCTGTGTGTGTCTATTTGTGTTCTCTTATAGATGGTAAGAGATAGATGGTAAAATATCAGTGTTTTCCCCTAGGTGGTCCTTAGAGAGATCATGCTATGTGTTCAACAGATATATGTATATATTATATTATTTAAAGACACTGTAACATGGTGAAATGAATAATGCAAACAGCATTAGTAACAAAGCAAGCATTATTTCAAATACACATATCCTCTTCTTGTCCAAAGTCACAAGTATACTTTTAAATAAGTTGGCTGTAGGTGCCAAAATAATTTCCAGTGACTATTGACGTGTCTTGACTATTTAGCCTAGGACAACTCATCAGATACAGTCAGAATTATTTCCAAGGAAGAATAAAAATGAGACCCTTTATAAAAAATAAGCAATATTCTTCCTCAGCCTTCACAAAATCTTGATCTCATTTTAGTTCTTCTCTAAGTTCAGAATTTGTTGGCTACTCAACTTTATATATAAAAATAGAGCCCTTTTTGACTAAGGGCAGCACTTTTGACTCTCATCTAGTTGGTAAAGTGTGTCAAAGTCAGAGGAAACTGGGGCTCTCAAACCTGATAGGAGAAGTATGTTCAAATGCTGATGGACATATATCTTGAAATTGCTGAGTTTCTTATGGATTGTGTACAGTTACAAGACTTCATGAAAAATACTTTTGATTCCTTAAGAAACTTCTTTTTGACTTTACAAAATGGGAACTGTTGTTCTCCAAGAATCAGGATATGAACAGACTCTCTCATTACTTTTACTTATAGAAGATTTTCCCAGCTCCTAATCCCTTTTTTTCCATTAGGTGTATGTGAACAAAAGTGGAAACCACTGATAATAAAACCCAGAATATTCTGGGTATGAAGCAACAAAACCCCAAACCTGCAAACATGGCTGAGACTATTGCAATACTGATTACAATCAATGGCCTACTGCACAATCTTTCTTATTTCTTCGTTTTTATGGTTGACAGAAAACATGAGATCAAATAGTATTACATAACAAGGGAGAACACTTAAAATTATATCACAAGATCCTTGGTCTTAAAATTGAGTTTAGTTTAAAATATGTATGAGGTGGTTTATTCTTACTACATTTGTTTGATATATGACATAAAATGTGATTAAAAATTAAACATTCCATAAAATGTAAACAGTAGATGTTATGTAAATGGTGGAACTGATGTGAATATTTATTTTATCCCTGTCTTGATCAAATTGATACACCAAGCAAAAGTTCATCCAAATTAGATTTCAATCCTTTAAAGGAAGTCATTCAATTGAAACTAATTTTCTCATCCCTTGCCTCCTCTGTGTGCTGTCATTTATAGTCAAAGCCAAATTTATAGTCAAAGCCAAGGGGCGGAAATACACTTCTATAACATTTTTTTTCTCCTAGAGAGTACTTATTTCCTTTTTGGGAGTTTTATTTCAATTGCATTGTCAATGTAAAGAAATTATGTGAAATCACTGAAGTTGGGCCTAAATCAAGCTTCCATTAAAAACAGAACTTATAAACAGAGCTTGATGAATAACAACTTAGGAAGATGTTTCAAAAATTTAACAGACAATAATACAATGTAAAAAGCACCAACATTATCAGAAAAAGCTGCAAAGAAATTTCTTTGATAAAGACAGTTTAAATGTGTGACTTTTCTGTGTCCTGGGTAAGTAATTATTTTCTGTCTGAATTGCATTTTGTCTCTTCCATGTCTGTAATACACTGCCCTGTCAGTTCTACTCAAGTACTTAATTTTTTTTTAAGTAAGTAAAGAAATAGAGATCATAGAAGCAAGTAAAAAAACAAGACAAGCCCAAACTGATATCCAAAATGGCCAAACAATGTAGGTAAACAGAAAAATATTTTTTCTTGATGAAATCTTGAAAAACTTATCCAAAATTTATACAGCAAGCAAAGAAGACTAAAGTACATCTGAGTATAGAATAATATAAAAAATAAGTAATATTTTTAGCATGCTGAATGAAGGTGCCGTGTTATCCTGATATTATTCAGCATCTTCAAATGTGTATTTAATAATTAACAGTGTGTGTTAGCGATTGTCAAGCTATAGCTATATTTGGTTACCTGTTTTTATAAATAGTGTTTAATTGGAACACTACCATACCCATATGTTTATGTGCTGTCAAGGTTATTTTTGTGATACAAGAGCAGAGTTGATTAGTTTTGAGACTCACAGATTGTAAATATACATTATATGGCTCTTTATAGAAAAAAAGTTTTCTAAAACTTGGTCTATACAAATGAAAATAATTAAATTTATGGTATTTTAAGATGACACAATTCAGGCAATTTTTACTAATGAAAAGATGAAAATGAGTTAAAGCAGTCTGAGATAAGCAATGGTGTGTTATGAGTTTTATCTTTCTAAAATTGTACATTTCCTAGAAGAAGCAATTTTATTCCAAGAATACAATAACTATGCAACATTACCTTTTTGGATTTAAAAGGGAAAAGAAAGCATTCTAAAAATATATCTATTTGTTAGGGTAGGCTAACTGCATTACACAAGTCTAAAATTTAAGTGACATCACACTATTATTATTATTATTTATTTTTCACTCATACAACAGTCTGAAAAGACTGTTCCTCTTTGGAAGGCTCTTGAGGCATTGCCCTCTGCTTAGGACTGCTTGGCTTCTTATATTTTTGTGGTGGACTTTCTTCTAGGTCCTTGGAGCTTTATTTCATTTTCTGATGAGGAAAAAGAGTGAAGGATTGTGAATGGAAGGATTTTACAAACCGTATTTGAAAGTGTGGTTCATCGTTTCCACCCAGATTCCATTGTTCAGAGCTTAGTCACATGGCTTTCACACAATTGCAAGAGTGGCTGGGATATATAGTCCTTCTGTGTGCTCCAGCGGAATAGGGAATTCCTTTGATGATCCAGCTAGTTACTGTATTAAGTGCATGTGCCCACATACACTCACGCATGCGCATGCGCACACACACACACAAGCACACACACACTGTAATAACGGAAGCACCTTGTAATCTCATTCACAACAGCAGTCAACTTTTATTGCTAGTAAAGTAGCCTATTTTAAGAGTCTGTGGTAATGGTTCAAGTTCATACATTCAAATTACATCAAATTTATTTACGGAATTGATTTTTAAATTAACATTAAAGTACATATCATTTATGACAAATAGCTTATATTTATGTAATAAGAATACAGTTTAGTACTTGGATGTCACACATAAAAATTAAAAGTGAATATCCTTTAAGAATTCTAACAAATTATTAAGAAAATATGAATGTTTCAGTGTAAAGCTGAACAAAATGTCTGAAGTTATTATCAACATCTATAGTCTAGAGAGTAGCACTGTCCAAAAGAACTGTGATGCAAGCTATATAGGTAATTTTAAATATTCTTGTAGCCATATTAAAATTGTAGAAACAAAACTGGTGAAATTCATTTCAATAATACATTTGATTTAATCCAGTGTATCCATAATATTATAGTTTTAGCATGTAATCAATATAATATTATTAAAATAGTATTTTTTAAGAGTCTTCAAAATCTGGAGTGTATTTTATGCTTCAAGCATGTCAATAGCCCTATTTCAAGGACTTAATAGCCACATTTGGCTATGGCTACCATATTGGACAGTGCTTTCCTACATCATTGACTCTCAAATTTAGGGAGTCTGACGATCACCTGTGGAATCTGTTAAAAGTACAGATTCCAGGTTCTCACTTAGAGAGTCTGATTCAGTAGGTTGGCATGGGGCCCACGAGTCTATATTTTAAGAGATATACTCACGATTTTCATGTAAAAGATCAGGGGTCCACAACTGATAAAAGGCTGCTATAGAAATCTCTAAGGTCCCTTCTATCACCAATTTTATAATTTCTAGGATTTTTCAGAACCTGTTGCTCTAATGATTTCACCTTGTAATGTTTATTATAGCATACAATTTTGTGGAAAATTTGTTTAACAGAGCATATTGAATTTCAAATCTTTGGATATTTTTAACAAAGCAACAGGGCAAGTTAGAGTTGACCAGGGCCATCTTTGTTCTAACTCACACTCCTCCACTGAGTAAAGGGACAGATGGGTGGGAGCCACGTTTACAGTGTCACTGAGAAAAATACTCAATTGCCAGATATGAAGAAACTTATCCATTTTGATTATCACAGTAAGTTTCAATTTCAGAAAACAAATTAAATCCATATGTAGTAGATCTCAGCTTTAAAAAATGCTTCCCACATTCTAAATCATTAGCAACATATGGTTTATTTTTACTGTTTTATTATCCTTCTCTATTGTGAATTTTCCTCAGATCCTCAAGTTCATATGCTTTCCTATAGACTCTACCAGATGTCTCATTTTATTGAATCCTGTACTTGTCTGAAATACAAATGACTGCTATTTAGAAAGTTTAATATCTCTGTATATGCAAATGATTTGTATTTATATGAAAAAGTTTTCTAAAATATTTTAAAATACCAAGACTCTCAAAATGTTACATGTATACTAGCAGCAGCTTCTGCTTTAGAAATAAATGACAGTTTTTCATTATTTTCCAATTTAAAAGGGTTGATTCCACTCACTCATATCTGTGAATCATTCTCCTCTAAAATGAAGAAGACCAAGGACGTAAAAGTTTACATCTTTCCTTAAGAGAACTAAAGAGCAGAGAAAAACACATTTTTCTCCAAGGATGCATTCATTTGTTAGCATGAATCCAATTCAATCCTCTCCATGATCAATTGTGGTCCAACATATATCTCCAAGCTATTTTCTTTCCAAAGACATACGGTTAAGTGAGGTATGAAATTTTCTTAATCTTTATCATAATAGAAGTTGGAAAATATATACTGTTGAGTTAATCTGCTACTTGAAACTTTCTGTGAAATTTCTTAACAGCTTTGATAGAAAAAATGGTCTATTTTTCATTTATCTGCTCAAATTACTTACATAATGAAGCCTTTTTTTCAAATGTTAATCAAAATAATGTATTAGATCTCATTTTTCATATGTAAATTGGGCATATTCTAAATGCAAGGGAGTGCCACACATATTATTAAGAATACAATGGACTTTAAGACAAGAGTCCTACTTCCAAGAAGAGTCAAGGTGTGCTGGTATGTATGCCATTTCATTTATTTCTTAGATAAAATCTTATAAAGTAAGTATTATTATTATTCCAATTTTGCTGATTGAGAATCTTGAACCCAATGTAACACAGCTCCTGAATGTTAAAATTGGAGTATACACCCCATATTTTAAACTCTTTCCTCTACATCTGGTGAGTATATTGGGAGGGGACAGAGGCAAAAAACAGAATGTACCCAGTTTCAGTGGACATTATTTATGATACTTAATTCCTCCCATTATGAAGCAAATATAATGTCCCAGATGGTTTTCATAAAATCAGAGAAATCTTGTGTTTGAACAGTGATGTGGAGAGAATGAGACTGCCTAAGATTATAAAGAATAGAACCAAATGAATCATTATTTTTCTTTTAAAAATACAAGATAAATTACTTATTCTTAGATCCCCATACAGTCATTTTCTTACAACCGAAAGATATTTAATGTTATATTGTTAGGCCATCACATCCTGAACAGTGAAAATTGGTGTAATTTAGTTCATGTAGAAAGCTATTGAGACTCTTAGAGTAAGAAATTTTACAAAGTGACAATCCTTCCTGGAGTATTAAAAATATCAGTTGCTTTATAATCTGACAAATCAGAGTTTAATGATAGTTAATAACATGCATTTAATAGAGAAAAAACACAAAGTACTGTATGACCTTTTGTATCTTTTCATGTTAGCAGGGAACAATTTTCCAGCTCCTTTCAGTCCCCAACCACCCCCCTCAAAAGAAAAAGATTAAAAATGAGATCTAAAAATCAATGTTTATTAAGCTACAATTTGGATTATAGAGAATACCATTACAGAGACAGATTTTTATGTTGAAAATATTTTCAAACATTAGTGTTGTTCAAGGTAACCAAGCTTTTTTGATATGTATATGCAGCCATCTTACACAACTAGCCTTTCTTTAGTCTCTTTACATCAAATAGTTACCCTAAGACTAAAGATGAATACATTAATAAAGATTGTTGTTTAAAGAATAATGACTGCAGAGTTGACAGTGGGAGGTAAGGTCAAGATTAAATTTTCTCTGTTTTTTGTTTGTTTGTTTTTCTCATATTCTCCAATTTTATTACAGACTTTGTTCTCTGTACTCTGGACGCAAGATCTTTGAACTTGCTTTTTTCTCTGCTAGGAAATGTCTCCTTATTCCTTTGCTTTGTCCTACAGACAGCTGATTCAGCACTTTCCCTCCAAGAGAACTTTCCTACCCTCTCTGATTGATCAGTTCTCTTGGATATGTCTTTTGTAGGACCATATGCTCTCCTCAGGAGTATTAAATAAGGGTTTAATTTTTTTAAAACTGCAATTACTTAATTTGCCTCTATTTTCTCTGCTAAACATACACCATTGTGAGAGCAGGGTTGCTGTCTGTTTGGCTAACCAATGTTTCTCCAGTACCCACTGAAATGCCTGAAAAAATCTAAGTTAAGGTGGTACCTCCTTATCTCCTCATCTTGCCCCAGCACTTGCCTTCAGTTGACAATTTATTGTTTAGTTTTGTCACAGTCAAGAGCAGTCTTTGCATTGGACCCATACTTCTAGCACCATTTTGATTATAAAAAATTTTATTAAAAGGATCTAATTTTGATTCTGCTGTTTGATTAAGGAAACTACTAAGATTAAAGACACAGATTCAAACCATGTCATGCTTAATGAATGAATAAAAATTCCGGTAGAATATTTCCTAGTATTGTTTTATAATGAAACATTATTAAATACTTAACTTATAGAAAGATATTGAACAAAATGAAACAACCTTTTAAAAACCCAACACCCAGATTAAAATACAAAAAATACAACTCTGTCAAAACAGCTGACACCTCTATGAAATTTCCAAGATCACCATTCCCAACAAGTCTCAGGTTGCAACTATTCTAAATTTGTTGTTTATCGTACTACACATTTTTCATGTATTTGTGTATGTATGTGTATATATATCATATGATATAGTTCTGTATCTTTTAAAACTGTATATATTTATATATTATTTATATTTTGCATACATTCTTCACCACCTGATTTTTACACTCAGTATTTTAATTGTAGGTCCAGCCATATTTTTCTATAACTTTAATTCATTGATTTTTTTCTCTGCTGAAGAGAGAAATTTAGGATATTTCCAACTTTTAGTATTTAATAAAATAGTTTCTATTAATATTCTTGTGAATGGGTTTTAATGTATGCCAGAATTTCTCTAGACTATAATCTAGTTGTTGAATGCCAGGTCACAACTTTGTTAAACATTTGATTATACTGGTTATGTCAAATTGTTTTCCAAAGTGATTTTACCAATCTACATTCTAATAAACAGTTTAGTAGCTTTATTGTTGCTTCACATCCTGAGCCATTATTTTCATGTTTTAAAATTTTGTTAGACTAGAGCTGTAAACACAGTGTGTATAAATCTTAGTAACAGTTGAATGATAAAAGCATTTTTCAGAAAACTATATACAGTATCATACAAATACTCTTTTTTGAAAGCAGGGGAATGATAAATCCAAAGACCAGGAAAGTGGTTCTCTCTGTGGAAGGCAGGATATAGATGGATAGGATGGGAAAGAAAAATAGCTAGCAGAAAATTTTAGTAATGCTCTACAACTTGGATATGGATTTGGATTTGTCATTGTTACATGTATTAAAGTAAGTAAATAAATATATAAAATAAATAAATCAAAGAGCAAGTCACATATGTATCGACATACCAATTATGCTAGTGTGTCATGAATTGTGGAATTTAATTAATCCAATTATACGTACCCAGTGACTGAAAATAAGTAGACGGGCAGACAAAAAGAAAGATAAGTATGTAGATGGAGGTGTATGATGTGGAATTGTGTTACACTGTGATTTTAATTAGTATTTTCTTCTTTTTCCAATAAAATCAACCATCTTTTAAAATGTATTGGCAATTTGTGATTTCTGATCTGTACTGATATTTTCCCCCCATTTTTCTATTGTATTAATTGTATTTTTCTTTTTGATTTGTAAATTTAAAAATATATTTTGGTGGGCTTCCCTGTTGGCGCAGTGGTTGAGAGTCCGCCTGCCGATGCAGGGGACACAGGTTCATGCCCCGGTCTGGGAATATCCCACATGCCGCGGGGCAGCTAAGCCCGTGAGCCATGGCCACTGAGCCTGCGTGTCCGGAGCCTGTGCTCCACAACGGGAGAGGCCACAACAGTGAGAGGCCCACGTACCG